>NW_015549602.1:46845-54512 GCF_001515605.1 Sinocyclocheilus anshuiensis | reverse complement strand
TAGGCATCTTTAGTTTAGTTTAGTTTAGTTTAACTTTATTGTCTGTCCAGATTTCCTGAACAGAAATTCATCTTTGACACTGGCATAGAAAATACATCCTAACAGATAATACTATACATTCACATATCACATAATAAAAATAAATAAATAAATAAATAAAAAATTAATACAATACAATATATATATGTATGCCCACACATATGCATACACATGTGTACACACACCTACCCATAAAGATACTTCATGATAATACCTCAATTAAGAATTTGGTTTAAAACAGTCACCGCCAATGGTACAAATTATCTTTTATATAGGTTCTTTTTAGCCAGCGGTATACGCAGCCTGCGCCCTGAAGGAAGGGCCTCAAAGCAGAAATGAAGTGGATGAGTTTGGTCTGAATATATTGCGATCGCCTTTTTTTCCATAAAGTGTAAAAACAGCTCTTGCATTGTACTCTGTTTCTGGCCGATTATCTTATTCGCTTCATTAATTACTCGTGTCAATTTATTTTTCTGTCTCATTGTTAAATTGCCATACCATGATACAAATTCAAAGCAGTCCACGCACGTGTGACGATTTGCAAATGCAGATTCAATGATCCATAAATGCATGTAACATCATTCATAAATGTGTGATGGAAATTAATTCAAGAACTTGATATATACATATTTGTGTAAACATTTTAAATTTATTTAGGTAAGATGCTTTTGTGTGAGCATTTGGGGAAATATTTATGCTTTTACTTCTGTATTTATGAATTGTGTTTTGAATTTACGAATCGGATTTTGTAAATGTAAATTGTGCTGTGCATTTATGAATTTTGTTTTATAAATGTATTATTTTTGAGGCCGATCTGGCTCCATACCTTTTGTCTTCTCAATGTTCAATTGTAAGTGACTATCATCAAACCACTGAATAAGACTTTCAATATACTCAAAATAAGTTAAACTATTCATGTCCAATTGGCAAGAGATTAAAACCAAATCATCAGTGTATTTGATCAGGGTGAGATCATCCCTGTTACATTGAAGTTCATTAATATAGACAGAAAAAAGCAGAGGTGATAACACACACCCCTGTGGTAACCCTGAATTCAGGACTGTATAATCAGATGAGATTCCATTAACACAAACTCGTTGGGGTGTATTTCTTAAAACATTTTCAATCCATAAAATCAACCAACTGCTTACACCTAAATCTTGCAATCTTTCTTTTAAAATTTTCGGTTGTATAGTATTAAAGGCTGATGTAAAATCCATAAAAAGAATTCTGACATGAGCATTTGTTTTATCTAGGTGGTGTTGGGCCTTATGTAACAAGGTCAGAGAGGCATCCACCGTGCTCCGATCGGGCATGTAAGCAAATTGTAATGGATCTACAAAGCCTTTAATTTGTGACATCAATTCTTTACATAATATACGCTCCATGCACTTGCACAGAATAGATGTTAATGCAATTGGGCGAAAGTCTTTAAGAGCTCTGGCCTGAGAAGTTTTAGGTACTGGAATAACAGTGGTGTTTTTCCATGCTGCTGGTACAAAACCATCATCTAAAAAGACCTGAAACAACCTAGTACAAACATGCCCAAGTTTTTCTGCACATTCTTTTAATACAATGCCCTTAAGGCCATCTGGACCGGTGGCTTTATGTGTTTTAATTCTACGGAGCACTTTGGTAACCTCCCTTGCCTCTATTCTCATAGATTTAGATTCAATGAGAGTATCATTATTCACATTATTAACACCTATAGTATTGTCAAATCGTGAATAAAAAACATTTCAATTATTTACAAATGTATGGGGGTCATCATCAACCAGTTGTATTTGTTTCTGTTGTCTACCCATCATTATGTTTAGTCCCCTCCATGCATCTCTGACATTACCACTTGTAAATTTCTTCTCAGCTTTCCCTTTATACTGTATTTGCGCCTCCTTTATCTTACGTTTGACCTCTTTATTTGGCTCTTTTACTTTGTGTCTCATTCCTTAAAAAAGCCATTCTCTTCTCATTTAAAGATTGTTTAAGATCTTTGTTAATCCAGCGTTTGTTGTTTGGAAATACTCTTAACGTTTTTTGTTTGAACCACAGTCTCTGCACAAAAGTTAATATAACCAGTAATTGTGTCATTCAACAACTCATGATCATTGCAGCAATTAAAATCATTAAAAAACAAGTCCCAATCGGTGCTCTCAAAGCAGTCTCTAAGGTTTGCCACTGAATCTTTAGTCCATGACTGCACCTGCTGGATGACAGGTTTAGTCCTTTTTAACATCTGCCTGTATTTTGGAAGGAGATGGATGACGTTATGGTCTGAACGTCCTAGTGGTGGATGTAACCGTGACACATAAGTACTGTCCACATTACCAAAGCATTTATCTAAGGTTTTGTTCAGTCTCGTCGGACAAGTTATATACTGTTCCAAGTTCGGCAAAACTGCTGATATTTCACAGTTATTAAAATCTCCAAGGAGAAACACTGGATCATCCGCTGAATTGTGCAACGCCATGTTGTAGCTGGCAGCAATGCCCTCGGCTGCAAGTGAAAAATCTGGCCCAGGCACATAGACCAGAATAACAGTGATTTGTCTGAACTGTCGAGGCAAATAGTGTGGTCTGAATGAAACCGATAATTCGTAGTCGGCTGAACAGTAGGTTCCACGTACCGTAGCATTGGTTGCCCAGCTGTCGTTGACAAACATACATAGTCCTCCTCCGATGCTTTTAAATGATTTCTGGCTGTCACGGTCCAGTCGTATTAACGAATATCCCTCGAGGTTTATGTCATCAATCTCCTCCGCTAGCCATGTTTCAGTAATGCAAAGCAAGTTTGTTCTCTTGAAGTCTCGATTATATCTCATTAGTGCTGCAAGTTCAGACATCTTGTTTTTAAGTGAGCGAGCATTAGTTAGAGTTATTGTGGGCAAAGGAAAACGGCTGCCTCGTCGTTTAAGTCCTATCCTGTGTAATAGCCAAAATGTATTTTGAACGTAGTTACTGAATTTCATCTAACTTTAACTCTATTCATGTAGCCTACTCCTGTTTACTCTGTTGTTTCAGGAGTATAAGCATATGCACCCCCAGCTGTTCTGCATTCATGATCAATATATTTTTTATTTTGCTGATTGTCTTGTCAATCTTTTTGATAAAAAGGAAGCTGAATTTGCTTTGTTATTGTTCACGTGTTGGTGCTGAGGCGCCGCGTTATAAGCAAACGTTTCATGGTTCACTGTTATTGTTTTCATACCACACATTTCATGATGGCTATTTTAGAGGTGTGTCTAGCGATCCACAGACTCTTTTGAATGTCATTCAGAACTTTTTGAATTAAAAGCTCTCAATTCATCTCAAAATAAAACATTGTTGCAAAAACGTTCTCACACTTTTATTTTGAAGGCAAAACCACAAAAGACGAAGTGATTGTGAGTAACTGTTGCTGTCATGACAGATCTATTTCAGGTTGAGAGCGTGGGCCAGATATTATTGCTGGCGGGCCAGTTTTGGCCCGCGGGCCGCCTGTTGCCGACCACTGTTCTATGCAATTGTTTTGATAAAGGGAAACAAGTTACAAGTCTAGTTTCAACATTATTTATTCTTCAAACATTTCTCTTTAAATACAGTAAATATCAGCTGCATACAAAGTGACCATCATTTGGTTTTTGACTACTGACTTCTGATTCAACAATTTGGACATGAAGCTGCATTGAGATCCCCATATCTCTGGGATTTAACCATATAGGGCCTTTGAAATGATGATTCCAAAAGAAAAGTTTAAGAACCAGAATGTAAAATCATACTGAGATATCTTTAATACTTGAGTTACAGGCACGCAAACTTTGGAAAAATAATATATATGGCACTGAGACAGGTATGAGCTATGCAATTGTTTTGATCGAGGGAAACATGATACATTTCTAGTCTCAACATTATTTGTTCTTCAGACATTTCTCTTTAAAAGAAAAAAGAATCGGGTGTATGCAAAGTGATTCACATTTGATTTTTTTTTTTTACCACTGACTCCTGGAGCCATATTGAGAGCCCTATATCTCTAGAACTGAACCATATAAGGCCTTAAAAATGAAGATACCAAAAGAAACGTTCGGAGGAGACAAATTGTTGAATAAAGTTGTTATTTTTGTTTTCTTTTGCGCAGAAAAAGTATTATCAAAAATGGGTTGGTTGGTTGGGTGGGTGGGTGACTGAGTGAGAGAGAGAAAGAGAGAGTTATACTATCAGATTGATGAAATGATATTGGATGCAGTTCAGGGTAGGATGAAATAGAAAACTTTTTAATACTCCCAATGGTTTGTATAAGTGTGTGTGTGTGTGTGTGTGTGTGTGTGTGTGTGTGTTAGCGTGAGTATGCATGCATCCAAACATGAAAAGGTCCAAGGCCTTTATGTTTGCAAGCACACGTACATATGTGAACGTGAACATGATCAACATGCTCCTGAACACTAATAAAATCTAAAAGGGCATTAAGATATCTTTAATACTTCTTGAGTTACAGACATGCAAACTTTGGCGAAAAATTTTAAAATGCTTTTTTTCCTATTTTTGAACGGTCACCATTGGCATATAATGCAACAAAGATTACTAAAGTCAACCGATTTTACTAATAGACCAACCAATCTTTCTCTGAAAACAACATAATGCTGCCATCTTTCTGAAGTCATTTTTACCTTCTTGTAATTTGGCTCTGAATCCCAGATGAAAATTTCCATTTTGACCCACCTCAACAAAATAGTGGAATTTGTTTCTGGAATTTGGTTGATTTGACACTGAATGACCCAAATGAAATCAAAACTTTGTACAAGACACATCTCTGACATGAGCTTTTTCAACAAGCAGTGGGGATCAAACCGGCTTTGGCAAAAAGTGATCTGGACGTGTCCCACCCGTCTACCTGAAAATGACTCTTGTGCATTATCACTCTCTCTGCAGCCTCTTCAAAGTCTGAGGGCTCACCAATGCAGCTGCCAGAGATTGCTGGGAAGAAGTCAGAAAAGAAGAAAGACTTTGTAAGACCAACTAGACATGCTGTAAGTAATTGTTGTCTTTTAATGTCAAATCATCTGATTTGTTGGTGTGCAGAAATGACAAAAAGGCCTCATATTCAGACAGATTTCTATTGTTTCTATTGACAGTTTCTATTGAACTGAATGATAGATACATTCACACTGAACATTTTTACTCTGGGTGTAGATCTCTCTTTTTTTACTCCTTTTGCTTTATTTGAGATTTTGGAATTTTATGGATTGTCCATGATGTTCTTCACCATTAATCAGTCAATCTCTCTGACAATTTAAACTAGGTAGAAGTAGTGAGTTGGATGACGTTTTTGCTTTGTCTGCACATATTGTATTGTGATATTTGATTTTACTGCACTTGGATCTTTTTGAATAGCTGTACATTTTCTGTTCAAGTGAACACCACTCCTTATGAAAGTGTTTTTTTTTTTCTTTCCAAGTTTAATTGAAAGCTTTTTTAATTTAGTTTAGTAATTGGCAAGACACATGTCAAGTTGCTGTGCAGAGACTGAGATGTTGATTTGCTGCCTTTTTTTCTTTAAAATTTTTACTGTTACAGTGATGCATCTTTATGCCTTATCAACATTCCTGAATTGCAACCACCTTGCACTATGTTATTGACTGGCTGAGTACTCTACAAATTATTATTGTAATAATACAACTTTTCTTTTCTTTTGACAGCCTGCATCGTTCATAGAAGGACGCTGCTGTGGTTTAGGTTAAAAACTTATAAATACTCGGAACATATCAGACTATCTGTAACAGACAAAGCAATCGTGACATAATAAAAACATTGGTACTCACACTTGTGTGTTGCGACATTTCTGACTTATCCAAAATGGTCAGCACAACATCGTCTTTTAGTTTCAATCTCTCTGAAAATCCTGCGTCGAATTGTGTCTTGTTTAAAAATGAATCTGCAGGATAAAGAACCGAACAAATGACCAGGTTCTTATTGACGCAATCTGAACCTTTATTAAAAAAAGTTCATCCACTCGTTTCTAATGTTAGGATCAGAAAGAAGGCAGTGCAAAGACTGCACAGCATCTTGTTATCCTCTGAGCCATCTTTATCATTTGGTTGTTGAGTAAACCTGTGTTTGCCTCTCTCGTTATTTACCTACTGCATGTGCAAAAAGAGGCAGTGATGTAGAAGTAGGCACATGTAAAAGGCATATGTCAAGTTGCTGTGTAGAGACAGAGATGTTGATTTGATTTTTTTCTTTCAAATTTTTACTGTTACAGTGATGCATATTTATGCCTTATCAACATTCCAGAATTGCAACCACCTTGCACTATTTTATTGACTGGCTGAGTACTCTACAAATTATTATTGTAATAATACAACTTTTCAGTGTGAGAGAGGAATCAATTTAAGAGTGCTGTTGACAAAGACCCTTACATGTAGACTTTTCCCACACCTCCAGGATCTCACTGCTCTGGCCAAGGAGCTGCGTGCAGTGGAAGATGTGCGACCTCATAATAAGGTGACAGATTACTCCTCATCGAGTGAAGATTCAGATGTAGATGATGACGTGGTGGAGCAGGAGCAGGGTGATGAATCCACTTCAGGAGCAGAGAACTCAAGGACATGGCATGTGACACAGTCCAGTTAATTAAAATACTACTCAGGAAACCATATAGAACACCACAAATCTTTTAAGGATGAATTGTTTTTCCTCTCCAGCTCATCAAAGTTGAATAATGGTGAAACCGAGTCAGTGAAAACCATGCTTGTTCATGATGAATCTGAGAGTGATCCAGCCTCCACCACACCTAGCAAAGATGTAACTTCAATCGTTAGACAGGTATTGTAAAAATAATTTGTTTACTCAATTCATCTTAATTTCACATATCACATATCATATCACATATTTTGTCATGTGTTCCATATATACAGTGGTGTGAAAAAGTGTTGGCCCCCTTCCTGATTTCTTATTTTTTTTGCATGTTTGTCACACTTGAATGTTTCAGATCATCAAACAAATTTAAATATTACACAAAGATAATGCAAGTAAATACAAAATCCAGTTTTTAAATGATGATTTCATTTATTAAGGGAAAAAAGCTGTCCAAACCTACGTGGCCCTACGTGAAAAATGAATTGCCCCCTCCTGTTAAATCATGAAAGAACTGCAATTAACCACATTATTTTAGAAAGCTGAGTTAAATTTCACCAGCCACACCCAGGCCTGATTACTGCCAGACCTGTTGAATCAAGAAATCACTTAAATAGAACCTGTCTGACAAAGTGAAGCATGCTTAAATAGCAACACATTATGCCGTGATCTAAAGAAATTCAAGAACAGATGAGAATCAAAACAGTTGACATGTATCAGTCTGGAAAGGATTATAAAGCCATTTCTAAGGCTTTGGAACTCCAGTGAACCATGGTCAGAGCCATTATCCACAAATTGAGAAAACTTGGAACAATGGTGAACCTTCCCAGGAGTTGCCGGCCAACCAAAATTACTCCAAGAGCACAACGACGACTCATCCAAGAGGTCATAAAAGAACCCAGAACAACATCTAAAGAACTGCAGGCCTCACTTGCCTCAATTAAGGTCAGTGTTCATGATTCAACAATAAGAAAGAGACTAGGCAAAAACGGCATCCATGGGAGAGTTCCAAGGCAAAAGCCA
>NW_015549602.1:45877-45957 GCF_001515605.1 Sinocyclocheilus anshuiensis | reverse complement strand
CAGGACAATGAGGACAATGATCCCAAACACACCAGCAAGTCAAGACCACCTCTGAATGGCTCAAGAAAAAGGTTTTGGAG
>NW_015549602.1:41200-45488 GCF_001515605.1 Sinocyclocheilus anshuiensis | reverse complement strand
ATTTTTTTTTTTGGGTTTTTGTTTTTCAAAAAAAAAAAAAAAAAGGTGTACTATTTTTTTTTTAGAGCAGGGCAAGACAAGACAAACGAGTCAAATACAGTGTTTAATCTGATAACTTCTGCAGAATGCAGCATTCCTTCCCTCAGACCCTCGTTCTCTTTTTAGCTGAGTTCATACTGAACTGTCCCTGTTCTTGGTTCCAGAGCATAGCTGAGAGAAAGCATTTGCGTCCCATTCCTGGGCCCAGTCTGGGTCCAGGTTTGAGCCCTTCACACAGTCAAAGTCACCAGGAGAGAAACTGCTATGCAGGCTGCATTCACCTGCTGCCTGACCTCATCCAGCAGAGCCATCAATCCCCTTCATCCTCCCCCTCATCCAGTCATGGCAGCCCATCTATGTCCCCCCAGATTCCCATGGACATGCTGATAGTCAGTGAGGTATGTCCCCTGCCCTCGGCACTGAATTCTGCTGCTGTCTTCATGTGGGCTCTACTATTCTGAGTGCTTCTAACAAAAGCATACTTTTTTTGAGGCCATAGTAGCACATAAAGGCCTCTTCCCATCAAATGCAAGAAATCACAAGCCATTGGTCAATTCATAGCAAGCGCAAAATGAATATCAGCTTTTCATACAGCAGATGGTGCCCAACAGACATTTTATCTGTGCATGTCAACTCGTAAGTCTAATTTGTAATCTGAGAGAATCTGTGAATGTTGACAAGATCAGTTGTCTAAAGTGGAAAAATAGTCGGTTTGCTAAAGAGTCTGATGTCTGGCTGAGCAATAAAACGATCGCGATATAATTTTCCTCGATAAAACTATAACAGGAGTTTGATAAATGTTTGATATAATGTTTATGCACCAAAAGCGGAATGAAACAGCGCTACTAATTTGAACCGTGCCACACAGACCATTTGTCCACTCTTTCAGGTCTCACGCATTCACCATGAGACACACGCATTTCAACCAGTTCACATGCTGACACACCACACCTTGTATTTCTCACGCTGAGAAGTAAGGGATAACTTGTCCCACTATATACAATTAATGGACAAGGCTAAGACATACGGAGGGAAGTTTTCTGCAGAGTTCATAGCGGCTTGAGTTATACAAAGTTAAATGCCACCTACCAGCCAATCAGAAATTAGAATGTTTCCACGTAAATTACGTGATCCCACTGCAAGCACATTCTTTACTAGGCAATATGGATGTGCACACCATGCATATCTATGGCACACACACAAGGAGTGTAAGCAATGAATAGAAAAATAGAAATTCAAAGACAGTTCATTCCTATACTTATGAATGGGAGAAACTGCAACGCGCAATATGGCGGCCGCAGAATAGTCCCTTCTTCTAAATGAAAGAGCCAGTCGCTGACTGGTAAAGTCATTGCGTCACTGCAGCGGCCGTTAGAAGCTCCGGTTCCAATAGAAACCTGAGGCTAGACCAGCCAATGCGTAAGCGCATGCACATTGGCCGGTCTAGCCTGAAAAATAAGCTTTTTTTAACGCTATTTGAGCATAAGAAACAACATTCATGGTGCAGTTAATTTCAGATTTTGTTGCTGATTTGAAATATGTAATTTATTTGTGAGTTCATAGGGCAGTTTTTGAGATTTCAGGATTCCCCCATTCATTTAGACTCTTGGATGAGCTGCCTGGAGGCGTTGCAAATATGGCCACTGAGTGAACAGACTTTCCATGAAAGGGACTTTGGTGTAAGTTGGAAGAGCAAGATTCGATAAATGCTGTAGGTAACCCCTTAATTGGATGAAATCACTTGCCTGTGATCAAAGATAGTGAGAGCTGATGTTGGGGAATATAGCCAAATTCGCGCTAAATTATTATTGATACAGTCAAAAACTCTCCAACTGCTTTGCAACCAGAAGCTTAAACTTAGCTTTGGCTACCTGAAACTAAGGAAAGTACTAGAGATGTTATAACAATTGGTAAATCTGATAAAAAACAGACATTCATCCAAATAAAATAAATTGTTTTATATATTTCAAAAATACAAACGTGTCAAAAATAAAAAATAAATTTGGCCCCAAACAAGCTGGACAGCAGTGATCAATGTACATACTGTACACATACAGTAGGATTGCAGAACTTGCCCTGAGCATGTGTGTCAAGCTGTGTGTGGCTATTTTCTGTCCTGTTTTGACCCCCCTTGTCAGAACACACTGTTTGGATAGGCATGACGCATTATAGATTTGTAAGTAAACGCCTACTGCTGTGATTGGCTAACAGTTGCTAATTTCAGTTATAGGCATAGCCATTAGCCTATAACACACAACTGAAACATAACATTACAATAACTGGGCACCAAAAACAATAAATAAAATATTTGGGACATTACAACTCTTCATAGGCACATTGGAAGGCAGTCCAAAGACTGCACAGCATCTTGTTATCCTCTGAGCCATCTTTATCATTTGGTTGCTGAGTAAACCTGTGTTTGCCTCTCTCGTTATTTACCTACTACATGTGCAAAAAGAGGTAGTGATGTATAAGTAGGCATTGATCTTCTTCTGCAGAGGTGGTCTTTCATCTATGAAATCATAATGTGACAAATTGTAAAATGAGTCGTTTTGGTAGCTTGGCTTCAATATAAGTTGTTTTTGGACTAGCAAGAAAGTTTTGAGTTTTGAAACTTGCGGGATGTTTTTATAGTACAATGACCACTTGTATGTTCAATTCATGACCCCTTTAAAAGGTGTTAGAAACATGCATGCTAGCAGCAATGCTAACACATGCTAGAACCATGCTATTAATGTGCTAAAAACATCATAAAACAAGTTGTAACAAGTTCAAACTTTCAGCCCCCACCCCCAAACCCCCTATTTATCTAATTTAACTCACAAAGGAATTCCAGAAAGGAGATAAGGGCTGACCTTGAACTGAAAGCATTCTCTGAAAGAGTTTTTGGAAACTCTTAGTAATATGAGGTGACGTTTCCCGTACGTCACCATTCCATAGAATTTAAGCCCTGCAGTACCTCAAATGCCCACAGAGGTATTTTATAACATTATATACTGTAGTATGTAAAATGTTATTTTCTCATAAGTCTAGATCTGGTTTGATCTAAAAATCTTATTTAATGTTTTAAGGACAAGAACAACAAACAAATGCTCGTGGGTCTGAATATTTCCCACACTCTTTACGTTCTGAACTGTTGTCATTTGCTTTTACTTTATTTCATCTTTAACCTTCTAACTTTTATGCCATCTGTACTTCCCATTTAGCTACCCCAGTGTATCTTGTTTGGTTTTGAATTGACATAAATTACATCAGTTACATTACATTTCATGTTAAGTTTACATATTAGGGACTTTAAGAAAATAATTTAGAGACTAGATTTTAGCTTATTTTGTGAGTAGCCAGTTTCAACGTGTTAATTGAGAAGCTCAAACGCATCACCTTAAATTGTTCTACCCTGTTTCTTGTCTTATTTTTTGTCCTATTTCAGACACAGTCTGCCAGCAACACACTTCAAAAACACAAGTCTTCTTCCTCTTTTACCCCATTTATCGACCCACGTCTTCTACAGATTTCCCCTTCCAGTGGCAGTTCCCTCAACAACATGGGTAAGTCATTCTGAAGTCATGGGCAAGTATTTCTTCAAGACCTGAGACTTATGTGACAATATTTATTGTGGCAACAATATGTCTATCAATAGAAATTTTGCTATATTGAGTATACTGGGTAGGGATGCACCGATACCACTTTTTCCAGTACTCGCCCGATACCGATACTTTTATTTTTGGTACTTGCCGATACCGAGTGCCGATACCAATATTTTTATTGCATTTGTACATTTTTTAAATATTGGGTACAGAAACCAAAAGAGTATGTATAATGTTAGTTGGTTAACTTAATTTATCAAATAGATAGTCAAACCAAAATTTATTCAGACACCTTCAACATTTCTCACATTATCACAGTTTATTCGCTATAGTTTAGAAAATGGTAATAAAATATGACAAGAACTCAGAGTTAAACTGTGTCTGAACAAATTCAGCTTGATAATGTTAGATAACTTTGATAGAAATGTATGTAATAGATTACAATCAACCAAAAATTAGACAGCTGTTAGTATGACAGTATTTACACAACTATCAATACTTAGTCAGGCAACCCTTAGCCTCAATGACAGCCTGTAGTCTCCCGAGCATGCTGTCACCCAGCTTCATGCAAACCTCAACTTCAATGTTTTTTCCCCAGACTCTGTCTGAATAATTTTTGGTCCCAAATTTGTATCAATTTTACTGGTAGTCCACTGTATGAA
>NW_015549602.1:35292-36097 GCF_001515605.1 Sinocyclocheilus anshuiensis | reverse complement strand
GGCGTTTGTATCGGGGCATTTTAACGAGTACGAGTACGAGTACAGGAGCTCAGTATCGTGCATCCCTAATACTGGGGTATGCAAATGTATATACACAAAGCCCAGGGCATGTCCAAAAGTGAGTTTTGATTGAGTAATTTGTAGATAAGTGGTGACTCGAGCCACAAACTATTTCTGTCCTATTTGGTGTATTGGTTCATCCAGTTAGCTAAAAAGAACCAGTTCAAAAGAAAGTTTTGTTCAAAAATCAGACATCACTACTCGAGTCTCACGTGGAGCGGAAATGAGAAAGGAGAGGCACAGTTTTTGCTGTTAAATGATGGTGTGATGTGACCAAAACCCAGTATATTGCCCTGTGAGGACCACAATAGATTATTCAGTTTCTCTATTGTTTTACTTGAATGCTACTACTATTACATAGACCTACTGTACCTGAAAAACATGTTTACTGTTTTTCATTTGTATCTTTGTTCTTATTTTTTAATAACAAAGCTAAAATAACAAAAATAACTATATTGTGATATATTGTTATATTAAATAGCCTTATAATATCTTATTTAATGAAAAGAGTATATAAAACTACTTGGCCGTATCACCTAATACTAATCATTTATCATTTGGAGCTAGTGTTTGCAGTGTTTTATGAAAAATCAATACAGTTTATTTTTTCTTGATGTATATTTAAATTCATATATATATATATATATACAGTGGGTACGGAAAGTATTCAGACCCCCTTCAATTTTTCACTCTTTGTTATATTGCAGCCATTTGCTAAAATCATTTAAGTTAATTTTTTTTCCTC
>NW_015549602.1:24931-35099 GCF_001515605.1 Sinocyclocheilus anshuiensis | reverse complement strand
GCGCACTCTGTATATATATATATATATATATATATATATATGTGTGTGTGTGTGTGTGAAATACGTTTAAATTCTTGATTAATACATTTTAGCTAAATACATTTAAATCACAAGCTGATTGTATGAGTGTGTTTTCTCAGCAGGCTTTAGTAATGAAGGACGTCTGCTGGACCCATCTCGTAAGGGCTCTGTGGTGAATGTAAACCCAGTAAACACTCGCCCACAGAGTGACACACCAGAAATCCGCAAATACAAAAAGAGGTTCAACTCGGAGATTCTGTGTGCTGCACTTTGGGGTATGTACTACATAATAATAGCCCACTGGAAGTAGGACATGTGGATACAGAAAATGAACACCTTATTGTTAATTTTTCATCACTCTCTCTTTTTCTTATTTCCTTGTGTAGGAGTAAATCTGTTGGTAGGAACTGAAAGTGGCCTCATGCTTCTTGATCGAAGTGGGCAGGGGAAAGTTTATCCACTTATTAACAGACGCCGTTTTCAACAAATGGATGTTCTTGAAGGCCTTAATATTCTAGTGACAATATCAGGTTAAAGAATATATGACTGACTTGTCAGAGCATGTTTAAATTCTTGCTCATTCTTTTAGCGAATATTTGAATTTTCTGTTTATAACCCTTTTACAGGAAAGAAGAACAAACTGCGAGTTTATTATCTGTCATGGCTGAGGAACAGGATTCTGCATAATGACCCTGAGGTGGAAAAGAAACAGGGTTGGACTACAGTGGGGGAGCTGGAGGGATGTGTGCACTACAAAGTCGGTAAGTTTCCAGCTATCAGGCATGGTTAGTACAACAGGAATCTGTAAAATACAATTATAAAAATTTCTCTTTTTTTGTCACTTTGTAGTTAAATATGAAAGAATCAAGTTCTTGGTTATTGCCTTGAAAAATTTAGTGGAAGTGTATGCTTGGGCACCAAAGCCATACCACAAGTTTATGGCCTTTAAGGTGAGTGCAATACCCGACATACTCAAATCACACCATTTTCCCACCTAATTCAGCTTCAATGTATACTTCTCTTCACACTGAAGGTGCTGGATGCAAAATTTTGGAATAATGTCAATCCACAAATCTGACTTGTGATGCAGTACTATAATTCACATTGTTCGTTCATTTAGAACTGGTTCCCCAGCTGAGCCTAGTTTCTCTTGAGGTTTTTTGTCCATTTCCGTCACCTGATGATGGAGTTTGGGTTTCTTTGGCTTGTTTAGTTGGGGTTTGACAAACAATTAATATTCAGTAATACACCACTGACACTATCGGATAACTGTATTTAGCTGAATAACAATATTATTGTCTTTTTAGAGCTGCTTTACAATTGAATTTCTTTTTATAACTGACAACATTGCACCATTGACACTGCTGTCATTTCATAATTGAAGAGTTTTACAACACTAACACGGTTTATTTCTGTGAAGATGCTTTCAACAAACAATCTGTATTGTACAGTCAAACCGAAATTTATTCAGACACCTTCAACATTTCACACATTATCACAGTTTATTCGCTATAGTTTAGAAAATGGTAATAAAATATTACAAGAACTCAGAGTTAAACTGTGTCAGAACAAATTCATCTCAGATGTCAGATAACACTTAAGCAAAACATGGGTATAATAGGTCACAGTTTACTTTATTTTGCTATCCTCACTTACATAAATAAACTATAGTGTCCTGCACTCACTAGTAAAAAAAAAATGTCAAAAATTATATCTGGTGTCTGAATAATTTTTGGTTTGACTGTATAAAGCGCTATAGAAATAAAGGTGACTTGACATTGAATTGCAGGTTTTAGTCAAATGTAAATTTTTTGAAAATCTGAGTGGTGGTTGTCTCTTGACTGACATCACCATCTTGTTTCGTAGTCATTTGGAGACCTGGTCCACAAGCCTCTCTTAGTTGATCTGACTGTGGAAGAGGGTCAAAGATTAAAGGTCATCTATGGCTCCTGCTCTGGTTTTCATGCTGTAGATGTGGATTCAGGGGCAGTTTATGACATCTACCTTCCCACACATGTAAGCTCTTTTAGGACTTTGACTACTGAATTAAATTTTGTCAGATGCTGTTTTTTTATTCCAGCTTTTAATATTGTGATCTTTACTGTTTTAAATTAGTTTAAGGACAGATCATACTTGCTGTAATCATTTTAATCAAATACTTTGCACTTTTTCTTTTTCTCAGATTCAAACAAATATCCAAACCCACGCCATCATCATCCTCCCAAACACACAAGGCATTGAGCTGTTGGTGTGCTATGAGGATGAAGGCGTGTATGTAAACACTTATGGAAGGATCACCAAAGACGTGGTGCTGCAGTGGGGTGAGATGCCCACCTCTGTGGGTAAGTTGAATTTTTGTGGAGGGTTTATATTCCACTTCAGATTACAGAATACCCTAGTGGAAAACAAGAGTCCAGTGGTGGATGAAGTACATGAATAATTTGCTTGAGTACAGCTACCGTAATGAAATATTAAAGGGTTAGTTCACCCAAAAATGAAAATTCTGTCATTAATTACTCACCCTCATGTCGTTTCAAACCCGTAAGACCTTCGTTCATCTTCGGAACACAAATTAAGATATTTTTGATGGAATCTGAGAGCTGTCTGACCCTGCATAGACAGCAATACAACTGAAATGTTCAAACGTAGTCCAAAGTCCAAAAACGTAGCAAGGAGATCTGTAAAATAATCCATGTGACATCAGTGGTTCAGCCGTAATTTTACGAAGCTACGAGAATTTTTGTGCGCAAAAAAAAACAAAAACTTTATTCAACAATTCGTCTCCTCCGCATCACCCTGATGCCATTTTGGAGAATATCCGCTGGACGTAAACAGTGCTGTTCTGTGTAAACTGCGTCACGCCAGATACGCTGTTTCCATTTAGATCAAATCACAACAACATAGGAAACAGAACCGGCGTGACGCAGCTGACACAGAACAGCATACGTTGTTTATGTCCAGCGGATATTCTTCAAAATGGCACCCACCAGGGTGATGCGGAGGAGACGAATTGTTGAATAAAGTCTTTTTTTTTTTCGCACAAAAATTATTCTCGTATCCTCGTATAATTGCAGATGAACCACTGATGTCACATGGATTATTTTACAGATCTCCTTGCTATGTTTCTGGACTTGGGGACATTTCAGTTGTATTGCTGTCTATACAGGGTCAGACAGCTCTCAGATTCCATCAAAAATATCTTAATTTGTGTTCCGAAGATGAACGGAGGTCTTACGGGTTTGAAACGACATGAGGGTGAGTAATTAATGACAGAATTTTCTTTTTTGGGTGAACTATCTCTTTAAATAGTAACTTTGCACACCATCAGTCAAATCCTCTGCATACTCAAAATCATATTTCTCCAACTTCTTGGTTCATTAGTTAACTGGAGACTTGCTCCATCTGAAACATTGAATCAATGAGTTGTGACAGCATACAGATACCTGTTCTGTTCACAGTTTCTGACATAACCTAAATGCTTGAGTCTGCTGACAACAGGACAAATGGAAGAGTAACGTTTGCGTTTTCAACATGTCTTGTTTAAATAGCTTGTTTGCATCTCTGTATAGCCTTCAGAAGGATCCCAGCATCAGGAACAAGTGGATGGTTTATTTTTAGTTGACGGCAGCTCACCACTGTATATGTGTGTGTGTTTTATCTATACTTGTGAGGACCAAATGTCCTCATGTGAAATACTTTGACAACCCACTAGTGTGGACATTTTACTGGTCCTCACTAGTTAAAAAGGCTTATAAATCAGCCAAAATATGTTTTTATTTAAATCTAGCATTCTGCATATGTTTCTGTGATGGGTAAGTTTAGGGGTAGGGGTTGGTTTAGATGATAATGATGAAAATATCATTAACTTGATAGAAGGTTAATGAAAGTCCATGCAATGTCCTCACTAAGATAGCGAAACAAACATCTGATGTGTGTGTGTGTGTGTGTGTGTGCTTGTTTTCTTTATCTGATTTTGATTATGTCAGGAATATATCAGTTAATTGAACTCTGCATTTTTTTGTAGCTTACATAAGATCGAACCAGATCATGGGCTGGGGGGAGAAAGCTATTGAGATCCGTTCTGTGGATACTGGTCACCTGGATGGCGTGTTCATGCACAAGAGGTCACAACGGTTGAAGTTTCTCTGTGAAAGAAATGACAAGGTTAGACATCCACACAGAATTCAGCAAAAAAATAAAAAGATTATGGCATACCTTATGGAACCCAAAAAAAAAAAGGCAGCATCCTACTCACTTTCATGTCATTCCAAACCTGTATGATTTGTCTGTTTTACATGGAGTGCAGAAAGAGAAGAATGTCTGCCACAGATATTCCTGTTATACCAATGTCACATTAAAATAGCAAGTGTTACATTATTTTCCTGACAGATAAAAATAGACTGTAATGGAAAATGTACAGCTCACTCAAACTGGCAGACAAAGATTATTTGTGGCTCAGCCTTTTTATACCACAGAGCATTTCACTAAAATTGCATTTAAAAAAAAAGTTTTTTGTTTTTTTTCCCATCAAATGAATTTTGCACTTTTAGCCAAACTGATGCTTCACCCAGACTTTTTGAAAGATATCATCTTTGGCCATTAACAAACATTGTCATTCGAACCAGTATTTGAAAGAAACAATGCTGCTGGCTGAAATGATCTTCTGTCATGTAATTGGCTGATTTGAACAATTTAATTAAAGTAATTAATTCAATAGGTGTTCTACATTCTTATTGGTGTTTTGTGCACTCCACATTTAGTGCTTAAAAGATGCCATATCACCAAAGGTGTTTATATTTGTTTATTTTTTGTGTTACACTTCATTTTATGGTATTCTTGTTACAGTGTAATTGTACATTTAAGTACTAAGTAATACACTGCTCAAAAAATTAACCACTTAATAATCACAGTTCCACTATAACACCAAGTCAATTAAACTTCAGGGATATCAGTCTGTCCAGTTAGGAAGTGTAAGTGATTGTGAATCAGTTTCACCTGCTTTGGTGCAAATCAAAGTGACAAGTGCACAAGAGAGGTAACGGCTAAACAACCCCCAAAAAGGGAATAATTTTGCAGGTAGTGCACCAGCACAGACAATTGCTTTCTCCTTAACCTTCCTGACAGATTTCTCTAGTTTTGTGTTTTATTAGGGTCAGTACTTATAGCATGGGGCAGTACCTGCAACCCAGTCAGGTTGCACAGGTAGTCCTGCTTCATACAGGATGACGTGCTGTCGCATTGAGGTTTGGTCTGTCTCCCTGCACAGTCTCAAGAGCATGAAGGAGGTACTGAGCCTGGCCTCATGTGACCATACATGTGGTCACGTAAAATTTGACTACGACCCCAGCACTTATTGAATTTTTTCACATTAAATACCAACTATTGTCCTGTAAAAATAAAAAGCAGCATTTAATAATAATAAAATGACAATATATAATAATAATTAATATAATACAATACAATAAAACTATTAATAGAGTTTTTATTATTAAAGTACCTGCCAAAAGTTTGGAAACATTACAATTATTAATGATTTTCAAATAAATCTCTTCCAAGGCTGCATTTATTTTATCAAAAATAAAGAAAAAATAAAAACAGCAATATTGTGAAATATTAATACATATAATTAAAAAAAAGTTTTATATTTTAATATATTATAAAATGTAATTTATTCCTGTGATGCAAAGCAGAATTTTCTGCATTATTACTCCAGTTTTCAGTATCACATGATCTTTCAGAAATCATTACAATTTGATTTGATGCTCAAGAAACATTTCTGATTATCATCAGTTTAAAACAGTTGTGCTGCTTCATATTTTGTGTGGAAATGGTGATACATTTTATTTTTCAGGATTTTTTTGATAAATAGAAAGTTGAAATGGATAAATAGAAACTTGCATTTATCAAATATATTTATTACATTTATTAAAACATTTATTAAATATAAATTTGTTTTTAGTTTGCATGATAGGACTAGGTATTATGATCCCAATATTCAGCACCATTTAGCCGCACCATAGAACATTTGTGAGCAGAACACAGCGAGACACAGCAATTGTTATGCTCTGATTTTGGTTCAGCAAGAATCCAGGATCATGGCCTAATCCATGGCCGTGGTACTTGCCTCCAGTGCTTAATTTGTAAATGAATAATTGCCGGATCCAAAACAGCAATTAAAAGGCGCTGTGACCGACACTGAAAATACAACTTAAGTTTTCCCGGAACATTCAATGACGTCACTAAACGGTGATGCCACAATTATAAGAGAGCATCGTTCACAAGTTTCTGCATTAACCTAATTAGGGCACCGCTTCAAACCCTGGGTCAAAAATGGGTTGCCAGGATGATTTTAGGAAAATGTATATCTAAAATACATTAAAAATAACAAAATTTGTTTTCATAAAAATAAAATTCAATCATAGTATAAATATGCGAAAAATATCTGACTTAAGTAACAGTTTTAATTAAATGCGCATCCTTGCTTTATTTCACACAATCACAAATGTTCTGTTGTTATTTTGAGTGTGCAAAAAAGTAAAAGTAAACACTTTGTGTTTTCGAATTATGTCTTACTCTTATCTGTATGACCAAAAATTATGTAGTTTATGTTTCAGCCGGCGCCTCGCGCGCGCGCACTCAAACACGCTCAAACACGCTCAAACACACACACACACACACACACACACACACACACACACACACACACACACACCACATATTCACAACTCAAACTTGACATCGCAGTCTGTTCATTATCAAAATAAAATAGTCAACCAAAAATATAAAAGGTTACACTGATCAATTTAAATAGTCCGTGGTATACAGTCGTGGTCAGAATTATTGGCACCCTTGGTAAATATGATCAAAAAAGGCTGTAAAAAAATCTGCATTGTTAATCATTTTGATCTTTTTATTTAAAAAATTCACATAAATCTAATCTTTCATTAGAGAATAAGAATTTAAAATGGGGGGAAATATCATCTTGACATAAATGTTTTTCTCTAATACACATTGGACCCCGGAGCAGTGGGCAGCCTTTTTTTATGCTGCGGCGCCGGGGAGCAGTTGGGGGTTCGGTGCCTTGCTCAAGGGCACCTCAGTCGTGGTATTGAAGGTGGGAGAGAGCACTGTACATTCACTCCCCCCACCTACAATCCCTGCCGGTACGAGACTCGAACCCACAACCTTTGGGTTATGAGTCCGACTCTCTAACCATTAGGCCATGACTTCCCCATTTGGCATAACAGCAGCTCTGAGTTTTCTCCTATAATGCCTGATGAGGTTAGAGAGCACCTGACAAGAGATCAGAGATAATTCCTTCATCCAGAATCTCTCCAGAATCAGAATGAGCTTTATTGCCAGGTATGTTTACACATACAAGGAATTTGTTTTAGTGACAGAAGCTCCACAGTGCAACAGAATAACAGTGACAAGACCGGACACAGGTAATAAAAAGAATAATATACAAATATACAAAATAGACAATGTACAAAAAAAGCAAAAGCACAATATATAATATAGACAATTTTGTATGTACAAGTATGATATGTGCAAATTTGAAATGTAAATAAGTATGTGTGGTAAATAAATAATGTATACTAGTGTTTTGTGTTCCACTATTATTGTTAAGTGTTCATGAGATGGATTGCCTGAGGCAAGAAACTGTTCCCGTGTCTGGTCGTTCTGGTGCTCAGTGCTCTGTAGCGTCGACCAGATGGCAACAGTTCAAAGAGGGAGTGTGCTGGATGTGAGGGGTCCAGAGTGATTTTGCTAGCCCTTTTGCTCACTCTGGATGAGTACAGTTCTTGGAGAGTGGGGAGGGTTGTACCAATGATTCGCTCAGCAGTCCGGACTATCCTCTGTAGTCTTCTGAGGTCAGATTTGGTAGCTGAGCTGAACCAGACAGTTATAGAAGTGCAGAGGACAGATTCAATGATGGCGGAGTAGAACTGTTTCAGCAGCTCTTGTGGCAGGTTGAACTTCCTCAGCTGACGAAGGAAGTACATACTCCCGCAGCGAATAGAACGGCTTGCAGTTAACGAAGAGCGCTTCTAGATCGGGACAATACATCTTCTTTAACACTGTTACATCTGTACACCACCATTCGTTGATGTAAAAGCATGTCCCGCCGCCGCGCGATTTCCCCGTTGATTCTGCGTTGAGTCTGCTCTAAACAGCTGAAAGCCGGGCAGATGTAGCGCGCTGTCCGGAATGGCGTCATTCAGCCAGGTTTCCGTGAAACACAGAGCAGCAGAGTTTGAAAAATCCTTCCAAAATCTGGCAGTAAGTTTTAGGAGTTCATTTTTGTCAGTCTCTGCAAGACAGACTTTTCAGGATAGGAGATGGACTAAAAATGAACTCCCAAAACTTACTGCAACATGGAGCTAAGGAGAAAATGTAGAACTTGAAAAATTGGAAAAACAGCTTAGTGAAAAGCGTTTACAGTTTAAAAGCAAATAGAAAGTCCTATTTTTTTTACATTTCTTTTCTTAATGTTTTTTTGCAGATTTGCACATGTACAAGGTTTAAAATATGATGCATATTTTATCAATATTTTAGAAATTTTATTTGAATATTACCAGTACTGACTTCAATGGATTTAATTAAATTCTTTTGAACACAACTGCTCAAAACAGTCTAAATTTATGAAACATGCCAATAATTGTGTCCAACGTGTATTTGAGAAAAACATTTATTTCATAATGAGATTTTCCCCAATTTTCAGTTGTTTTAGTTCAATGAAAGGTTAGATATTTGTGATGTTTTTTTAAATAAAAGATCAAAATGATTAACAATGCAGATTTATTTTCACAGCCTTCTTTGATCATATTTACCAAGGGTGCCAGTAATTCTGACCACGACTGTAACTGGTCCACTTTGTATGCCAAGCACATTTTTGCTCATGTGAAGAGGATATTTCTGTTGATATACGAGCGCGCATGAAGTAAAGCCTCTACATTATAAATAATAGTTTCATTCAAATACATTGCAAATAAGGAAACATTAGGATTTGTGCCGAATGAGAGGTACGTGAGCCCAATTAACGCCTGGTACTTTCAGTTTCAGTTTTTGATTTCTTTAGGTTTGTATATTTTTATTTCATTCTTGTTCTGTTCTGAATACCGTTACATTTATATGATTTGTTTTGGAGTGAACTATACTAACTAGTGTTGTCACGGTACCAAAATTTCAGTATTTGGTACCAATACCAGTGAAAATCCACGGTTCTCGGTACCAATTTCAGTACCAAAGCAAAACACACAAACATGCTAATTAAATTTGACTATACTTTCATTTAATCCAAACTGTGTACATATTTAATTTTAAAGGGCTTTTAAAACCTTCTAGAGTTATTCAGCCAAGAATAACAATTAAGTTAGCTAAAAAAAAAAAAAGCCCAGAACTGCTTTTCTGACTGATATGACACAATGTTAATCATTTGTACATTCTCTAACACGCATATTTTAGATTCACAATTCATTTAAAAGCCTCTGGTATGTAAATATCATCATGTCCTCCTGTTTTTTTTTACCATAAAAGTTATAGGAGCATTAAATAGTTAATAAAGAAACTTCATTCTAATGCTCATTATTTTAGCGTTAGCCGCGCTTATGCTTATGATTAACTACTCTAATAACAGCGATGTTTATTTCAATCCGACATTCAAATTAAAATATTGAATAATATTCATAAAAGATGCGGTGTTTCCCACAGACTTGCACTCTATTTGTGGTGGCATATATATGCAAATTCATTCTCTGCCAGCAGGAGGCGCTGTTGGAGTGGGAGAGATAGAGGTTTCCCCAGTAACGGCTGTAATCAAATATGCGCTGCACTCACAAACACTGCTCACTGTGCTCAGGCATTACAGGCAAGATGAAATGAAAATGACACCCATAATTTTCTGAAGACCGTCAGTTTCCTTCAGAAATACAGTGATATAAAAACACCCGCACCGGGTTTCGACTTTGACACGTGCAGTTGCTTGTGTTTATTCAACGAAGTCAAAGCCTTTTGGAAAATCTATTTGTGGCGGTCCGTTTTGATATTGTGGTGGGCCACCACAAATAAATCAATGTATGGGAAAACACTGATCTAACTATTAAAAATTTAAATGAAACTTACCTGCTTGAACTCTTTCATTTGA
>NW_015549602.1:17090-24383 GCF_001515605.1 Sinocyclocheilus anshuiensis | reverse complement strand
TACTTTCATTTAATCCAAACTGTGTACATATTAAGATAGCTAAAAAAATGCGTAAAAAAAAAAAAGCCCAGAACTGCTTTTCTGACTGATATGACACAATGTTAATCATTTGTACATTCTCTAACACGCATATTTTAGATTCACAATTCATTTAAAAGCCTCTGGTATGTAAATATCATCATGTCCTCCTGTTTTTTTTTACCATAAAAGTTATAGGAGCATTAAATAGTTAATAAAGAAACTTCATTCTAATGCTCATTATTTTAGCGTTAGCCGCGCTTATGCTTATGATTAACTACTCTAATAACAGCGATGTTTATTTCAATCCGACATTCAAATTAAAATATTGAATAATATTCATAACAGAAGATCTAAATATTAAAAATTAAAATGAAACTTACCTGCTTGAACTCTTTCATTTGATCCGGGTGTCTGTCTTTAAAGTCACCATGAAATCAAAATTGTGCACTGTTTACGGCATATATATGCAAATTCATTCTCTGCCAGCAGGAGGCGCTGTTGGAGTGGGAGAGATAGAGGTTTCCCCAGTAACGGCTGTAATCAAATATGCGCTGCACTCACAAACACTGCTCACTGTGCTCAGGCATTACAGGCAAGATGAAATGAAAATGACACCCATAATTTTCTGAAGACCGTCAGTTTCCTTCAGAAATACAGTGATATAAAAACACCCGCACCGGGTTTCGACTTTGACACGTGCAGTTGCTTATGTTTATTCAACGAAGTCAAAGCCTTTTGGAAAATCTATTTGTGGCGGTGAGTTTTGATATTGTGGCAGGCAGCCACAAATAAATCAATGTATGGGATGAAATGAAACTTACCTGCTTGAACTCTTTCATTTGAAGTGTTTTGTTAGTTTGATGGGTTTCCTCATTCTGAGGTCACCATGTCTCAGTGCTTTTATGAAGAGAGCGCATCTGCGCACCTTTCGGATAGCGCATCAAGAATCGGGTTGACCGGGTACTCTGTACCACCGGTACTTAAAAAAAACCTGGTACCAGGTCATTTTTTTTAGTACTGACTTGGAACCGAAGTACCGGGTCTTTTGACAACGCTAATACTAACGTATAGCTATGTTTATAGTGTTTATAAAGTTTATACATTATAATATTTCACTTTATTTGGTATTATTTCTGGTATTATTATACTCTCTCCAAACGTTCTGCTGCTCACAAAACAATAAGCAGTAAGCACCAATCAATGAGAGCGAGTTTGAACTTAAGAAAGTTGACTGGTCACGGTCAAAAATATGTTGAGGACCAATACATAACCTCCAAATACATAAACCTGCGCTCGCTCTCATATGCACGCAAGCACTGTCACGATCTAATGCCAGATCCTTAAAAACAATTACCAGAACGCAAAAATCCACAACCTGACATTTTCCGGAACAGGATCCGGCAGGATCCGGCTCAAATTAAGCACTGATTGCATCAATACCCAATAATCAGTCATGAATTTACAATTGCTTTATGCGTGACTGGGGAACAATAAGAAAAAGGACTAGTATGGTAAGATGGATAGATGAAGATGGTGCAATTCTTCACTGCAGTCATCGGGTGAGACTCCTTGACGTTTTGATGATATGTTATGCTGTACATGATGTGTACTGTATCTTTCATGGATGTTGCCACTGAGACCCCTTATCTGATGTCCATCAGATCCCAGTTTCTGTGCGAACTTTAGCCTGGGTGAAAGATGCCTTTTGTTGAGGTGATGTTGCCAATGGCCAATTGGTGTTTCCACCAATGCAACACATCATCAGTTGTGTACCCCAGCCTCATTGGGTGTTTCGGCCCTTTATCACAAGCCCACCACAGGCTGATCAGACCCGGGTGTGTGTCACCTTGTTACATGGTCATTTGGCAGCCCACACTGTGTCCATCCGCTTCAGCCACAGCTAGTGGCTGCTTCTTTCAGTGACAGTGGCCATTCCTGACTATCCTCTGCTGGACCTGTCCTCTGATGCCCAACTCCTTCAGCAGCCTTATAGTGGA
Organism: Sinocyclocheilus anshuiensis; assembly: GCF_001515605.1. Lineage (NCBI taxonomy): Eukaryota > Metazoa > Chordata > Actinopteri > Cypriniformes > Cyprinidae > Sinocyclocheilus > Sinocyclocheilus anshuiensis. The sequence continues at coordinate 22,365 of NW_015549602.1, read as the reverse complement.
ACTAGCCACAAAGCCCCTGCAGCCCACTTCCACGTGTATACTTTCACTGTCCAGCCCCGCTCCTCTGACTCAGCTGCCAAGTTGGCATCTTCCTTTCAAAGGCCTCGTTAATGGCCTGTTCCCAAGGGACTGTCAGTTCGACTATAATGACGATCCTACTGGAGTTGGACCAGAGAACCAGGTCTGGGCACAGATTGGTAACTTGCTTAGAGACAGATAGACGCGACGAATACGTACAAAAACACTGCGACTCACAAGATAAAAAATACGAAAACACCGTTCTGTCGGGAGAGAGAGAAGCTGCAGCGTGTGCACGCGCCGCCATCTTGCGCCATCTTATGGTGCAAGATTCATCAAAGTGAGCTCGTTTATGGAAATTGGCCACATAAGCCGTGGCAACAAACCAAATGCCCAATCCATTTCCTCAATTGTGTACTCATCAGTCTCTCCAGGTGCTTGGCATGAGATAAAGTGAGCTTGTATATGGAAATTGGCCACATAAGCCGTGGCAACGAACCAAATTGGAAGCACCAGCACTTCAACTTCCCTGGAAGAGCTGTACCATTGATTCTCTTGAGTCCACTGACTGTCTCTTGCCTGAGTTGTTCCACCTGTTTTGAGTCTTTAATGTCTGTGATGTACCAACGTCCAAGGCTTTTGATGGGCTTTTCCATGACCATTGGTATGGGCTCTCCCGCTATACAGAACCTGTCATTAGCAAGTCGGCCTTTGACAATGGAGATGCTGCGAGATTTTCCGGGTTTAATCTCCATTTGTGCCCATCTGATGTTTTCCTGGAGCTTATCCAGCAGCCGCTTAGTACATGCTTTAGTCATTGTGATGGTAGTCATATCATCCATGTATGCCCTGATTGGAGGGAGCCGCAACCCATTTTTCAACCGTTCCCCTCCAACCACCCAACAGGATGCCCGAATTATGATCTCCATTGCCATAGTGAATGCCAGTGGAGAGATGGTACAACCTGCCATTATGCCAACCTCCAGTTGCTGCCAGGTGGTGGTACTATCCTGTATGGTAATACAGACCTGAAGATCCCGAAAGTAGGCTTTAATCAATTTTGTTATATGTTCTGGAACATGGAAGAAATCGAATGCTACCCACAACAGCTTATGTGGCACTGTCCCAAAGGCATCTTTTGTAACATTTGAAATGTCTTCACTCTTCACTCACTTTTCATCACTTTAATATATGATGAATAAAATTATTAATTTCTCTCTCTTTTTTAAATCTTACCACAGATGTTTGAATGGTATCATTGTTTCCACAAAAACGTTAAGCAGCAAAAAATGTTTGTAACATTGATAATAATAGTAAATGTTTCTTGAGCAGCAAATCAGCATATTAGAATGATTTCTGAAAGATCATGTGACACTGAAACTTCTCTTTGTAAACAACAACAGATTTATAAATGATTCTAATGACGAATGTTGCATTCCCAAATACAAATTAAAGTGACTCTAACACAGCAGTGAATTGAAACTGAAAACACAGTACTGTTAACAGCAGACATGTAGCGCGTCAGACTATAGCCTATATTTATATTATTACATCACAACCATTGCGAATTTTATGATAGTACTAAGCAATCTCAAATCTCACCACCATTCATAAAGTTACCGGGCGAGTAACATGTTTCAGCGCTGATTCTACTCTCATTTGGCGCTTTGAACCATTTGAATCCTTTTACTGTCCTGCAGGTGGCGCCGCGAGCTCGTACAGAGCTCTCTGGACCATTCCGTCCATGATGTATTAGAAAATATAACTTTTCGCAGTTTATTTAGTTCATTGCTAAGACCATTTTGCGATTTCAATCATGCAGTTACCAACATTACCCTGATGACCCCCCACTCCGATTATTATTATTATTTTATTACTGATCTGCATGATTCACGTGGGTCATGATTTTAGGCCGGAATTCCAGATTAATCCGTAAGAATCACATCCCTGATATAAATAAAGATTTTCAACTCGAATATTTTATTCATCAACATCCAGTGTGTGATTTAAGTGTTCCCTTCATTTATTTGAGCAGTATATTAAATAGCAACATGTACTTACTTTAGCGTTAGGATTAGGTTAGTTGCATGTAATTATACATAATTTACTGTTATTACTAATGCTAGTACATGTAGAACAAATATACCATAAAATAAAGTGTTACCATTTTTGTCATGCAAATTTTTTTTCTATGCCATTAAAACAAATGGACTTTCATTGTATGTAAACACTGAGACATTTTTCCTGTCCTCTGTTGTGAAGAAGAAATGCGTACAGGTTTGGAATGAGGGGATAAACCCTTTAATGATTGTAAATTATATAGCCATGTCATCTTAACATCTGCAGGCACTTTGTTTCTTTAGGTGTTCTTTGCCTCTGTGCGCTCTGGAGGGGTGAGCCAAGTTTATTTCATGACCCTTGGAAGGAGCAACCTACTCAACTGGTGATGAGGATGCTTTCCTTTAATGAAAGTACCAACAGACTGTCTCTCTGAACCCTGTGAACCCAGCATGACAAACATTAACGTTAAATTGAATTTCAATTCAAGGGTACTTGTACCATACTTGTGCTGTCATAGACACTGGCACCGTTGTGGAGAAAACTCAGTCTTGAGTACGTAAACATAAAAGACATTCTGAAAGGGAGTAGGAGCTTATGTAGTAGAGTGTTATGCCATCTGTTACATCCACAGCTCTACTATTGGTGATCTGCTGTATCTCAGTTTTTATTGTATATTTTTTTTTGTGTGTGTGTGTGTGTGTTTGAATCCCACACCTTTGAACATTTATTATTATTCAGGGCTTTGTTTGTTCAGTCTTTGTTATATCAAGGAATTCAAGGGCTGAGAATTAATACTCATGTAAGTCTATGTAAGTGTATTTCAATGGACTGATCATCTGTGATGATATCTCTTCTGTTGTCATTTTTTTTCTTTCTGTGAAATTGTCAATTCCCCAAAGACCTGGGTCACACAGTATCATTGTGCTAGTGCCGGTTAATATAGGGATGCAGTTTCTTTTTCTTCATTTTTTTCTTTTATAATATCAACTATACAGTTCATGAGTATCTTTATTTTATAGGTATTGCACGCGATAAATAAATTCCAAAGTATATTCCCATTGATTTGCAGAATGGATTGTTTGAGTAAAGGAATATTTACAGACACTTAAATGTTAAACTTGTATTCTGTTACTCTGTTAACCACTTTCTTAGTCAACAATTAATTTTATATATTATCCACTAACTTTTTTCTGAAATTAATCACGATTAATCGTCTAAAGCGTCTAAATAAATGCAATTCTTGTTTAAGGTGTGCCAAACCAATCTGTGATGCTTCTTGCAGACTTCTTGAAATTACAGTTCCCTAAGCTTGACTATATAGTTCCTATGACATTTAAAAATTTGCATTTGTATTTTTAACAGTTACTGTCAGACACAAAATTCGAACTAATAGCTGCTGGACAAACAGGATTTTGAACTTTATACCCCTGTCAAAGCTATAACTGCTCTCCATCTGATCACATTTTATCTTGTCATTCTGTACCATATTGGTTTGTTTGTTACAATAAGGTATTGCACTGCTTATATTAGAATGTATTTGCATATTACCATGCATCTTTGCAGCGGCGGTTCTAGCTTGTATGGCGCCCTGGGTGAGTACTCCTAGGGAGTCTAGGAGTACTCCCTTCTGCCACTCCTAAATGAAATTAATTTTTCATAAATTGTGCTATTTTATATAAATTTATATATTTAAATTATTACAAACAAATAAAAAAAAAAAAACATAAATCCCTCCAAAACTGCACATCTGTACAGTAAACTCATTAATAAAGTGAGTGATGTTACGTTTGTAAAACAAAAAAATGCATTGTTACAAAATCACTTTACTGTCTGGTCATGTCAAGTTAAGTCAAATCAAGTCACCTTTATTTATATAGTGCTTTTAACAATACAGATTGTGTCAAAGCAACTGTACAGCATTAATTAAGAAAATAGTGTGTCATTAATGCAAAATTACAATGGTAAACACTCAATTTTCAGTTAAAGGCAGTTCATCATTGAATTCAGTGATGTTATCATCCAGCTCAGTTCAGTTTAAATAGTATCTGTGCAATCAAGTCGATGATATCGCTGGAAATTAAGTGTCCCCAACTAAGCAAGCCAGAGACGACAGCGGGAAGGAACCAAAACGTTGACAGAATGGAGAAAATACCTTGGGAGAAACCAGGCTCAGACGAAACCAGCAGTTCAAATCCAGGTTGCAGCAAAGTCACATTGAGCAGAGGACTCAACTGGTTCCTGTGGTTTTGTCCCGGTGGCCGTCTAGGAGACAAGGTCTCCACTGGTCTCCGCTGACATTCATGGCTGTTGAGGTCATCTCTAGGTCCTGATCCACCATCTTGTTCTTATTTTTTAATAACAAAGATAAAATAACGTCAAAGATTTTTATCTTCGCCCACTTTGGCCTAAATATCCGCCATTCTTTATTTATTTATGTATTTTTTGTTAGCTTTGGCTTTGTTTTTATAATAGGGAAATTAGTTTAGCTGTACTGCTCAGACAACTTAGTAACAAAATAGTAAAATAGTAAAACCAACATGACAAAGAATCGTGATAAAACCGTGAATCGTGGTATTTCTAAAAAAAACATTTGTGATATGATATTTTTTCCATATCGCCCACCCCTAGTACATCGGGTGTTATGGGAAGTGTTCCCGGTTCCGGTTGTCCTAATTAATGCAGCCTAACAATCCTTTAACGGATTTGAATATTAGAAATGTGTTCGTGTATTATGTGTAAGCCACCTGGTTTACACATAATACAAAGAGATGGGTCTTTAATCTAGATTTAAACTGACAAGAGTGCGTCTGCCTCCCAAACAATGTTAGGTAGATTATTCCAGAATTTGGGCGCTAAATAGGAAAAGGATCTGCCGCCCGCAGTTGATTTTGGTATTCTAGGTATTATCAAATAGTTTTGAGAACGCAGTGGACAGAGGACTATAATGCAATAAGAGCGCATTCAAATACTGAGATGCTAAACCATTCAGGGCTTTATAAGTAATAAGCAAGATTTTAAAATCTATACGATGTTTAATAGGTAGCCAGTGCAGTGTTGACAGAACCGGGCTAATATGGTCATACTTCCTGGTTCTAGTAAGAACTCTAGCTGCTGCATTTTTGACCAGCTGGAGTTTGTTTAAGCATGCAGAACAACCACCCAATAAAGCATTACAATAATCTAACCTTGAGGTCAT
>NW_015549602.1:13974-17072 GCF_001515605.1 Sinocyclocheilus anshuiensis | reverse complement strand
TATAAATGTCACATCTGGAAGAGAGGCGTACGCACGTGTTTTTGTGCGCACGTTCGTTTTCTCTGAATCACACTTAAGCACTTTTGAGAAATGATCTTAGAACAAATTTAGGATGGTTTTTACACAACATTTTATAAATGAGGCCCGTGAAGCTTGAAAAGTAACGGCCCTAGTACTGAGCCTTGAGGTACTCCATACTGGATATTGTAGTATATATTTTTTATTTATCCTTTATTTTTCCAGGAAGGTCCCATTGAGATAAAAGAAATCTCTTCTTCCAGGGAGTCCTGGCCAAGATGACCGTACAAAAAATTTCACATAAAATTTCACAAACATACACCTCACAAGACAAAATTACATATAACCAAAGCAAAAACAATAATCATAAATCAGTAAATTAATTAAAACAACAACATGATTCATTTACTGCACTGCACTAAATTTTTTAAAATATTCAAAGAAGGAATTGTTTCTAATGGAGTTACAGTTTGAAATTCATTCCACAACCACGGAGCATAGTATGAGAAACCTGATTTTCCATGCTCTGAATGTATCTTGGGTATTTCTAATTGAATCCCTTTTGATGATCTGGTGATATAATTCTTTCTACGTAGGCATAAAAGACTAGAGATGTAATTTGGAAGCATGCCCAACAATGCCTTTATAGTATACACTAACATATGTGATTTCCTTCTTTGATATAAACAGGACCAACCTACTTTATTATACAGCAAACAATGAGTACGTGAGCAAGCATTTGTTATAAATCGCAATGCAGCATGGTAAACACTATCCAGCCTTTTCAATAAATACGTAGAAGCATGCATGTAAATAACATCTCCATAATCCAAAATGGGTAAAAATGTACTCTGTATAATTTGCTTTCTAGCTCCAAAGGAAAAAAAATGTTTTTGCCGAAATAGAAAACCCAATCTTGGTTTAAGTCTTTTCACCAAGTAATCAATATGTACATCAAAAGCTAACTTCTCGTCAAGCCATACTCCTAAATACTTATAATCTTTTACTCTTTCTATGTGCAGGCCATCAATAGTAAGAATTGATGGATCAGAGGACAAAGATCGACTACGAGTAAAAATAATATATTTAGTTTTATTTACATTTAGAACTAATTTCAGTTGTAGTAAGGTATGCTGAAAAGTATAAAAAGAGTCCTGAAGAATTTCAATGGCTTGAGACAAAGAGGATGCAGCTGAATAAATAACTGTATCATCAGCATAAAAATGTAACTTCGCAGAGTTTATTCCCGGACCTAAATTATTAATAAAAATAGAAAAAAGAAGTGGTGCCAATAAACAACCTTGTGGGACACCCTTCTTAACAGTTAACATAGAAGTATAATACGAGTTCTATCCGATAAATAGTTTTTAAAACAACTCAATGCCAAATTACCAAGGCCTATACCTTTAAGCCTCTGTAGCAGTAGTGCATGATCCACTAAGTCAAATGCTTTTGTCAAGTCAACAAATAAGGCGGCACAATGCTGCCTTTTATCAAGAGCAGTGATTAAATCATTTGTAACTAATGTAGTAGCTGTTGTCGTACTATGGCCTGCTCTGAATCCTGACTGAAATGCATTTAAAATATTATGTTTAACTGTGTTCTTTCAGTTGGTCATTTACCAGGGACTCAGACACTTTTGCTAAAACTGGTAGTCTAGAAATAGGACGATAATTATTCAAATCAGAGGGATCTCCACTCTTTAGTAATGGCATAACCATAGCGGATTTCCAAGACGGCGGAATTACATTGGTGCATAGACTCAAATTAAAAATCGATGCAATAGGTTCAGCAATAATATCTGCAGAAACTTTATAAAAAACTGGATCAATTTTGTCAGACCCACCTGATTTTTTACAATCTAAATTTAAGAGTAATTTATGAACTTGCGGGGGAGATATAGGGTTAAAAGAAAATAACTCTGAGTTACTTTTTAAATGATTCAGCAATTCCGTTCATCAGTGTTCAACAAATTATTATCTGTTATCGAACTATTTGAAATAAAATGTCTGTTAAACGAATTAACAATATTAACCTTGTCTATAATCAATCTTTGGTTCACTTTTAAAACTTTTGGGAGACAAGTAGAATTATTCGATCCTGTAAGGGATTTCGTTATTTTCCAAAATTTAGAAGGATCATTCATATTATTGTTAATCAGATTAAGATAATACTGACTTTTAGAACTTACATTTTGTACACTTGTTCCGTATTAATCTATAATGAGACCAGTCTTCTTCACTATTTGTTTTCTTTGCTTTTGACCAAGCTACATTTCTTTGCCTAACAAGGTTTGAGATGGTTTCATTGTACCAAGGATTATTTTTTCCACTCACCCGAAATCTACGGATCATCATTATTATTATTATTATTATTATTTCTGTTGTTTCTAGAAGTAATAATTTTCATAATAGTCAATCGAAAAAATATAACCACACACACATTGTTTGTCCACAGAATAATTACACATTGTTAAATAAAAAGCGTCCCCGCACGAACCTCTACCTCCGCCAGCAGGACCTCAATTTCAGTCTCAGTAAAGTTATTTTTTCTTTGTGCTTGTCATTCTCAAGCACAGAAATTCGAATATTGGCATGTGCTCTTTTATATGGTAATAATATTAATTAGGGGTCGTTTACAAGGCGGAGATCTGACACGAACTTTTCCTTGTGGCAAAGTCGGAGTAGTGCAACTATTTGAACTTCTAAGCTGCAATAATAATAAAAGCGGTGTACGTGCACGCATCGAATTCATCATAAACAACGAAGATGCAGTGTGAGAGATTAATTGTGCAGTGTAGTCAGATTTTTTATCAACGGGAGTTTTGCGAAATTAAACTGACCTTTTTAGTAGCCTAATGTTGAGAGTTCTTTACTCGCTTTCTGTAGTTTATTCCAAGTCGTTGTTTTTTTTTGTTGTTTTTTACAAGAGAACTTGCGAAGTCTTGATTTACTACTAATGCGTAAAATAGAAAAAAATAAAAATGCATAAACGCATCTCCGACTGTTTTGTCTGTGCAGCCTATAAGAATAGGCCTATGTCGTGCAATAACGGTTTTAATAGCCTATATTCTATTCAAT
>NW_015549602.1:8640-13955 GCF_001515605.1 Sinocyclocheilus anshuiensis | reverse complement strand
ACTTGAAATATTTTTTTTACCTTCTTTTGAGTCTCCGAGCCTATTTCCTACATTACATATATTTTTTCTACTGCTTATCACAACAAACTTTGCATATTACATTGATTTTAATCACATTTTACCGTATGTGTTTAACATCGTCATTGTAGCCAATCACAGACACGTCTGTTGCAACGACCAGTTAGAAGTTTTTAAGTTAACCAGTGACGCATCCACTCATTGCCACTCAAGGTTTTGGTTCAGCATGCTCACATACTGTTATTTATTTTATTTTTTTTTATCCTTTATTTTTCCAGGAAGGTCCCATTGAGATAAAAGAAATCTCTTCTTCCAGGGAGTCCTGGCCAAGATGACCGTACAAAAAATTTCACATAAAATTTCACAAACATACACCTCACAAGACAAAATTACATATAACTAAAGCAAAAACAATAATCATGAATCAGTAAATTAATTAAAACAACAACATGATTCATTTACTAAACACTGCACTAAATTTTTAAAAATATTCAAAGAAGGAATTGTTTCTAATGGAGTTACAGTTTGAAATTCATTCCACAACCACGGAGCATAGTAAGAGAAAGCTGATTTTCCATGCTCTGAATGTATCCTGGGTATTTCTAATTGAATCCCATTTGATGATCTGGTGATATAATTCTTTCTACGTAGGCATAAAAGACTAGAGATGTAATTTGGAAGCATGCCCAACAATGCCTTTACAGTATACACTAACATATGTGATTTCCTTCTTTGATATAAAGAGGACCAAACTAGAGCACTTTGATCAGGTTTCTCAGTGGGTGCGTCACTGAGTGGGGAGAACCTGTTTAATGTTTTGATCGGAGCGGTAGAGCGGTGTTTTGACCCGCGACTATGTCACCTCACAGTCACCCAGTCGCCCTGCTGCGGAGGCTCTGTAATCGGAACCGAACAATGTACAGGACTCCCTGAACTAGTCGCATCCAAAGCCGTATCTAGAGCCCTCACATTCTTACTATCCTCAATTAAAGTTTGGATGCGTGTCTCTAATTCTGAAACCTTCTCTGTCAGCCTAACTATTTCCCTGCATTTATCACATGTGAATCCCTCGTCGCCGACAGAGAGAGCTAAACTATACATGTGGCAAGCGGTGCAAACAACAGTAGCAGGAGAAGAAGCCATTACTCACCGTGATTGATGAATGATTCTGACTTACCACTGTTGTTTGATGAACTCGTGAAAAAACGGAGCGAGAGGAAAAAAAAGGAAAACCGCAATAGATACGAATGGAAATGCAAATGACAAGCTAACCAGCTAACGAATGCTAACACGCTGCACTTGCGGTTTTAGAATAAAAGCGAACGATCAAATTAATCAGATTAGTTTGATATATAATATCAGAAATAAGGTGGGAATTAAGTTATATTTTATCACTTTAAACAACCAAGAGTTTCTCTGTTTTTTTATAGTTTTAATCTCCTCCTTCATTTTCAAACTGACCAATCGTAACCCCTCATCAGTTACTAGCTGTACATTCTACATGCACATTCTCTTGATAATCATCACCTCTAACAAGTTGTATTATTATCTTGAAAAGCATCAAACATATAAACGTTCATGAAATTTAGGCCTAAACATTCTTAATGGAACAACTCCTCCCCTTCAGGATGACATATAGTCGGCTTCCTGTTAGCGGGCCCCTCCTACTAGGCAGCTCCAGGAACCGGTAAGACAAAGAGATATGAATATTAACATACAAACATACAAACAACTTATAACAGTCACCATGGAATGTGCACCTTTCATGTGACTGCCACTTAAGTAGAACTAACAAAAATAAAGGTCTTACAAAACAGTTTGGTCTGTTTTTTTTTTGTTGTTGTTGAAACATGAGTGCTACATCACATTTTTCTCCCCTTCACCCCCTCTGGATGGGTCTGAGTTAGGCAAACGGGATAAATAATCAGCAATTAAATTCTTCTTACCTGGACAGTGCTCAAAACACATATGGCTGCAGAGTCAGACACCAGCACAGTATCCTTGAAGTATCCAGTGCACGATGATCAGTTTGTAACGTGAATTCGCATCCAAGCAGGTAGTAGCGCAGGGAGTCCACAGCCCACTTAAGGGCAAGACCTTCCTTCTCAATTGTTGAGTATTTCGGTTCTCTTTCAAAGAGTTTTCTGCTCAGAAACAGCACTGGTCTTTCGTCGTAAGCCTCTTCTTGGGCTAGTACTGCTCCCAACCCAACATCAGAAGCGTCCACCTGTATGATAAATCTCTTTGAGAAATTAGGACTTTGCAACACTGGTTCATGGCATAACAAATCTTCACACTCATTTGTCCAACAGAATTTAGCAGGACTCTTCTTGGTCAAATCAGTCAGTAGTCAGTGATGCGAAATGGGGAATAAATCGTCAATACCAGCCAATTAGACCAAGAAAAGACATGAACATTTGGTGGTGTTGATTGTGAGCCCAGCTTCCCGAAGCCTCTTCAGAATGTCAGCAAGATGCAGCAGATGTTCTTGCCAAGATCCACTGTATATCACCACATCGTCAAGGTAGGCAGCTGCATACTGCTCACATCCCACCAGTACACGATCCATCAATCTTTGGAATGTGGCCGGTGCTCCATGTAAACCAAAGGGCATAACTGTATATTGATATAACCCAGTGGGGGATTGAAAAGCAGTATAAGGCTTGCAAGAGGGATCAAGTGGCACTTGCCAATATCCTTTACACAGATCTAAGGTAGTCATATAGGCTGCTTTACCCAGTCTCTTAATCAACTCGTCAATACGAGGCATTGGATAGGAATCAAAGCACGATACACTGTTTAACTTTCTAAAATCAGTGCAAAACCTAATTCCTCCATCCTTTTTAGGGACCAGTAGCATGGGACTTGACAACTCACTTTTGGACGGTTCTATCATCCCCATTTCCAGCATGGTCTCGATCTCAGTCTTTAGCTGTTCTACCATCTTCTCCGGGACTCGATAGGGTTTCTGCCGAATAGGAGTGGTGTCTTTCAAGATGATATTGTGCATAAGGATCTCGGTACGGCCAGGTCTTTCCTGGAAAAGAAATGGAAAAGATTGGACTACCTCGGTTAGTTGCTGTTGTTGATGGTTATTCAAATGTAAGAGGTCTCCTAGAACCTCCTGTGGTGATCGAACTGGCTCCATATCAGTTTCGTCCTCTTCCTCCACTACTGCCCTCACAATCATCACTTGGTCTTTGAGGTCTTGAGGACCTTCGAGATCAGTCACCCTCTCCTTGAATTCCCTCAGGAGATTAACATGTAGGACCTGTTTAGGCTGCTTTCTTTCAGGACATAAAATCTCATAGGTTACTGAGCCCAGTTTTTGGGTAACAACATACCCGAATTATTGCCACTTGGCCAATAATTTACTTGTACCTGATTGTAGCAGTACCAGAACGTTCTGTCCAGGTTTTAAGTCCCTTTCCCTGGGCATGTGTGTCGTACCATACTTTTTGTCTTTGCTCAGCAGCAAGTAGATTTTCTTTGGCCAGAGTCCTAAAGTTCTCCAACTTGTCCCTCATCTGTAAGATATAAGAGGCGATACTGCACTGGGATGGTTTCTCTGCTGTCCATCTCTCTTTGAGCATGTCCAGGGGGCCACGAACTTGCCTGCCAAACAAAAGCTCAAAAGGAGAGAAACCGGTTGAGCATTGAGGGACCTCTCTATATGCAAAGAAAAGAAAAGGAATCCATTTATCCCAATCCCTCCCAGACTCATCAAAAAACTTCTTAAGCATGTTTTTTTAATGCACCATTAAGGCGTTCTACGAGGCCATCTGTTTGAGGGTGAAATGGTGTAGTTCTGATTCCCTTAATGCCTAATTGCTTGTACAGAAGCTTCATCAGTTTAGCCATAAAATTTGTTCCCTGATCCGTAATAATTTCAGAGGGCACTCCAACTCTGGATATCAAATCAATCAAGCATCTCACAATGTGTTTAACTTGGATTGAACGCAAAGAGTACACCTCTGGATATCTAGTAGCGTAGTCACAGATTACCAGTGCAAATTGGTGACCCGAACTACTCTTCACCAAAGGGCCTATTATATCCATCCCTATACAATCAAATGGAGTTCCAATAATAGGCAGAGGTTGCAGATAACTATTGGATTTACGAACAGGTGCTACCACTTTCACATTCAGAACAAGTTTTACAGTATTCTTGCATCTTGATACATTTTGGGCCAATAAAATCTTTGACTGACTCGCTCGTACGTTTTCTGTTGGCCTAAATGTCCTGACCAAGGGACGGTGTGACCCAGATGTAAAATCATCTGATGCAGGGCTTTGGGTACTACCAGTCTAGGATTCTCTGTATCAGCCAGGTACAAAAGGTTGTTCTTTAAAATGTACCGGTCCCCCCCAAATTTTGGTACACCCAAAGGCTTGTCATCTACCTCACACAGCTTTTGGAACAGGGGTTGTAAAGTAACATCTGCTTTTTGCAACTCACTAAAATTATCAGGAACTTGCCAATGGGAGTTGACCAACTCCGAGTCAGGGAGTCTGGGTAAGTTCTCCTGTGCCTTATCTTTCCCCCTGTGCTTTTCTTGTCGCCTCTGTCTTTTAATTCAATTCAATTCAAGTTTATTTGTACAGCGCTTTTCACAATACAAATCGTTGCAAAGCAACTTTACAAGCAAATTAAGTTTCTACAATATTTAGTGGTAAATATTGTATAAACTTGTTAAATCATCTAAACCAACAACATGTATGTTAGACCTTATTCCATCTAAGCTCCTAAAAGAGGTGCTTCCAGAAGTCATAGATCCTCTTCTGACTATTATTAATTCATCATTGTCATTAGGATATGTCCCCAAAACCTTCAAACTGGCTGTTATTAAGCCTCTCATCAAAAAACCACAACTTGACCCCAAAGAACTAGTTAATTACAGACCGATCTCGAATCTCCCCTTTCTGTCCAAGATACTAGAAAAGGTAGTATCCTCACAATTATATTCCTTCTTAGAGAAAAATGGTATCTGTGAGGATTTCCAGTCAGGATTTAGACCGTATCATAGTACTGAGACTGCTCTCATTAGAGTTACAAATGACCTGCTCTTATCATCTGATCGTGGTTGCATCTCTCTATTAGTGCTATTGGATCTTAGCGCTGCGTTCGACACTATTGACCACAACATTCTCTTGCATAGACTAGAAAACTTTGTTGGCATTAATGGAAGTGCATTAGCATGGTTCAAATCGTACTTATATGACTGCCATCAATTCGTAGCAGTGAATGAAGAGGTATCATATCGATCACAAGTGCAGTATGGAGTACCTCAAGGCTC
>NW_015549602.1:4130-7839 GCF_001515605.1 Sinocyclocheilus anshuiensis | reverse complement strand
TTTTTTTATAGTTTTAATCTCCTCCTTCATTTTCAAACTGACCAATCGTAACCCCTCATCAGTTACTAGCTGTACATTCTACATGCACATTCTCTTGATAATCATCACCTCTAACAAGTTGTATTATTATCTTGAAAAGCATCAAACATATAAACGTTCATGAAATTTAGGCCTAAACATTCTTAATGGAACAACTCCTCCCCTTCAGGATGACATATAGTCGGCTTCCTGTTAGCGGGCCCCTCCTACTAGGCAGCTCCAGGAACCGGTAAGACAAAGAGATATGAATATTAACATACAAACATACAAACAACTTATAACAGTCACCATGGAATGTGCACCTTTCATGTGACTGCCACTTAAGTAGAACTAACAAAAATAAAGGTCTTACAAAACAGTTTGGTCTGTTTTTTTTTTGTTGTTGTTGAAACATGAGTGCTACATCACATTTTTCTCCCCTTCACCCCCTCTGGATGGGTCTGAGTTAGGCAAACGGGATAAATAATCAGCAATTAAATTCTTCTTACCTGGACAGTGCTCAATTGTAAACACATATGGCTGCAGAGTCAGACACCAGCACAGTATCCTTGAAGTATCCAGTGCACGATGATCAGTTTGTAACGTGAATTCGCATCCAAGCAGGTAGTAGCGCAGGGAGTCCACAGCCCACTTAAGGGCAAGACCTTCCTTCTCAATTGTTGAGTATTTCGGTTCTCTTTCAAAGAGTTTTCTGCTCAGAAACAGCACTGGTCTTTCGTCGTAAGCCTCTTCTTGGGCTAGTACTGCTCCCAACCCAACATCAGAAGCGTCCACCTGTATGATAAATCTCTTTGAGAAATTAGGACTTTGCAACACTGGTTCATGGCATAACAAATCTTCACACTCATTTGTCCAACAGAATTTAGCAGGACTCTTCTTGGTCAAATCAGTCAGTAGTCAGTGATGCGAAATGGGGAATAAATCGTCAATACCAGCCAATTAGACCAAGAAAAGACATGAACATTTGGTGGTGTTGATTGTGAGCCCAGCTTCCCGAAGCCTCTTCAGAATGTCAGCAAGATGCAGCAGATGTTCTTGCCAAGATCCACTGTATATCACCACATCGTCAAGGTAGGCAGCTGCATACTGCTCACATCCCACCAGTACACGATCCATCAATCTTTGGAATGTGGCCGGTGCTCCATGTAAACCAAAGGGCATAACTGTATATTGATATAACCCAGTGGGGGATTGAAAAGCAGTATAAGGCTTGCAAGAGGGATCAAGTGGCACTTGCCAATATCCTTTACACAGATCTAAGGTAGTCATATAGGCTGCTTTACCCAGTCTCTTAATCAACTCGTCAATACGAGGCATTGGATAGGAATCAAAGCACGATACACTGTTTAACTTTCTAAAATCAGTGCAAAACCTAATTCCTCCATCCTTTTTAGGGACCAGTAGCATGGGACTTGACAACTCACTTTTGGACGGTTCTATCATCCCCATTTCCAGCATGGTCTCGATCTCAGTCTTTAGCTGTTCTACCATCTTCTCCGGGACTCGATAGGGTTTCTGCCGAATAGGAGTGGTGTCTTTCAAGATGATATTGTGCATAAGGATCTCGGTACGGCCAGGTCTTTCCTGGAAAAGAAATGGAAAAGATTGGACTACCTCGGTTAGTTGCTGTTGTTGATGGTTATTCAAATGTAAGAGGTCTCCTAGAACCTCCTGTGGTGATCGAACTGGCTCCATATCAGTTTCGTCCTCTTCCTCCACTACTGCCCTCACAATCATCACTTGGTCTTTGAGGTCTTGAGGACCTTCGAGATCAGTCACCCTCTCCTTGAATTCCCTCAGGAGATTAACATGTAGGACCTGTTTAGGCTGCTTTCTTTCAGGACATAAAATCTCATAGGTTACTGAGCCCAGTTTTTGGGTAACAACATACCCGAATTATTGCCACTTGGCCAATAATTTACTTGTACCTGATTGTAGCAGTACCAGAACGTTCTGTCCAGGTTTTAAGTCCCTTTCCCTGGGCATGTGTGTCGTACCATACTTTTTGTCTTTGCTCAGCAGCAAGTAGATTTTCTTTGGCCAGAGTCCTAAAGTTCTCCAACTTGTCCCTCATCTGTAAGATATAAGAGGCGATACTGCACTGGGATGGTTTCTCTGCTGTCCATCTCTCTTTGAGCATGTCCAGGGGGCCACGAACTTGCCTGCCAAACAAAAGCTCAAAAGGAGAGAAACCGGTTGAGCATTGAGGGACCTCTCTATATGCAAAGAAAAGAAAAGGAATCCATTTATCCCAATCCCTCCCAGACTCATCAAAAAACTTCTTAAGCATGTTTTTTTAATGCACCATTAAGGCGTTCTACGAGGCCATCTGTTTGAGGGTGAAATGGTGTAGTTCTGATTCCCTTAATGCCTAATTGCTTGTACAGAAGCTTCATCAGTTTAGCCATAAAATTTGTTCCCTGATCCGTAATAATTTCAGAGGGCACTCCAACTCTGGATATCAAATCAATCAAGCATCTCACAATGTGTTTAACTTGGATTGAACGCAAAGAGTACACCTCTGGATATCTAGTAGCGTAGTCACAGATTACCAGTGCAAATTGGTGACCCGAACTACTCTTCACCAAAGGGCCTATTATATCCATCCCTATACAATCAAATGGAGTTCCAATAATAGGCAGAGGTTGCAGATAACTATTGGATTTACGAACAGGTGCTACCACTTTCACATTCAGAACAAGTTTTACAGTATTCTTGCATCTTGATACATTTTGGGCCAATAAAATCTTTGACTGACTCGCTCGTACGTTTTCTGTTGGCCTAAATGTCCTGACCAAGGGACGGTGTGACCCAGATGTAAAATCATCTGATGCAGGGCTTTGGGTACTACCAGTCTAGGATTCTCTGTATCAGCCAGGTACAAAAGGTTGTTCTTTAAAATGTACCGGTCCCCCCCAAATTTTGGTACACCCAAAGGCTTGTCATCTACCTCACACAGCTTTTGGAACAGGGGTTGTAAAGTAACATCTGCTTTTTGCAACTCACTAAAATTATCAGGAACTTGCCAATGGGAGTTGACCAACTCCGAGTCAGGGAGTCTGGGTAAGTTCTCCTGTGCCTTATCTTTCCCCCTGTGCTTTTCTTGTCGCCTCTGTCTTTTATGCCACCCGAGCCACAAACTCTTCTCACTGCTACCATCAGGCAGACTTTACCGCAGCATCAGGACCAGAACCAGATAGCAAAACGATAATCACCCACCTACCCCTACCCCTCACACTGGATTCCATCTACATACCAGCACACAGACTCTGACAGCACTGTAGCATGTCTTGCACTGCATAGCATAGAACACATGCAGCTCCATCTTCTCTTCTGCACTAACAAACTACTGCACTGAACTTCACAATAAAACACTACCGTATACATCACTGTAAGTCATATATAAA
This sequence comes from Sinocyclocheilus anshuiensis, assembly GCF_001515605.1. Classification (NCBI taxonomy): domain Eukaryota; kingdom Metazoa; phylum Chordata; class Actinopteri; order Cypriniformes; family Cyprinidae; genus Sinocyclocheilus; species Sinocyclocheilus anshuiensis. The sequence continues at coordinate 4,393 of NW_015549602.1, read as the reverse complement.
AGCTATAAATTTTTAAGTCTCTTGAGTATACTGTGTACTATGTGTATATTATGGAAATGTGTATATTGTCTACAATTGTCTATTGTATATTGTGAAAAAATTGTATATTGTGTAAAATGTGTATATTGTTATTTATGTATACTGTTAATTTTTCATATCTTGTTGCTAGTACTGCCATGGCACAGAGTCTTGTACTCAAGAATTTCACCATCGTTACGCTTGTGTACACGATGTGTGACAATAAAGAGATTGGATTTGTTTTG
>NW_015549602.1:1466-1932 GCF_001515605.1 Sinocyclocheilus anshuiensis | reverse complement strand
GTCATATAAGTACGATTTGAACCATGCTAATGCACTTCCATTAATGCTTTCTAATCTTTCTAATCTATTCAAAAGAATGTTGTGGTCAATAGTGTTGAACGCAGCGCTAAGATCCAATAGAGAGATAAGAGAGATACAACCACGATCAGATGATAAGAGCAGGTCATTTGTAACTCTAATGAGAGCAGTCTCAGTACTATGATACGGTCTAAACCCTGACTCGAAATCCTCACAGATACCATTTTTCTCTAAGAAGGAATATAATTGTGAGGATACTACCTTTTGTAGTATCTTGGACAGAAAAGGGAGATTCGAGATCGGTCTGTAATTAACTACTTCTTTGGTGTCAGCGTCCGCCGCCATTCACGAGAGTACCACAACGCATGCGACAGACACTGACACGGAAGAGAAGAAATTGTTGAATAAAGTTGTTATTTTTGTTTTCTTTGTGCACAAAAAGTATTCT
>NW_015549602.1:1122-1354 GCF_001515605.1 Sinocyclocheilus anshuiensis | reverse complement strand
TATAGCTGACGGCTGCATGGTTACAATTTTATCTCTAATAGTATCGATCTTGGAAGTAAAGTAGTTCATAAAGTCATTACTGCTGTGCTGTTGGGAAATGTCAACACCTTTTGATGCTTTATTTTTCGTTAATTTAGCCACTGTATCGAATAAATACTCGGGGTTATGTTTATTTTCTTCTAAAAGAGACGAAAAGTAATCAGATCTAGCAGTTTTTAATGCTTTTCTGTAG
>NW_015549602.1:376-983 GCF_001515605.1 Sinocyclocheilus anshuiensis | reverse complement strand
AGTGTGCTCATTATACCACGGTGTCAGACTGTTTTCCTTAATCTTCCTTAAGTGTAAAGGAGCAAATGTATCTAAAATGCTAGAAAAGAGAGAGTCCATAGTTTCTGTTACTTCATCAAGTTGTTCTGAGGTTTTGGATATGCTAAGGAATTGGGATAACTCAGGAAGATTACTTACAAAGCAGTCTTTTGTGGTAGAAGTGATGGTTCTACCATACTTGTAACAAGGAGTAGAATTTATAGTTTTGTCTATATGAAGTTTGCACAAGACTAAATAATGATCTGAGATATCGTCGCTTGGCTGCATAATTGGCTGCATAATTTCAACACCATCAAGATCAATTCCATGTGACAGTATTAAATCTAGAGTATGATTTCGACAATGAGTAGGTCCTGAGACGTGTTGTCTAACCGCAATAGAGTTCAGAATGTCTATGAATGCTGATCCCAATTCATCTTTTTTATTATCAACATGGATATTAAAATTACCAACAATTAACACTTTATCTGCAGCCAGCACTAACTCGGATATAAAATCAGCACATTCTTTAATAAAGTCTGTATGGTGCCCTGGTGGCCTGTATACAGTAGCCAGTACAAACATCACA
>NW_015549602.1:0-125 GCF_001515605.1 Sinocyclocheilus anshuiensis | reverse complement strand
TTTAGCCAGGTTTCTGTCAAACAGAGCACATCTAGGTTATGATCAGTGATCATATCATTTACAAAAAGTGCTTTTCGTATAAAGGGACCTGCTATTCAATAAGCCAAGCTTTATCATTTGTTTAT
>NW_015549601.1:16704-17066 GCF_001515605.1 Sinocyclocheilus anshuiensis | reverse complement strand
CAGCCAGGTTTCCATGAAACACAGAGCAGCAGAGTGTGAGAAATCTTTGTTTATCCGGGAGAGCAGAAGGAGTGGGTGCCGCCTCGCCTCCCCCGTCTGCGCGTCCTGAAGCGCTTGATCAGCGCCGCAGAAGATCATTATCAGAAGATTATCAGAAGACCATTATAATTTTCTTTGTTTCATTTGCCTTTAATTTCTGATGTGGCTTTTGTTTGTTGTTTTAATAGACTGGTGATACTTCACAAACTATATCGAGGAGTACTTATGGAATTAATATGGTGAAACAATAAACTAAAAAAGTGGCATTTTAGTGAAGGGAGCCGATCGTAGTTGATAGTGATCCATGAATAGGCCCACGGTTC
>NW_015549601.1:13068-16499 GCF_001515605.1 Sinocyclocheilus anshuiensis | reverse complement strand
CAAAGATGAATCCATATTAATTTATACAGTGAACACACTCAGAAGAATTGGAGAAACTGAGGAGGAGTTTTAACATCTGGAAAAGCAGCTGGAAATTGAAAAGATCCAGGCAGCAATGGTAAAAAACAAAACAAAAACTATCCAAAAAAAAATTTCCTCACTAAAACTCTCATCTTTGACAAAGTACATCATTTATTTTAATTATTATATTGAATTTATGACTGAACAATGGCTTGTTAGATAAAGAGAGGGCATGGGCTATTTGAATAGAATATCTTTGTCATTGTATTGTTTATTTTGATCAGTTTATTTTGAAACTTCCAAATTGACAGTAAAGCTTAAGAATACAAATTATTTAAAATGGCAATATAAAATTATAAATTATAAAAAGTTTGCAGCAGTATTAAAATAGTGCAAAGAGCTCAGATGTGCAATTCAGCATTAAAACCTAAACAGTAGAAACAGAAAACATAATGTAATAAAACGGTAGGGGTGAATTTATTATTCCATGTACATTTGTGGTTAATGTGTGTACTGGGCTACTTTTTAGTTACAGCAGCTATCACTGTGTTGTTATGAATAATGCGTTTTTCGAACCACCAAGCATGAGAGCATGTTCTAGTACACCCCCAAAACAAAATCAAGACTTTGTAAAAGAGCATAATAGGACCCCTTTAAGTTGTTAAAAATTCCAAAAAATTTGATCATATTTATATTTAAGTGTGTTGTATTTATATTTTATTTTTTCATCAATTCTTTTGTATTTTTATCATTTTGTATTGTCTTAAGTTGTCCAATTTGTTACAAATTGTATTTTTCTTAATAAAAGCTGTATATTTAATTTGTTTGGATGAAATGGCATTTTGTTGACTATTAGATGTATATATGTAGGCATTCATTAGCTGTCTATTTGATTACTGGTCTATTCTTGGGCTATGGTTAGACGTCTATTAAATTTTCACTGACAGCCCAAATTCAGCCTTGTTTTAGCCTAGACCCATATTCACTGTCTATTGGGTTCTCTTCAACCCGTGGACATGAAAAACAACCCACGGCAACAGATTTTAAAGTAGCCCAATTCCGAGGGAATACCGTGGACTTGGCAACACTGAGTGGAAGTGACGTAGGCTATTTCCTGTTCGCCCATGGTCTGCAGCCAGACCCATCTCTGATCATCAGACATAAAACAGCATTTAAAACTGTGTAACACCTTATGGAATACAATGTTGACCCATGAAGAGCTTTGGGGTGTTGATCAACTCCATCTACGTTTTGATTATCCAATTCGTAGTCTTTCAAAATATTGATTTTTGTTTTTTATGAAACGTACCCACATTCAAGTGTTTTTATAAAAGAGAATGCATGACGCTAGAATAAACTGTTTTTGTTTACAAGCAGATAACCTGTTCTTTCTTTTGATATTTTGTATGTTCAGATATTCATATAACAAAAAACACATATATACAAATTAATACCTAAATAGGGACATAGTAGTATACTTAAAATATTATCTAAAGTTAACTTAAAGAAAACTTATGAGTATACTTGCAGTATAAAACTACTAAACTAGTAGTTTACTGAGACTATACTTCAAAGTGTACTAAAAATGCTACACGTATTTAATTAGTAAACTATTAGTATACTTATAAGTTCACTTTTAGTATAGTTGCAGTACAAACTAAAAACATATATGTAAACTAGTTGTGTACTCAATATTTACTACTGTTATACTTAAAGTATACTTAAAAGTATGCTGTTATATACTAGAAAGTGGGCCAATTTAGTCCCAAGGAGTATTGAAATAGTACACTTACATGTATACGACTAGTACACTGATATTTGTATACTTACTACATAAAGTATACTTGAACTTTACGTAAGTATGCTTAATAAAATAAACTTGAAGTTTACTTCTTTTAGGCACGGGAAGTACAGATGTTAATCTTTTTAGATTACACTATCAGTAAACTTTACTGAAGTAACGTCATTATTTGAGTAAATTTGCACTTGAGTGTAACTCAGTTAAATGTACTATGGTTATATGCTCTTGCTTTTATAAAGGCAGTTATACGAGCGTATGGGACGCTCAGTGGGTTCAGGTGTAGTGCAGCCAAGATGGTGGTGTGTGTTTCCGGTAAGAGAAACAGGAGGGGGAATCCCAATTTAACTTGTTTAATCAAAGGAGATTTGTATATGTTACTTCACACATGTGGTCTATAATAGACAGAAGAGATACAAAGAAAACAGTGGTAAATATATCAGTAAATGACACAAACATTCAGTTATTAAGTAATATATTAATTAACATACATTATTTGCCAATTATATTAGTAAATAAAGGAAACAATTACAAGCAGATTGCGCGATTGTTGCGTATGCTCAATATTACATGCAGGGAAAAATGCAACGTCATCAAATTTGACATTTCAAACATATTGAACAAACCGGGTGATATGTAATTAGGAAGTGAACATAATCATTTGTATTCTAATAGAAATGCACTTATTATTTGATTCACTTTCAGTTTCACTTTCGTTTGCGACGCAGTTTAAAATGCGTTCAATTTACGGGCAAATGTCGACATTCAGAACAATAATATAGATTACAAATACAAATTATATATGGAAACTAACCCGTAATCATTTACACACTGGTAAAACATATACAAAGCTGAATAAACAGTCCAGCCAGCCTGATTTGTAACATACTGCTGTCGAGACAAAATGTCCACTCCTAACTGTGCTACGTATGCTACGTGCCACTAGGGGGTGTGGTTAGGGCTTTCTCACACAGTACTTACATCATTAAATATTCTTATATTCAGTTTATTGTTGTGCGCAGTATTTTCTACCTATAGGCTTTATGTTGTAGTGGTTCATCAAATGGCGTGGAAAATAACAGGGAAAGGAGGGCGGAGCAAATGTGACATTCTACCAGAAATGTACATTTCCACTTGTAAAAATCTTGAGTGAAAAAAATATATTATTCTTAAATCTGAACGTTGAGTCATATGGAGGTCATGTTAATCTATATGAAACACATATCGTGCCATCTCAGCATGTTTTTATGATTGAAATAAATACATTTTTATACGCATTTCACCCCTAAAATGTCAGGCCCTGTCACAGACAAATTTGTATATGTTAGAATGGTTTCCTAATGAATTTCTTTGATACAAATAGCATTTTCTTATTGGTCACATGTCCCTGATTGTATCTAACATGGTTTTGTAATTTCTATAAGGAATAAAAGCAACTTTTAGGTCAACTGTAGTACACAAAATCACAGAACACCCCGCCAGGCACTCATATAGTTGTAAAAAAACTGCCTTTACATAGGAGATTTTTTCAAAAACATAGTAGTGGATATATACTCCAACCTTCATCTACACAGTTACAGAGATTAATTCATCAATATTTCCTCAAATATTA
>NW_015549601.1:5614-12814 GCF_001515605.1 Sinocyclocheilus anshuiensis | reverse complement strand
TGAAAAAAAAACTCACCTGCCTATAGCCTTAGTAATCCTGAAGACATTGATTAGCTTGTTCAGGTGTGTTTGATTAGGGTTGGAGTTGAACTCTGCAGGACTGCGGCTCTCTAGGACCGAACTTGCCTACCCCTGGCCTAGGTAAAAGAGGGATAAAATTCAAATAATTTGTCGATGAGCATAAAAAGCTTCAGATTTACAGTGTAATGTCTATTTATTCAAATAATGTTTTACTATGGCATGCGTTAAATACATATTATATGCAATAAAGGTAATAAAAAACAACAATGCCATGCATCCCTACTAAATTACCCTTACAAATCCAAATACAACTTAATAATGCAAACTGTATATTACTAGACTCGGTCAATGAACAAGCCCAACCTTGTTGCAGTCTTGATCGAAGTTCTTCTTATGTGTTTTTTGCCTCCTCGTACAATGCGATGAACTCAAACTTTACGTGTTGAAACGGTGAAACTGTGGTTTACAGCAACCATAACTAATCCATACAACTCCGTTTTAAACAATTTTTGTCAAACGAAATAAACATGGCGTAAATCTACCCGATTGAAGTTAAAACAAGAACTTCTTTCAGCGTGTTATTTGCTCCGCCCTCCTTTTCCTGTTATTTTCCGCACCGTTTGATGAACCACTACAACATATATAGGGGACATTCTACCAGAAATGTACATTATCTGTCCTTGACTTGTTACAGTGAATAAAAAGTATTACATCCAAAAAATGTCTAAAACTGACTGATGGTTGATTTCTGTGAGTTGTTCTGTAAAGGAATATGTCATTCATTAGGTTCTCAGATATTTTTTAATGTATTAAAAACACTTTGGAAAATTACAAATCCTGTCCTTGTCCTTGTCCTCAGCCAAATTTGACCTACAGTTTTCATAGTTTTGTTATGCTAAAAACTGTTATTTAGAAAAAAACTCCATCAATAACAAGTTTAAGTTGTTATCATTCACATCAACTGATTAAAACATGAAATTATACATAAATTCTACAAATACATACTATTTTACAACTGTCCCCATGTTTTCGGTCAGTCCTGTCACGTTTACATAAAACTCAACATAAAATGTGTGTAATGCGCCTTTAAAGGTATGACTCAAAGGAAGTGACATAATTTGACTGAGGTGAAGCTGGCACTGATCAAGGGTGAGTTCTGTCATTGAATTGTATGATTTTAAGCTTGTTTTTGTATGTTTTTTTTTGAGGAGGACAAGCTAAAGGGTCAGGCCCTGTCACGGTAAAACATCCCAGAAAATAATGAAAATCTTTTAAATCCAAAACATGTCTAAAAAAGTTACTGAAATTCCTTGATTGCATGTTAACAGTTTTTATGCTAGCATGCTAGCAGGCTGAGTAATGGCAGTTTAAAATGGCCGACCGTCAGACCCTGTTACATCCCTGTGCAACGGCCTGACAGTCCTGTGACACTGCCTTACAAATGAATGGCATGGAAATAATGCTTGCGATCCAAACGAAACCAAAACTAAACACACTGGGGCGAAACAAAGATTACTGATATTAATTAGACTTCATTTGAAATAACTAAACAACTTGTAAATATTGTAATATGTGTTAAAAATGTCACACTTGTTATTTTAGATGGTATTACCACCATAACCTCTGGTTAAACCAGTGGTGTAGTTAATTTCTGGGTCAATGGCTGGACAGATTCCCCATGCAGACATCAGACCTCGCCTTCAGTAAACGGCTAGAAATAACCCAGCTCAAATCAGACAGATCCTGAACACATTATGAAATGCTTGCAATATCTGGATGAGTTTAATGGTTTACATTTTTTTAAGCCTATAAGGACATTTTTAATAAATAGTCAACTTGCCATAATTAATTCACTTTAACACTTCACAATACATTTTAAATGCACCATTTTGAAAACGAAAGATGGCAGATTCTTAAGCTTCTCAGAATTTTACAAGTTCTACTTTTTGTTTATTTCTTTAAAGTATTGAGCTATACAGCTTCTCAGCCTCTGAACAAACACGCAAAAAAATGTAATCAGCACAATCTAAAATAATGTAAATAGCACAAATAAATAAACAGAACAAAGATAGAAGATGTTTAGGGTTTTTTTGTTTTGTTTTTGTTTTTTTCCCACTTTTTTAGGTATTCAGGTACAGAAATAATCAAATGTAAAATAGCATTGCATAGTCGTCACTCTATAAATTTAATAGATTAGTTCTTGTTAAAACTAAAAATTTATTCAGTCAGGAGCAGTGAGTGATTTACTTTCTTTTATTTTCTTGGATTAACATTAAGGACACCGACACAGCCGTGGGCCCCTATAAGCGTTACCACCTTTCACCTCACTAGCGACGGGTAGAATGCATGTTTCAATACAAGCATTTCAGTCAAATGTAATTTGTGCAACATTTCAAACCTTTAACTCACGGGGGAATATCAACCCAAGGCAACAGTTTAAAAGTAGCCCAATTCCATGGGAAAAAAACGCGGACTTGACAACCCTGCATCCAACACGAGCTGCAGGAGTCAGATTTGACTGATCACAGGATGAGAGGAGAGATGGCTGACAGACCATGCTGGAGGATATGCTGCTCAACAGACAGTGTTGCCAGATTGGGCGGTTTCCCCCCAATTGAGCTTCTTTTGGTAACGTCAGACCGGAAAAAAATGCGTTGGGCGGGTTGATAAAATTTGGGCTGCTTTTTGATACAACTGGCGAGTCTTACCATTTAAAACTATATTTCAGTGTGAAAGACACTCGGGACAGATGACGGAATGTATCATTTGCACATGCTTTTGAGTCTTACAATTTGAAACATTCATGTGCTTAATTCAGTACTTGCGCACTCGATAAGTATTCACGTAAAAAGTCGATTTATACTAAAGATTGTCGCTATATAGTAGTCAACATTTGAAATGGATCAGAAAAGTTAATCAAAGTTGTCCTAAGACAGACACATTTTGGTTTTAGGTTTTAGGACAACTTTGATGAAGGTTTTGATCCACTTCAAATGTTGACTAGTGCATAGGCTTTTAAGTGAATGTAAACAGTTGAGAAACAAAACTTACGTGTAAGTTAGAAGCCGTGGGCCCCTATAAGCGTTACCACCTTTCACCTCACTAGCGACGGGTAGAATGCATGTTTCAATACAAGCATTTCAGTCAAATGTAATTTGTGCAACATTTCAAACCTTTAACTCACGGGGGAATATCAACCCAAGGCAACAGTTTAAAAGTAGCCCAATTCCATGGGAAAAAAACGCGGACTTGACAACCCTGCATCCAACACGAGCTGCAGGAGTCAGATTTGACTGATCACAGGATGAGAGGAGAGATGGCTGACAGACCATGCTGGAGGATATGCTGCTCAACAGACAGTGTTGCCAGATTGGGCGGTTTCCCCCCAATTGAGCTTCTTTTGGTAACGTCAGACCGGAAAAAAATTAATTGGGCAGGTTGATAAAATTTTGGCTGCTTTTTGATACAACTGGCGGGTGTTTAGTTTTAACTACAAATATTTTTGAAAAAAGATTTGATTAATTTTTCAATTGAATCAAAATTTACAATAAAATATTAGGTGCATAATATGTTTCTATCGCTGGCGCAGAGTGTGCGTGTGTGTGTATCTTAATTGCACCTTTTTGGAGTAACCCAGATGTTTTGGGCTTTTATGCTATATGCTCATATTCTTATTTATACATTGAAGACCAATCAGTGTTATTTTAAAGTTAAATAGATGATTCAGTTTCTGTGGTATCTCTGCACCTGAATATTACTGTTATACCTACCTGAAAAACTTAAAGCACAGTTAATTTCAGTTGTATCTTGTTATTGCATTTGTTTGTCATTTAACTCTTGTCTTTTTTTAGTTAAAATTAATTAAATTCAGAGTTTGAAATTAAAGTAATTTTTAAGTGTCTTCCTCACAATACAAATCAGTAGCGGTTTTTGGCACGGGCGAACCGGGCAGCCGCCCGGGGCGGCATTTTTTCATGATACATGGGGGGCGGCACGAGCAAAAAAATAAAAAATTCCTCTGCGCCGCCGCCGCGACCCATTGTAGAGGACATCAGGACTTAAATCATGTTTATCAGGCATTTTGGGAGACACAAGTGAATATGGAAATAAATTATGCATCAATATTCCTATGAAATATTAGATGTTATTATTAAAATGTTACCAATTATTACTCCAATTATTACGTTAAATAACTGGATTCTCTTAAGTGTGTTTTTCAAATGTTCTAATGAAGGATTTGTGCAATTGAGAAATATAATTTTCTCTTTCACTTATGTTGTTATAATAAAATATAACTGTTTTTGCTCGAAGGTGGTCTCGCGCAGGGTGTAATTCAATGTAGAACCGCCACTGATACAAATCATTATAAATTGTAAAACACAAATACACTGGGTGACAAAACATTTAGGTTGGATGACTGTAGTTTAAGGGAAAACTGTTAAAACTGTTAAAACTACACAGGAAACTATTGTTTACTTTGCAGATATTTAACTCAACAGATAAAAGTAGAATTCAGCTGCAACAGGATTTACTTTATTGGTACACTTGAAAATGCATTTTTGTCAATAACTAAATTTAAAAAAATATCTAGGCAATGTGAACTATACTACACCAAACAAGTAAAATTTCCATTTCATTTTAACAGACTGGAATAATCTTGGAAAAAAAAAAAATTAATTAAAACAATTTTAGAAAGGAAATGTTAAATAAGAAAGGAATGTTGATTGCACAAAATTTCTATTAATTCTATTTTTTTTTAATAGTTATATGTATTATTGTGATATATGCATATGGATAATGTATTCAGTTGAGTTTTCTTAATCGCAGCAACAATGGAATCATTTATTCAGCCCCGCCGGAGAGTGAGCATATGAGGTTCTTATGATTTTCTTACTTGATTGAGAGGATAAAAATAATTGGGTGTTTTAATGACAATGTAATTATTATATTATGAAGCGCTATAGACAGGGGTGCACATAAGTTTTGCAGGCTGGTTCTCATATGAGAACCTGGAGATTTGGTTTGGTCCTCACACGAAACGCATGGTGTGACCCATCAAATATAATTATAAAAAATAAATTAATAATAGTGATAATATTACTGCACTTTATTTAGCTTAATAAAAAGGGAGTATTAAATACAAATACAATTATTTTATAGTAAACTTAAAAATAAAATGCTAATATCATTATTATTTTTTTTATTTTTTTATTTGAACCTTAATTATTATTATTTTTAATTTGAATTATTTGAATTTTTCATTTTCAAAAATGTCACAGTTTTGCATTGTGCTTTGAAAACGTTAGCGGGTAGCCTAGATTTATGCTTTCAGTTTGTTTAGAAATCTTATACAGTACAGTTTGTAGTAATGGCGAAGTGAAGCGTTCTGAACCAGTGAAGCTTTCATCACAATTGTATTGGAAAAAAGGTTCATTACTCGAAGCTTTTTTAAACGGTTTATGCTGTGCCCATCTAGTGGTCATAAAAATAAATAACACCTTCCAAAGTGTTATGCGCCATTACAGCCAGTGGTTTCCCATCTGGTTCTACAACTGATTTTTTGTTTTATTATATTTTATATAAATAATGTTTATTGTCAAAGTCATTCATTTGTGTCGGCGTACTGGCACTAAAATAAGTAAAATAAATAAAATATAAATTCATAAATTAAATGTATCATCTGTTTATTGTAACTCTGCCTCAGTCCTTAGACTATTTCATGGCCAAAGTTCATTTTTGAGGTCAATATATAAATTATGATAAAAAAAACAATGCTAACACATTATAATGTAATATAATGTAAAGGAAATGGCGCTGAGGTTCGCTTCGTTTGAACCAGATACTGAAGCAGTCACGTGGTTTTCAGGCGAATGAAGCTTCGGACGTCACAGATCACATGCTTTTCTCAAAACGAATCAAGCTCCGAAACAGTTCTTCAATGTGAAGTGTGTTGTTTTTTTGATACAAGCTTCGAAGCTTCGGTGTTGAACGTAACATCACTAACAGTTTGTCGATCTAAAATGGTAATTGTGCATTAACAGCTGTCAACCATGTCGGTACGCAAATGCGCGGTCTCTGAACTTATTTATACAGCGCATTTTATTTTTTGGTCGCGCATGCGAACCTGCGGACCACTTATGTGCACCCCTGGATATAGATAATCATATCATTGGAACTTTTGTACATAACAAAAAGTAGTAAAATAAACTAAAGCAACTCAGATTAATAAACATATCAGCTAATAACTTTACTATAGATAGAAATGTTTGAATCGCATTGCACAATATAATAATAAGTTCTAATGAAATGTTTTTGTTTTTTCTAGATCTGCTTTTAGTCAACTTGAAGAGGAATTGATTGAACTCTTTGAGACAGATTACCCACAACTCCAGCTGTGCTTAGAGAATCCGCTTGGTATCTTCAAAACATATGATGAAAAATTCAAAAGTGCTACTACAGGATCTAGACATGGAAAAGTAGCAGAATTAGCTGGAGGGGTCATGATGGTGGTGGGAGCAGCTTTAGCTCCAGTTACTCTGGGGGCTTCTGCTCTTGTTGCAGGAGCAGGAGCAGTGGCGGTCACCGGTGGTGCGATTGGTCAGAGAGGCTGGAACAAGAAGAAAAAGTCCATGAAGACAAATTTTAAACAAGACCTTGAAGCTGCAATGAATGAATTTCAGAATAAAATCATTCCTATGAACAACATGATGAAAAACATTAATCGGCGTCTTGAGGAAATACTGAGAGACATTAATAACCCAGAGCATGATGTCAGTTATTTAAGTAAATACTTCGCCGCCGGCAGTGAATTAGTACGCTTCATTCGAAAATATGATGTTGGTGGATTGGCTGCACCAATATCTGAAACTGTGCGTTTGACTGAAAACATCACAGGAATTGTTTTTAGGATTCGCTCTGTGCTTCTTGAAAGAGTCTCAGTTTGTGATGAAAGTGAGGTGCTCAATGACATGAGGAAAGAATTTAACACATTACAGACGTTCATGGGAACCATTAGAATAACAACATGCGGAATAATAAATCGAGGTACAACACACTCTCAGAAATAAAGGTACAGCAGCTGTCACTGGGGCGGTACCTTTTCAAAAGCTATGCTTTTGTACCTATTAGGGTTCTAATTAGTGGTGGACGAAGTACACAAATCAAGTACTTGAGTAAAAG
>NW_015549601.1:4141-4537 GCF_001515605.1 Sinocyclocheilus anshuiensis | reverse complement strand
GCGCGCGCGCTCACAAGATCTCCCGGTTCTTACTTGTGAATTCAGTTCACTGGAGACTCGCACTAAACAGATCATTTGAATCAGTGAGTTGTCGACTCGAGAACAGCTGCAATTGGATCATTCTAATTTGTGAATGAATCGTTTGGTGCGATTTGTGAACCGATTTAAAAGGTTAATTGAAAATAATCAGTTCTTTCATGAATCAGACACCGGTTCTGTGTGTCGGAGCACGTGATATATTAAGGAGTAACGATAAGTTTTATGGAATGAAATGAAGTAAAAAGTATGGTCTTATGCTTTGGAATGTAGTGACGTAAAAGTAAAAGTTACTCAAAATAAAACTACTCCAGTAAAGTACAGATACATGAAAAATGTACTTAAGTACAGTAACGAAGT
>NW_015549601.1:0-3902 GCF_001515605.1 Sinocyclocheilus anshuiensis | reverse complement strand
GTGATGCACAGCTGTATTTTCAGCATCATTACTCCAGTCTTCAGTGTCACATGATCTTCAGAAATCATTCCAATATTCTAATTTGCTGCTCAAGAAACATTTATTATTATTCTTATTATGTTGAAAACAGCTGAGTAGAATTTTTTCAGGTTTCGTTGATGAATAGAAAGTTCAGAAGAACAGCATTTATCTGAAATAGAGATCTTTTGTAACACTATAAATGTCTTTATCATCACTTTTGATCTATTTAATGCATCCTTGCCAAATAAAAGTATTAATTTCTATCATTTATTTTCCAAAAAACTGACTCCAGGCTTTTGAATGGTGTAGTAAAAGGGTCTCCAACCCTGCTCCTAGAGAGCTACCATCCTGCAGATTTAAGCTCCTCAAACACACCGGAACCAGCTAGTCAAGGTGTTCAGGGTTACTTGATAATTACAGACAGGTGTGTCGGAGCAAGGTTGGAACTGAAATCTGCAGGATGGTAGCTCTCCAGGAGCAGGGTTGGAGATTCCATTCGGTTGGTCTTGTTTGCATCTTTTGAGACTATACATATACAGATCCTCCAGTCAACCAGGACAGTAGATCTCCAGGAGCAGGGTTGGAGACCTCTGCCCTAAAGAATCTACATGGGAGGCAGGATTCAAACCAACGATTTCCAATGTTTCCAGTTTTGAGAAGGTTGATTGGATGATCTGTTGATTCAGTCTCAAAAGACACAAACTAGTGCAACAGAGCTAGGACAGATGATCTGGAGGTATCATCATTAACTAAGTACACTTATAATGTTAATGAAGTTTAATGAAATTAGTTTTATATAACAGTATAGACCATTATTCATTATCTCTCTGATCCCTACATTGGCTGTTTTTGCTACTGTACCTTATAGACTTTTGTATGCAAATGACTTCTGTTATGATTGTCAGATGAATACTGTATGAGGAAGTAAAGGAAACTATCGTTTTCCATGATGTCACCTTTGAAAAGAAAAGCATTTGTTCTTTGCATGACACTCCCATTGATGTTTGTATGAGTTGGGATTATTTAGTGTGAAAGTGTGTTATGCTGGAAGAGCCAAACTTGTGCTGGGTGTTAAAACCACTTATGCTCAGGGCGGTTTTTGGTATTTTCGCCTAAATTTGACATACTCAAATTCAAATGTTTACCCTGCACACATACAATGGAGGAAATGAAAAAAAATGGTTTCATTGTAAAGAAAACCCTTTGAACTACAAAATATGAGTGTAATTCTTTATAAATAACATTATATACTTTTCAAATATTACTATAAACACAAAAAAAACATAGGCGCTTTTGGAGTTTTAAAACAAATTATTTTTTTTAAATTCTGTAATTCAGGTTCTATTAGGTCCAGCTCTCTGCAATTTACTTTGTTTGATGCCACTAGATGCCAAAAAGTACCAGAAAAAATAATCTTTCAAATAACAGCTTCTAAACAGGAGTTATTACATTATATGTGAAGCGAGTCAAATTGTCTATTTCTGCATCTAAATGTGTCATTGTGAGTTTCCTTTGCAAAAACAGGCTTTATAAAACACATTAACCCCAGAATCCTACATTACTCTGTGCCATAAGCACTTTAATTGATTATTAATTGAATTATGTTTCATTTTTATGTTTTTCTAAGTAGTAATATACAAAATGGCACAAGCGAATTGGACCAAATTTCACATATTGTGTATTCTACAATGTTTAATTATTTCAGGATGCACAAGACTGTCTACATTATAAAATATATCTGGTCTATCACAATCTAAAATAGAATCCATATCCTCCAGCTTTATATCATTCCATTTATGTGCATTCTGTATTGGGATACTGATTCACAGCATCCTCTCACCTCATCAGTTGACTCATTCCTGTATCCAGAGCATCTCTCTGACAACAAGGTTGCATCATCCCTGGACCAGAGGTGAGCTAATTCGCTAGCCGGCAGCTAGCTGTAACATTCAGAGCGTCAAACAAACACATATCATGACATAAATAATACAATTTCAGGATTTTTTCTTGAACATTGAATTAATGTTTGTGAATACATCATTTTTTTGTACATTAACATTTGTATTGTATATTTATTAATATACATAATTTATCAAAGTTAATATATATATATATATATATGTGTGTGTGTGTGTGTGTGTGTGTGTGTCTGTGTACACCTTTAATCTGATACTTGTTTACAGTGACCCTGACTATTACTGTATTAATTTTCAAGTTAAATATATTGTACTATTTATGTACAAATTAAAGGCAAATCACTCCAAAAGTCAATGTGCATTCTCACACTTTTTCATAAAAAGCACTTACTCACAAAATGCTTTCCTTTATAGGTTTGCTCATTCTTCCAATTGATTCAAGTTCACAGTCACCTTGACTATTACTGTATACATTTTCAAGTCATTGTACTGTTACTCATAAAATGCTTTCCTTAGGTTTGCTCATTCTTCCAATTGATTCAAGTTCACAGTCACCCTGACTATTACTGTATAAATATTCGTCAATTTACTGTATAGTTTTGGAGAAAATTAAAGGAAAATTCACCCCAAGCATGAGTGCATAAGCACTTTTACAGCATGTCCCATTTTCAAACACTCATATAAATCTTTCCTTTAAAGGTTTGCACGTTCTTTCAATTGATTCCTGTTCACAGTGGCCCTGACTATTACTGTATCTGTCTGTCAGTGATGGAGCCCTTAAAATCAGCATCTGACATTTGAGAAGAGGATAAAACTGTATGACTCAGAGGACTCCAGTGGCAACCTGTGAAGCTCTGGTGAACTCCATGCCCGGCTACACATTAGTGAGTGAAGATGAGCAGATGATCCTGGTGAAAAAGGTGAAGGTGGCGATCAGTTTGTCATTAAAAAGTTCAACACAGGACAGGTATGATGAACACGTAAAGTTTGAAATGATATATAAGTTTAGGTTTATTGAAAAGAGAGAAATTCTGATACACGTGTATCTGTCTGTTTTTAGGAATATAATTTAAACTTTCATCTACAACTCAATCATCCACACATCATCCATCACAAGGTTGAAAGAAACTTCTAAATTAATTCTGTTAACACATCTAAAGTTATAGGAGTATATTTATTCTCATTTACAGTAGTTTGATCACTTTAATGATTTAAAATCCTGTAATGAGTGAATCTGCTTTCAGGTCCTGACTGTCTGTATCTTGTACTGGAGCTCTGTGAGGGTGGAGATCTTGCTCAGAAAATCAAACTCAAAATACAGGCAGCCGACACATTTTCTGAGAATGAGGTACAGTAAGTTTACAGATTTAAAGATAGTAAAATTTAAACCATCACCATTTAATACTATAATGATGCTATTAACTGCTAGTAAAACCCATGACTTACCCACTGTTTAAACTCACAGCATGTTGAAAATTGAAACATGGTTATCATGCCAGGTCAGAAAAGCAGCAGTTAGGAAGTATTACCACTACAATAAAAGCATTGCCAGTTCAGAAAAGCAGTAGTTAGGAAGTATTACCACTGCAATACAAGCATTAAAAAACATTGGTGATAAGTCTCTTCATGCAGATAATATTTAATGAGATGTTGGATGCTTTTTCTATTCAAACTAATCATAAAAAAGAATGTGTTAAAAGTACAAAACTGTTGCAAAGCTTTCTGATTTGTAAATTCACATTTTATTGATTTACAGATTCTGGACTGGACTGTGAAGATCTGCATGGCATTAAAGTACCTGCATTATCAACAGATCCTCCATAAAAACCTGCAGCCCAAGGTACAAATGTAAAGTCTCGGTTACGTATGTAACCCTCGTTCCCTAAGGGGGGGACGGAGACGTCACGTCGTGACCAATGGATTGGGATCTCGCTTCAAGAGACCAATCTACTTCGAGTGTAAACT
>NW_015549600.1:718476-731276 GCF_001515605.1 Sinocyclocheilus anshuiensis | reverse complement strand
ACGGGGTTTTCCCCCTTTGAGCTTCTTTATGGACATCAGCCCCGAGGGGTTTTAGACGTCCTAAGAGAAACTTGGGAGGACGGACCTTCTCAAACTAAAACGGAAGTGAGCACTAAATCTCAATCTCTTGCTCTGGCCCCGGGAGGAGATCATCTCTCGCCCTCCTAGCTCACTGATGTGGCCAAGTTGCAGGCAGAATTTGCCGATGTGTTCTCGCCCCTACCTGTTCGAACGAATCTCATTCAGCACCATATTGAGCCCGATAGGTTTAGTTACTAAGACGGACGGCTCTGTTTGATTCTGTGTAGATTACCGCAAAGTAATGCTGTGTCGAAATTCGACGCGTATCCAATGCTGTGAGTTGACGAATTGCTTTATCGGCTGGGCACAGCTCATTTTTATTCGACACTGGATTTAACAAAAGGATATTGGCAGATCCCCTTATCGCCTGTATCTAAAGAAAAGACAGCCTTCACAACACCGTTTGGATTGCACCAATTCGTTACACTTCCGTTCGGGTTGTTTGGGACGCCGGCCACTTTTCAGCATCTCATGGACCGTATTCTTCGGCCCCATTCTGCATATGCCGCTGCCTATTTAGATGCTATCGTCATCTATAGCAATGACTGGCAGCGTCATATGGAGCATGTGAGGGCTGTTCTGAGAGCGCTAAGAGTGGCCGGACTCACGGCCAACCCGAAGAAGTGTGCGGTTGGGCGTGTGGAGGTCAGGTATCTGGGCTTCCACTTGGGTCACGGACAAGTGCGTCCCCAAATTAATAAGACGGCAGTGGTTGCAACTGCAAAACGTTGCGCACCGGTTTGAGCTTGAACTTGCCCCAGTTCTGATGTACGTGTGTGTGTGTGTTGCTGGATGTGAATAAAATTCTAAATTAATTAAGTCATATAGAGCGATCGTGTCTCTTCAGAGGACTTGAAAGAAACCTACGATATACTATACCTATAGAAACTTTGAAGTGCCCGCTTTTACCTGTTTACGTTTTGTTTATTTGACATTAAATGCATTATATAAGTCACTTTGGAATATAAATCAGCACGTTCAGAACATAAAAAAATGCACCGTGTAGTCCGGAAAATACAGTATAGCAAATTATTTTGCGGGACCCCCTGGCTTTGGGTCCCGACACAGACCCCAGTTTGAAAACCCCTGCTCTTACTCATATTATCCTCTCCTAACAGTAATAACTATAACAAGACTTATAATCAGTCAGGTAAAGGCCAGCCAGGCACATCAGTGACTTCGCGAGGCCGGTGCATTTAGTGGCTGCTCCCTTTCGGGATGTGACCGGAATAAAGGTGAATATAACCTCAACAGGTTGCTAGGACGGCTCATTTAACATTAACGGATCGCCAGGTAGGTGTACAGCAGTGACAGACAGACACATATAACGGTGTCCTGTATGGAAAGATGTTTCCCAGCTGACAGTTATCCATTTTCACCTGTACAAGTAAACAGAACACTGAGCATCGGCAGCTAATGAGGCACATTGGAGTGATGTCACCGCCCCTCTTCAACTGGTTGGCTAGAGGAGGAGCTGTCAATCTAGAACTAGTGGACCAATGATGATGCTTGAGCCCGGTCAATCTAGAACTAGTGGACCAATGATGATGCTTGAGCCCGCCCTGATTTACATGAAACTAACTGCAACATTTGGAAGAAGAAGTGAAGAACGTGGAAACAAGAGCGAAGGGAAAAACAGCATAAGCATACATAAAATAAAAATATGTGCAGAAAATGTCTGAGAGCACAAAAAAACAGAGAAATATAACCAAGGAAAACATGATTTTGTGTGCAATTCGGATAATTTTGCATTAATATTTCAGTTTTGTGCAGTAGGATTTTAAATGTATTTAAAGTTTTGATTCATGCTTTTTTTTATGCGTTATAAAATTTTTGATTTACACTTATTCTTTTTTGATCCGTGACCATTGTTTGCCATTCTGAAAACGTTGCTTTCATTTTTTTCATTTTGTGCAATATAATTTTACTTGCGGCTCGAGTTGTTGTTTAAACGCTGATGAACTGCATGAATTTGTTCATCTAACCCTACAGGAGTGCAGTATTATTTTGATAAATCAGGTAATGGTTGATGATGTCTGTGATGGTGTAGATGACCAGTGCTGTCTGTGCTTTTTGGTAGAGGGCGCCATTTGCTTTCTACCGTCTGTTTTATTGACCAACAGACTGTCAACCTCAAAAATACGCTTTCATGTAAATTATAGCATATTATAAAATAACTCTGATCCTTTGCCTGATCATTCTTACCGCTATTCAAACACAGGCTTGTAGTCCATAACTGGATGCTGAGCTCAAAACACCTGATCCTTACTGGACACAATGCCCAGCAAACACAGAACGTTCCCCTAACCTTAGTTTTTGGATCCAGTTTGGTTATTTTTTGCGAAACAAATACTAACGTTAAGGGAATGTCCTTTTTAGGTTATTTCTTTTGTAACCATAAAATAGCGTTCCCAGAACGTTGCATGGTGGTTATTATTAAATAACCTAGAAATAACGTATAGAGAACGTTCCCTAATGGTTAGTTTTAGGTCATTTTTTTGCAACCATAAAATAACGTTCCCAGAACATTGCAGGGTGGTTATTTTTAAAATAACCTAGAAATAACTTATAGAGAATGTTCCCTAATGGTTAATTTTAGGTTATTTTTATAACCCTGTAAAACTATTTTTGCAATGAAAACGTTGCAGATGTTTTTGTGTAATCTATACAGAGCCCTGAAACTCGTTTAATGCAGCATTAAAATACAGAAATTATATCAATCAAAACAAGTTTTCATTTATAATATTAAGACAGGATTAAGCAGGGAGTGATAACAGAAATCATAACTTCGTGATTTTGTTTCGTCTTCATTTACTGCGCGCCTCTGATCTGCACGCGCTGCTCCAGCACACGCTTTCACCTGTCTTCCACCGAGAGCCACGCGCTCGTGGAATTTAAAAATTAACAGTCATTTTGTTTTACTTGTTTACTCGTACTCGCTCGTTTATAGATCTATTGAATGATTACTTAAAATTAATATAGTTATGACCGTAAATATGATTTCCGAGGGATTTGACATGCCTAACTGAAGAGAACATGATGTTAAGAAAGAAGTTTTACGGATCAAAAGAGGAGTTTCCCGCTGTACAAACTGTACACTTAAGTGGTGAGAAATGAATGTACTGATATCCTACTTTAAGTCAAGTAATTTTTTATTCTTTTTTAATATCTGTGATTAAACGTCATATTTTATAAACCATACATTGTGTGAAATCATTTTTATTTGGTGCTGAAGAAATAATCTGGGTAGCTACCCCATAATGGACAGATTTAATCTTACATATGATAGTGTGCTCAGATTATTTTTATTAATAAAACAATAGATAAAAACAAGATATGGTTTTTATAATACTGATTAGGCGTCCATACAGATCATTTCCATGTCACTTATAGGCTACTATACCGGGTCGTGCGTGCTGATTACTGACCTACAGCGGAGTAATCATATTGGAGTCGAGGTTAGGGAAACGTTAGAATAACGTTCTAAAAACCAAAAACTAACGTTCTGGGAACATTAGAATAACGTTCTGGTAAAGTTAGAATAAAGTTATGGGAACGCTCTACAAACCAAAAACTAACGTTCTATTTCCGTTAAGAAAACACACCATAAAGAAATAACGTTCTCTGAACACTGAAATTCATGGGCTAATTTTCATTTTTGGGTAAACTAACCCTTTAATGATGTCACGTAACAAATTTGTTTCAAAGATCAAATAAAATACTTGCTAATTACTACATTGAAATAAAAATGTAAAGCCTATGCAAATATTAGAAATCGTGAATATAAATAATTGGGAATCATGTAAAAAATTAAAATAAAATAAAAACAGTGCACATTTAGTTTATCTATTATAACATTTATGTAGTTTTGTTCGCTTGGCTGTTTCCTTATAAAAGTTCCGGGCTGATGACGTATGAGGTCGGCGTTGCGCATGCGCCGATGAGTCTCGTTGTTTACAGGATCAAAGGAAGCAAAGTTTCCTTACTTTAGCAAAGGAAAACCAGTCTCCTCTTGGCTTATATCGAAATCCTCTGAGATTCTTCTTTACAAATCCTTGATTTGTACTTCTAATTTGTGACCATTGTTTTGTTTTGATGTCTCCGCTGCGCTTTTGTGTTCGTCACTTCTGAGCTGCGCATGCGCAACGCCGACCTCATACGTCATCCGCCCGGAGCGGCTTCCGTGTGCAACTGTTGGCGCAAGCTAGATTAAAGTGATTATTACATTTTGAATATGGATATTTTTATTACAAAAACGCATCGATTCACACTACAACATTAAAGTGATTATTACGTTTTGAATATGGATATTTTTCTTACAAAAACGCATCGATTCGCTACAGGAGGCCTTCGCTCACCCCCCGTAGCTGTGTGAGGCACTTTTTATTATGAATGGATGCGCGTTATTTCACTTCTTTTGGACTGATGCACTGCAACACCCGCTGACTGCCATTAAACAGCTTGGAAGATCAAAGACAATTTTTTATATAACTCCGACTGGATTCGTCTGAAAGAAGAAAGTCATATACACCTAGGATGCCTTGAGGGTGAGTAATTCATGGGCTAATTTTCATTTTTGGGTAAACTAACCCTTTAATGATGTCACGTAACAAATCTATTTCAAAGATAAAATAAAATACTTGCTAATTACTATTTTTGGGTAAACTAACCCTTTAATGATGTCACGTAACAAATCTGTTTCAAAGATAAAATAAAATACTTGCTAATTACTAAATAAAAATGTAAAGCCTATGCAAATATTAGAAATCGTGATTATAAATAATTGGGAATCATGTAAAAAGTGAAAATAAAATAAAAACAGTGCACATTTCATTTATCTATTATAACATGTATGTAATTTTGTTCGCTTGGCTGTTTCCTCATAAAAGTCCAGAAATTTGTCAAGTTTTTCGTCAGATGTCTTTTTTAATTATACAATGTCATTACGTTGCTGTCTTGCCGCCAGCCAATCGCTGCATTGCTGATCATGGTTTCGAGTATCGATACATAGCCCCTTTTTAAACCAACCCATGAACGTGCAATTTTCTCAGATAACTCAATCCATCCATCCTAATCATCAACAACAGGTGCATTCGAAGAACCGAATTAATCAGATCCTGATTAGCGCGATGATATCATCTTGGATGTGTAATTTGATCTCGGATGTAATAAGTGACGTACGAAGAATGGGCCCCTGGTGGTGGTTTCGTTCAGTTTCCTCATACCTATTGGCTTCGGTCAGCCCAGCTCACACTGTGCGATTTTGGCCACGATTTGGTCGTCTGAGAAAAATTCTGAAAACTGTAAAAGATTCCTCTAATCCTAGGCTAAAATCTGTAGTCTTTGATCGCTGGTTTGACATGTTCACAGACAGCCGATTAATGGCGTTGAGATAAAATTTTACCTCCAACGAAATTCTGACAGTGTCAGAAAATTTGGCCAACAATCCTGCAGTGTGACTTCTACAACGAGCATCAAACTGTGTTTGTTTATCAAGATAAGCCATGATCAGAATTAATGCTTCCGTCCTCCGCTCATGGATTTCATATACAGGTATGTTGCCTTTGCTATGATAAACACTGGTTGCGCCGCTGCTTTCATGTGGGTGTGTAGTGCTGCTTACACTATTGTTCTTAAAGAGATAGTTCACCCAAAAATGAAAATTGGCCCATTATTTACTCATAAAGTCATATACACCTAGGATGGTAATTCATGGGCTAATTTTCATTTTTGGGTGAACTAACCCTTTAAATATGCCGGTATCCCAGGGGGCCGCCAGCACCTGTCAAGGGGGCCGTGAGCATCAGTTAATTCAGAGACATTCCCTTGAGGATTTATGAATACAAGTTAGCAAATCTTTAGCCATCCACTAGGGGACAATCTGACTCCCACTGCTAGTCGACAGTTAGAGCAGAGTTGGCTCGAGTATCAGTCACGCTTATTGACTGTTTTAAGATGATTTACAGTTAGCCGTGTCGGAAATCCAACCACGGATTGGCATGTTGTTTTCTCAGAAAATCTAAATTCTGATAGCCTTCTCAGACAGCAGGTGAATACCAATGGCTGTCTTGACAAGTATCCTTGTAAGCACAGTCGGTTGTTTTAAGTGAACGTAAACAGTAAAGAAAATATCACATGTACATCAGAATAACGGATCCATGCATTTCTTATATAAATGTTAATCAAAAAGAGCAAAAGAAAAAAGGTGTTGGGTGTTGGGGGGACGCGAGTGAAATTAGACAAACTTGGGAGGGGGGGCGCATGTCCTAAAAGGTTGAAAAGCCCTGCTTTAAATTATAGCCAACATTACAGCCCCACGTGTAATGCAGCTCGCAGTGAACGTGTTGGTAAGGAAAATCTCTGAACAAGTTTTCTTGCACGCAATAGTTTTTAATGCGTTTTGACTGTCGTACAGTCTGACATTAATGACAATTGAGATCCCACAGTGTGACATGATAATCATGTTCGTACAATCTGACAAGCTACAATCGTAAAGGACTATTAAAAATCACACAGTGTGGACCCGGCTTTACTTGGCCTATTGTGGCCTTTGCATAACATGGCCTATTGTTGCCTCCACATTACATGGACTATTGCGGCTCTTCACATAACTCTGCCTATGGTGGTCATCAGGTGAGTCTACTGTAACTATTATTGTTTAAGAAGTTTGGCCTGTCGTGGCCTGAGTGGGTTCTGGCAATTAGATGGAGATAAATCAAGCATGTGCAGGAGTCTAGCCTAAAGAATGTTTTTATGTATCTGTATTTATTGCTCTTTCTTAGCATCTGTTAGAACTTAAATACTACCTTTATCACTTTACTTAAGCTGACGGCCTTCCTAACACAATACAACTTCCTATCTCAATACTATACATTTTATTTTGGTATGGTACTTTTAGTAGCTACTGGTGGTGGTGGTTACTTTCTCATTTGCTCCTCATGTCCAGCCTATCATGGCTTTTCACATACAATGGCCTATCATCACACAGCCCGTCGGGGCCTCCACGCTACACAGCCCGTCGGGGCCTTCACTTTACATGGCCTACCGAGGTTTCTACATTACACAGCTTACTGTGGCCTTTGCACATTATGGACTATTGTGACCATCAGGTAATTCTGACTATTATGTTACTTGGCATATCCTGGCCATTCACAAAATTGGCCTATCATGACTTTTCTCATTACATGAATTATGCTGTCTTTCTGTGTTAAATGGCATAATATGGCTTGTACATAACATAGCTTATACAGGTTTATAAATAAATACAACCATGTTTATAAATATTTATTATTTATGCCTTTTCATAAAATTTTATGTTAAAGGGGTCATATGATGCTGCTAAAAATAACAATATTTTGTGTATTTGGTGTAATGAAATGTGTTTATGCGGTTTAAGGTTAAAAAAACACATTATTTTCCACATACTATACATTATTGTTTCTCCTCTATGCCCCGCCTTTCTGAAACGCGTCGATTTTTACAAAACTCATCGGTCTGAAAAAGCGAGGTGTGCTCTGATTGGCCAGCTATCCAGTGCATTGTGATTGGCCGAATTCCTCAAGCGTGTGACGGAAATGTTACGTCCCTTACCATATTGTGATGCCTGCAGCAACCGCATGTGACGACCCCGGGCTGGACTCCGCTTTGTCCACGGTGAATTCTTTGCAACTTTACAGATCTTCTTTATGCACCAAGAGCTTGTAACACTCCAAAGAGAAAGGAAAAATTGAAATCGCATCATATGACCCCTTTAATCTTTTGACTTTTCATTTTAGGAAATCCAATTAAGAAAAGTCTCAACAGTGGGTATCAATTCACACTTCTTTTTGGGGGTAGGCTCCGCCCCTGCCTTCATCTTCAGGCAGGATCAGCCAAATCTGCATCCCCAGGATTTGATCAAGGGATGGGGCCTACACCAAAGAACTTTTTATACAACTATACATTAATTATTGTAATTCACCACCATCTGTTAACACTTTATGGAATAAATATCATGTAAATGTTTACCTTCTCTCTCAGTCTTTCTGATATAAATATGGTTTCTTGGTGGCTTCTTCATTTGTTTAACTAACCTTGAGCACATTTCTGAGTTTTTTCCTATGTGGATAGTGCTGGTGAGCATTTGCAAATGTTAGCTAACAAGTGGAATGCTACTGTTAACCGCTATAACACGAAACTGACTTGCTAGTTATATAGCTACTATATGCACTATACATTGCTTAAAGTCTAGGTAGTGGCATTTTTCTGTCTTATAACAACTATTAAAACATTGTCCAATGTATTCGGAGAAAAAAAAAATAATTCTCAACAAATTGGCCTAATTGTAATGATGTAAATGTAAACACCACATTATGACCATACACACAGTTACTTTGTCTTGAGCTGTCCAGCCAACTAGATCTGCTACAGAGTGATTCATATATGTTATATGGGGGTTATTTCATATATGTTATATGTGCAGGAGCAGTATTTCTTACATTCTCACAGCAGCATGTTGTGAATGTGTCGGCAGTAGCAAGTCGGTACTTGCTCTGCCGCAGCAGCAGCATAGCAGATCTATTCTGCCAGGACCAAACACATTAACATTGCCATGTACATTACCATGCCAATCCCTCCAAAAGTCGTCATGACAGAACTATGATGTGGGAAATAAGGAACTGTTATCAATGAAGGCAGCCACTGAAGAATGGAGACATTGGCTTGAGCAGGCTATTCATCCCTTTCCGGTCATCACAGATCACAAAAAAAACATTAAGAGTACATTAAGAGTGCCAAATGCCTGAACCCTCGTCAAGCTTGTTGGCCCCTGTTCTTCACTCGCTTTCAGTTTACAGTCAACTACAGACCAGGCAGCAAGAACAGTGAGACTGATGCCCTGTCCAGATGCCATGATCCCCTTCTGTATCTCACCTGAGTCTGCATCAGTCATTATAGCTCTAGTCACTTGGGACCTAATGGAAGAGATCCAACAGGCCCAGCAACAAGAACCACTGCCTGCCAACACTTCCCTAAACAAACATGTACCACAAGCTTTTCATCAAAGAGTCATGCAATGGATCAACGCATCTCTAAGCTTGGGTCACCTGGAATTTCCTGTACCCTCCGTCGGCTACAAAACTCCTTCTGGTGGCCATCAATGACTAAAGACGTTGCAACCGATGTTAAGTCCTGCCATGTCTGTGCACAATCCAATACCCCCAAGGAGTTGCCCTCAGGCCTTCTCCAGCCACTGCCAATTCCACAATGTCCTTAGTCACATTGTTTAATAGACTTCATCACTGACCTGCCCCTTTCTAATGGTTTCACGGCTATCCTGGTAATCATTGATCACTTCTCTAAGTCCTATCGCCTGGTTCCCTTAAAAGGTCTTACTACAGCCATGGAAACAGCACAAGACCTATTCCATCATGTCTTTTGGGTCTATGGCATACCAGATGACATTATCACTGACAGAGGAACCCAATTCACATCTCAGATCTGAAGAGCTTTCTGCAGGCACCTGGGCATCAATGTGAGCTTCACATCAGGGTACCACCCACAATCTAATAGACAAGTAGAATGCCTAAACCAGGAGATCGGCAAGTACCTCAGAAGCTACTGCAGTCATGAACAACACCGCTGGGCAGAATTCCTCCCATGGGCTGAGTATGCCCAAAACTCACTGACTAACTCTTCCACTGTCATGACTCCCTTCCAATGAGTCTTGGGATACCAACCCCCCTTGTTCCCGTGGTCTGGCGAACCCTCACCAGTACCTGCTGTGGACAAAAGACAACGTCACTCACACCCTCCCAACCAACCAAGACAGCAGGTCTGGCTCTCCACAATGGACCTCAAGCTGCGGCTACCAAGCAGGAAGCTCAGTTCCAGATATGTTGGCCCACTCAAGATTCTCAGACAGACTAATGAGGTCACATACCAGCATGGGCTTCCTGTCCTATCTCTTCATCGTTCCATGTCTTGCTCCCCAAACCAGTCCACTCGGATGTTGACCCCAATGCCAAGAACCAAGAGCCACCGCCAACATTGGATGTAAATGGATCACCAGCATACAAGGTGTACGAGTTGTTGGATTCAAGACGCAGAAAGGGGTCAACTCCAATACTTGGTGGACTAGGAGGGCTATAGGCCTGAGGAGAGATAATGGGTAGCTACCCACGACATCCTGGATCTGTCCCTCATCGAGGACTTTCATTGAGCCAGACCTGATCTACCAGCACCATGACCACAGACCAGGGAGTTCTGTAAAGCCACGTCAGTAGAGGGAACCCTTGCCCAAATACTGACTGTGTGCCGCTCCCTCTACTCACTCTACAGTCACTTCCTGTTTGCCAGCCATTTAAGCATGGCATGACCAAACAGGCTTTGCAAAGTATTGCCAATGCCTTACCGAAAGTTCTCTACCTATGGGGGGGTATTTCAGCATTATCCCTCCTTCTGCTCAACAGCACTCACTTTGGAATCACCCGTACCTGTCATAAACCATCCTCATTATCAGCTCTGTATAAAAGCACACACCTCAAGATCAGTCATTGTCTGGTCTCGTTTATAGAAGGACTACTTAACTGTATGAACTTACCTTCTTCAGTCTTCAGTTGTCTGCTTCCTGTTTCAGTATCTGTCTCACCAACACCACTGATCCAATATCTACAACAGATAAGACTGTTATCCACTGCCATTGCTTCTGCATTTACCAATTTATCAGTTACTTACCTGCTATCATCGCTTGTCTGTCAAAACCTGCAACAAACCTGTTGTTTGGAGATAACCTGTGTTGCATTCTTCTGTTTTGTGACAGAAGACCAGATCTTAGATTGCAGTATGAGCACTCCTCTCCATCTTGTTGACCAGCTATACTCCCCCACTCCAAATGACTCTCCCTTAGCCAAATATGCTGACGAATTCTTGGAGCTGGCCTCTGCTGTCTATTTGGAGGATGATGTGTTGATGGGATTTTTGCATGTAGGTTTTGACGAACCATTATATTTGCAGATGCCCTGGAATAGTAACAACTGCACACTGGAACAATATGTTCTATATGCCCCCCTCCTAAGCTGGCCCCCTCCTGAACAACTGCTCATCCTTCCTGTGATATCAGAGTTTTCTCTATTCCAGTCCAATCCAGAGTCCACTCCCTCCCAGGCCAGTCCAGAGTTCGCTCCAGTGTCGGCTCCAGGCCCTGAGTTCACTCCAGTGTTGGCTCCAGCCCCAGAATCCACTCATTTCGTCAACCTCAGTCAAGAGCCTGCTCCAGCCCCTGAATTTAATCCCGTCCTAGAGTTGAGAGTGCATGAGTGCGCTCCAGCTCCAGGATTCAGTAACGAGTCCACTCCAGTCCCAGAGATCAGTATCAAGGCTGTTACGATCTCTAAATCTACATGGGAGCCCACTCTAACCCCTGAATCGGCATCTGAGCCTGCTTGTGCCTTTGAAATACAATCTGCATTGAAGCCCACTCTAATCCCTGAGTCTGCATTGGATCTCACTCTAATCTGTGAATTTGAATCGGAACCCACTCTAACCATGGAATCTGTTCAAGAGTCCATTTCCATCTGTGAGTTTACGCCAAATTTCCCTCCAGACCACGAGTCTATACAAGAATTTCCCCCATACCAGATGCCACTCCAGAGTTCAGCCAGGAGCCTATTCAATTCCCCGTACTCAATGAGGGGCTTGCACTCATCCCAGAGCTCAGTCCAGTGCGTCCTCTCATCCCAGAGCTCAGCCCACTGCCCACTCTCATCCCAGAGCCCGGCACAGTACCTGTTCTACTGCCAGAATCTGCAATTAACAGGGCCACCAAGTCAGAGTTTCCCGCTATAATGAGTGCTATACCTGAGTCTCCTGTTATCAGAGTCATTATGTCAGTGCCCAACCAGATTGTTCTAAGCTTGGATTCAGAGTCCCTTCTGACAAAGAAGTCAACCCAGAGTTACTAGTCTGCCTTGAAGTGGCCACAGAGGTGATATAGGTCAATTCAAGCATGTAGACCAATCTACATCCCCTCTTCACGGCCACAAAGGCCAATCAAAGCCCCCTCATCATGGCTACTGAGGCCCATCAATGTTCTCTCGTCTCCGCCATGAAGGTCAGCATGTAATTCTCTCTTTGTCTTTTTGTTTCATTATGTCTGCTGAAATCAGCCCATCAGTCAGTCTCTCAGCCAGCCCTCCAGATGCCCATCACTCAGCCGGCACTCCAGATGGTCGTCTCTCAGCCGTCACTCCAGTTGCCTCGAGTCAGCCGGCACTTCAGTCAGCCTTAAATATAACAATAATATGCAGATATGTCACTTATAAGCATTGTAACTGTCACAAATCCGGTCTATAAACTTCCATTCACTCACCACCAGAGGTCACCCGCCTGTTATCTCGTTTTGTCTGATCTCTGCCTGCCCTGAAGTTTATAGCCTGTTTTGGAATTACCCTTTGCCTTGCTGTTTCGGACTGTTTTTGTACCTTGCCTGGACTCTAGCTCATCTTGTGGATTCCCCGTTTGCCTCGCCCTCAGGATTACGTTCGCCGGAGACTGACCACGCCCATTTACTGGACTACTCTTGTGTCTTGCCCTGAATATGCTCATTTGCCACTGTTTGACCCATGCCTGTTATGACCATGTCTCTGTATAATAAAAGCCTGCAGATGGATCCGCACGTCTCACGTCTCGTTCGCCCCCGTTACAGAATACTCAGCCACACAAGGATCCAGCGGCTTCTCGGG
>NW_015549600.1:673231-718462 GCF_001515605.1 Sinocyclocheilus anshuiensis | reverse complement strand
ACTCGTGTAATGGCGGCCACACTAGAGCACGCTCACAAAATGGCAACGACAGCGGAGTCTGATCGCAAAATGGCGGACACAACAGCGCTCCGTTATGTCACAGCTGCCAATCCTGAATCAAGTCAAGTCACAGTTGATCTTCATGAGTCTAGTCAAGTCACGGTTGATCTTCATGAGTCAAGTCAAGTCACAGCTGATCTTCATGAGTCAAGTAAAGGCACAGTTTGTCTTCCTGAGTCAAGTCAAGTCACAGCTGATCTTCATGAGTCAAGTCATGTCACAGTTGATCTACATGAGTGAAGTCAAGTCACAGCTGCTCTTTCTGAGTCAAATCAAGTCACAGTTGATCTTCATGAATCAGGTCACGTCTCAGCTGAACTTCCAGAGTCTCGTCACATTTCAGCTGAACTTCCAGAGTCTCGTCACGTTTCAGCTGAACTTCCAGAGCCTCGTCACGCCTCAGCTGAACTTCTAGAGTCTCGTCATGTCTCAGCTGATCATCCAGAGTCACGTCACATCACAGCTGATCTTCCAGAGTCACATCACAGCTGATCATCCAGAGCCACGTCACATCACAGCTTATCATCCAGGAACTCTCTGCCTGTCCTGTTCCGGCCAAGGAGGCCGCCTATGAACTCTAGGGATGGGAAGATTCCCCGATTTGCTCGGTGCATAGGCATAAAAAGTTAACGATGCGATGCATCGGTTTAAAAAGTGTGTATCGGCTACAAGTCAGCATTTGTATCGCGATAAGTGACCAATAATCTGTGATCTATGTATTTGTTTGTCAAGCGCGTTCTCTCATCACTGCTGCTGCACGGAGACCCGAGAAAAAACTGGGATTAAAGTCCAAAACCTGACTTGAAATAACCAAACTAAATTGATTAACAAATCAGTCGGGGCTAAAGCGGTTCCATAAACGACAAATTAAGTTCACACAATCTTTTGTTGCAGTTCACATAATGCTTGACAAACTTATCTGAGATTACATTAAACATAATGATTCAGACTTGGTTTATTTGTCATTCAAAAGTTTTCTTACATTTGGGTACATCATTTAACTAGTTGGAGTGCACACATTCTAGTTTATGTTGTACTGGACACCTTTGTTAAGCAGCCCGTAATGTAGATCATGGATCAAATCGATCCTCCATAGCAAACAGCGAATATATTCGTGCTGTTTAATGCATTTGAGACGTTGTGTTTTCCTCAGTGCGTAACTGACATGTCACAGGTATATTTTTCATCTGTAAATGGTAGAAAGTTATGCAAATATATCAATTTTGCTGTCAGGAGTGGGCGAGGCTTACGAGAGTGAACGAGCGCAGCTGCGCGCATGCGTGCTAAACAGCGCAATCGAATAGGAGCGCAATAATTCTGAGTAAAATATACATTTGGCTAAAATTTTGGTTGTTGGACATTAAATGTGCCTTTTGTAGAATTTTAAACCTACATAGGTGTATTCTTATTAATTTAGTTATTTTAATGCTTTAAAGAGCAATTTTAGATTGTAATGTTCTGCTATCTGTTCTGCAAAGATACAGCTGTCAACCAGAGAGAGCCTTTCTGCTTGGCTAGAAACTGTAAAAAAAAAAGTCAAATAATAGTGTTCCTATTGGTCAGTGTTAGAGGAACTCAGCTTAGTCTGATAGTTAACCTGCTTTAGACCAGGTTAGTTTCCCAGCATACGTTGCCACAGTGACTGAAGTTTATCTATGTTAAATTTGCTTTATGGAACCAAATCATTTGAAAATGAGTCAGACTAACTGAAATAAGCCTGGCTTATTTGGTAAACTTGTTTTATGAAACAGGCCTTGAGGCATTAAAAGTGATCATATTTTTTCCATTGCATAGTATTGTCTCGAATCGCATTGTGTTGTATCGAATCGAATCGAAATCGGATCGCACTGCATCGTAATAGGGGTGAATCGTATCGCATCGCATCGCATCGGTAGCTGCTTCAAATGTATCTTTAATGTATCGTATCGTTGGCTATGCATCGAGATGTGTATCGTATCGGCCTCAGTCATGAGATGCACATCCCTCATGAACTCTCTTCCTGTCCTGTTGTGGCTACAGAGGCCGCTTATAAACTTTTTTCCTGCCCTGAACCAGCCGAGGAGGCTATCTCTGAACTCTCGACTTGTTCTAAACCTGTCATGAAGGCCAATTATAGACTTTTGTCCTGTTCCGATCCAGCCGAGGAGGCTGCCTATGAACTCTCAGCCCTGTCTGTCACAGCCAAAGATGCTGTCTGTGAATTTCCTGACTGTTCTGTTGCGGCTGCAAGAGCCATTCTAGAACTCTCAAACCAACCTGTTGCGACCGAGGCCTTAAATGTACTTTTTCCCTGCCCAGTTAACCCTGTCATAGCCACAGGGGCCGTTAACGAACCTTCTGTCTGCCCTGCTAGCCCTGTCACGAGCCCAGAGGCCACTAATAAATTTTCTAAATATTGCTAATGATCCTGATTTTGAACTTTCTGTCAGTCCTGTTTCAGTCTGTAAGTCTAATGTTGAGCCATTTGTCTATCCACTTTCAAGTAATGTGTTTGAAGTTTCTGTCAGTCCCATTGCAATCAATGAACCTGTTATCTGCCCCCCAAGTTCAGTCACGACCCCAGAAACCTTAACTAAGCTCCCTTAAGGCTCAAGTAACCTTGTCACAACTCAGAGATCTGCCTTTGACCTCTTAACTCTGTCTGTCATGAGCCCAGAAACTACAAAAACACTCCATGTCTGTCCCATTACTCCTGTAATTTCCCAAGAGACCACTAATGAACTGTCTGTCTATCCTGTTTCAGTCAAGAATTCTAGTTTTGAGCCATATGTCTGTCCTGTTTTGACCAATGAGACTGATTTTGAATGGTCTGCCTGTCCAGTCTCAGTCAGTGAGTCTGTTTGTGAACTGTCTGCCTGTCCAGTTTCAGTCCATGAGCCTGTTTATGAACTGTTTCCCTGTGTAGTTTCAGTCAATGAACCAGATTTTGAACTGTCTACCCATTCAGTGGTCACCAGGGAGACTATAGATTAACTTCTTGTGTTCCCTGCCTCGGTCCTTGAGACCGTGAATGCACTGTCTGTTTCCTGTTTTTCAAGTTTACCCAGGTCCCAGTTCCTGCTCCAGCCTGGTGGTCTTCTAACCCGCTCTGGTGGGCTTCTGTCTCGTCTGCTCCGCCCTGGTGGGCTTCTGTCCAGTCTGCTCCGTCGTGGTGGTCTTCTGCTCTGTTTGCTCCGGCCTGGTGGTCTTCTGTTCCTCCGTGGTGGTCTTCTGCTCCGGCCTGGTGGTCTCCTCTCCTGCTCCGCCGTGGGGATCTTTGGACCCGTCTGCTCAGCTGTGGTGGTCCTCAGCTCCACCTGCTCTGCCGGCTCCACCCTGGTTCTTTGCTCTGCCCTGGCTTCCTGCTTCGCCGGTTCGGCCTTGGTGCTCTGCTCTGCCAACTCTGCCTCAGTCCCCGGTCTCTCCACTTCCACATGGACCTGGCCCTCAAGCCCTCCCCCTGTTCCGCCTCCGCTCCACCACCCTCCTGGATTTTATTGTTTTATGAGCGTCTAGAAGCCGCTCCTTGGTGTGGGTGGGGGGCTATGTCACGAATCCGGTCTGTGGACTTCCGTCCGATTGCCACCAGAGGTCGCCCTTCAATTACATTGACTATTTCACTACACAGACTGTTTCATATTACCTTGGACTACATTTACAATCTGCCATTTCACTAATCACATGCTTACCTGTAACCAATCACACACTCACCTGGAACCAATCACACACACTACATAGCACTCACTTAGTACACTACACAGACTGTTACACATCACCCTGGACTACATTTCCCATGCTCCATTGCACTAATCACAAGCTCACCTGAAACCAATCACACACAGCTGCTACCAATAACACACACTATATAAATCAGTCTCACACCACCATTCAACGCCAAGTATTGTTTAGCGCATCTCTCTCATAGCGATAGCTATTTTACGGAGCCATTCCAAGTTTCTTAATCTAGTATAACCTTGTTCTTAGTCGGTTTACCCGTGTCTTTATCCTTGCCTGTTATCTCGTTTTGTCTGATCTCTGCCTGCCCTGAAGTTTATAGCCTGTTTTGGAATTACCCTTTGCCTTGCTGTTTCGGACTGTGTTTGCACCTTGCCTGGACTCTAGCTCGTCTTGTGGATTCCCCGTTTGCCTTGCCCTCAGGATTACGTTCGCCAGAGATCGACCACACCCATTTACTGGACTACTCTTGTGTCTTGCCCTCAATATACCTGTTTGCCATTGTTTGACCCATGCCTGTTATGACCATGTCTCTGTCTAATAAAAGCCTGCAGATGGATCCGCACGTCTCACGTCTCGTTCGCCCCGTTACAGTAACATTACATAGAAAATAAGAAATATATAAATTTTGATTTTGTGACTTTAAAATGTAATTAATAAATGCACAGAAATTCATTTTTAGATCCACTGCACACCAACAACATTTTCTGAGCTTCATACAATTAGTTTGCAAAGAAATGTGTGATTGTTAGGAAGCAGCACACATTATTCAAATTTTCATTCAACACACTGAATGAAACAGCCAGACTTTATTGTTGACATGTAAGTGAACGGGTATAACACCTGACTGAGAGACACACATAATCATATTATAGATAAAAGAAGGCAAAGGTGATAAGTTAACACAGGTAAACATAAACCATGGCAGGAGAAAGAGTCTGTATACTGTCGGAAGATGATGACTGAAGGAATAAATAAGGTACAGTCCATGATTGAATTTCTATTGGTTTCAGGTGGAGGTAATTAAAAGTCTGGGAAGAGAGAAAGCCTGGGGCAAGTTCAAGCTCAAACTGGTGTGCACCATTTTGCTACGGTTTCCGGTTTGAACGACATGTTTCCTGGAAACGGTGTGCAACGGGGTTTGAGATGCGTTTTCTCTTGTTTGGTGGGTGTGTCAAACATGTCAGCCCAATCAGCAGCAACATATATATAAACCACGCGGTATTAAAGAGACAGCTTGCACAATGTAATTAACATCAAAATAAATTCACAAGAGCAAGTATATTGTTTGCACATGTTTATTTACATTAAAGGCAAAATAACTGAAATAATAAGGGCACAAGTATAGATCTGGAACTTCTTTAAGTCTGTCTAAATATCATTTAGTAATTGCAATGTCTTCTGGTCCATATCCTTTCCTTCGGAAGGTGTGCTAAATACTGATTAATGTAACATAAAAATACTATACATATTTATATATTTTGCTATTGTATTATGGAGTGACACTTTCATAAACTTTTCTATAAATTAATTCTATAAATTCTATAAATAAACCTCTGATTATATAATGGTAAATATTACAATATCATAGCACAACAACAGTGATCAGCAATAATGATAAGCCTAATACTCACAATAAAAATAATGTCATATAGATCATAACACAGTCTTGGAGGTAAGAAGTGGATTATCCTTCACCTGAAATGTTTGTCTTTTCATCCTGAAATGCGAGGCAAATGTTGGATCACAATAATTAGGAACCACAGTTTCCACAAATCCCTTCATTTGATTGGGATGTTCTCTTTTATTGTGGACGGCAAGGGCAATGACTGTACCATCGAGCGTATTTTGCAGTATTAAACACGTATTTATACCGATTTCATCAGGCTCCGAAAATACTTAAAAAAGAACACAAATAATGGCCTTCTCAGCTGCCATAGTTGCAACTCTTGCGTCATCAGAACAGGGTGTTCAGCGCACCACCGTTTCCATTTAAAAAACGTTTTGCACCGTTTTTGTCGGTGCTGAACGCAGCCCTGGTGTAGGGGAGCGCGTGGCACAAACTAACATGGGTTAGTTGTAACACACATGGTTTACATATTTCCACACATGCTAGCATAAACAAATTTATGGTATTTACTACTTGTCATATCAACACTAAATAAAGAAAAAAGTGTGCCAAAATTCAAGATATCGCTGAATATTTATTTTACCATATAGCAAAAGTTAGTTTCTGACTGAAGTTAATTTTTCATCTCAGTTTTTAGTGTTCATTTAAAATGAGACAAATCTGCTATTGTTTTAAAGTTAACAAAAGTAATAAGAAAAGAAAGAAAAAAAAACATCTAGGTATCTAAATTACACATTTAACAATAAGTGGCCCACCTGCATTCACCTCATTGTCAAAATAAAACACTGCACACTCTTCACTGTATGTATTAAATATAAATGACTATTTTTAGTGACAATTCATCAACTGTTACAAGAGCATTTCACCGAATGCAGGATTTTTCTACATCTAATATACTGTAAGTGAATAGGGCTCAACTTCAAAATCATAAATCAAAATATATATATATTTATAAGAGAATGCACCGCAGAGAACAGATAATATGTGGTAGAAGAGAGAGAATATATATATAATATCGGTATATGTAGTGACCGGTCTGCTTCATGCCTAACAACACCCCTTAGCTGTTCCAAATTAACTGTACACCACAGCTTCTTGAGGCTTGACAGAGTGTGTGACAGCTTTCATTCTACAGGTCAAGTATACATTTATGAAAAAAATCTGATGAGGAAAGTGATGTTTGTTGTAGTACCCTTTCAACGGTTAAGGGGATTTTACACGACAGTGCTGGCCAGTGCATTGATCTCTGTTGCATCAGCTTCAGCATCACGTAAAGTGGTGACCAAAATTCAGATAACTTGCTTTGTTCCTAAATTCATCAGTGATTTGGTTGAATGAATCACTAAAGACAGTAACTTGCAGCCACCTACTGATGGAACAATTTACCCTAAAAAAAGATGGTTCTTTAAAGGTTCTTCACATGTAGTAAACAGTTCTATTTAGAACCATAGCATCCTGAAGAACCCTTTTATGCTGAAATGGTTCTTTGTGTTAGAGTTTAGGGTTCTTTGTTCCCGCCTTTTTGTTTTTCAAATCTGTAACTGTCAAAGCTCCTCATTACTGATTTTCTGGAGCTCAGACTGACTGTCAACACACTCTCAAGAGGTAAATGATTTCATTCTTTAATTTAAATACAAATTTAACTTTAAAATTGTAACTGGTTTCCAAACAAGCATGTTCATTTCTCTTTTTAGTTTTTTGGTCATATGTAAGTGTGAGCAGCACTGTTAAGCTGAGGATACTTCTCTCCTCGTCTCCAGTAAGTAAGTAACACAGACATTGAATTTATAATCCATATTGTTAGATTTTTTTTTTAATTTAATTTAACACCAGAACTCTCTATTCTACTTCTATTCTATCTACTTGTTTGCATATTAGTTATTATACAAAAATAATAATAATTTGACCCTCTAACACTAGCTCTATCTATTCTATTTCTTTTCTATCTACCTTTTATTCTGTTTATTTATTATGAAAAAATAAATAAATAAAACCTTGCTATGTGTACCACGTTAGACTAACCGGGACTTATCACAACACTTATATATTGTTGCTCTTTTATCGTTTTGATTGCTTCTATTACCTTCATTTGTAAGTTGTTTGGATAAATGCGTTTGCTAAATGATTAAATGTTAATGTAATGTAATGTAATTTATGCATAAACATACCCAGTCACAAAAGAATATTAAATCTATCCCATGACTTTATATCACTTTTTTCTTTTAACATTGTGAAGGGCTCACATTCTGTCCCTTTTTGCTTTTGGCCTTCATAGACATTATTGTTTTTACATAAATAAATGGACAGCTCTAAACTCAATTGTGTATTTCAGTGTTGTATTTCAGTAATGTATTTAGCTAATAAGTGTTGTTAAGAGCACTGACATTTTTGCTACAGTTTCCAATCAATAAAAAAGTACCTAATTCACACAACATGCTATTGCTGTTGTTGTTGTTGTTGTTGTTTTTATGTAAATCCCTAATAGAGGCTCATTTCTGATTTTCTGGAGCACGGCCATCCAGCTACGCTGACTGGCAACACACTCTCAACGGGTAAATGATTTCTTTCTTAAAATGTCTATAATTTTTAACTTTCAAACTGTAACTGGTTTCCTACCAATCATGTCTTTTTCTCTTTTTAGTTTAAGAGAACATGTAAGTGCGACCAGCTCTGTTCAGTTAAGGATACTTCTTTCCCCATCTCCACTAGGTAAGTAACAAAGATATTCAAATCTATGGTCCATATTGTTATATGCATTTTTTATTACTTGGGTTTATGCATAAACATAACATTCTGAAGTGCTCACATACTACTTTTGGCCATCATAAACAATTGTTTTTACATGAACAAATGGAAGGACACACATTGTAACTCTAAACTCATTTGTGCATTTCAGATGCTGTCACATCCTGCAACCTCGTCATCTGCAGAGAGAAACTGCCACTCAATCACACCAAAATACACATAATGATGGACTTAACGGATCATAGAGGATTGTGAAAATACTGTATTTCACTGTAACTTGGTCTTCATTAAACTATTTTCTGTTTCTATTTTTGTTTTACTTCTTTAAGTATTTATTTATGGTCAGTGTCAATTGTTATTTATTAATGTATTTTGCTAATAACGGTTGTTAGATTACTGTCATTTTTGCTACAATTTCACATGTCATGAAATAAAATAAAAGTACCTATAACTGACACAACATGCTGTTGTTGTTGTTGTTTATGAAAACCCTAATAGACACTATAAGATATTATAAGACAGATAAAGGGGTAAAAAAACTATAGTAATAAATAGTATACAAATAATATGAATAATACTAATATTACTGATATAAATATACTAACATGCTAATTAATTAAAATAAAAAATCATTAAAAGGTTATTTATAACACCATTAATGTTCTATATAGAACTTTCAAAGCACGTTCTTTATGGAACCCTATAAAAAGGATTCTATTTAGAACTAAAAAGGGTTCTGCTATTGTTACAAGCTGAAGAACCCTTTTTTGGTACTGTTTAGAACCATTTTTCTTAAGAGTGTACTCTGAAGTCGAAGGACAGAGAACATGAAGAATCAGGTAGGGGTTATGGAAATGTTCTAGGCATAAATATTTATTTTTATACCCATTTTGGCTGTTTCAGATAAAATAACTATATGGAGAAAACTATAATTATATATATAAGTGACCAACATATTAAAGCCTGTTTATGAAAACTAGATAAAGGCATTTTATAGATATCATAGCAACAAAAA
Source organism: Sinocyclocheilus anshuiensis (assembly GCF_001515605.1). Taxonomy (NCBI): domain Eukaryota; kingdom Metazoa; phylum Chordata; class Actinopteri; order Cypriniformes; family Cyprinidae; genus Sinocyclocheilus; species Sinocyclocheilus anshuiensis. The sequence goes on along the minus strand of NW_015549600.1, from coordinate 709,298 downwards.
ATAAACCTCCAACTGAACTGGAGGCATGATTTGGAATAAAAAAAAATTTCCCCATAAAAATGATTTTATCCATTTAACTTTGAAGGAATTATTAAGAGTGGAAAAGTCCACTAACTCAAATCCCCCCATAGCGATCAGATGTCATAACAGTTTTTAGAATTCCAAATGAAGTATACTTGTCCTCTGTTCTTCAAATTTTCACAGAAACATCCAGTGTTGGATAGAATGAATTGATAACCCATCTGCAACCTACTGACAGATCATGCTGTAACCAGGAATTTAATTTGCATCGAATTGAAAGAATAAGAGGTTCAAAGTTAAGCTTTGATCTCTTTTTCTTTGCACATATTTATACCTAGGTGTTTGACTTCGGACTTTATTGGGATGTGACACATTTTAACATCGGTTTAATCTTTTACAGATAAAAGTTCACATTTGTGGAATTAAGAACTAAACCAGAAGAAGAAGAAAAAAAAATTATTATATCTTCTAAGGCAGTGGTTCTCAAACCTGTGGAGTGCCCCCAGCCCTGCACATTTTGTATGTCTCCCTCATCTGTCACACCTGAAACGCACACTTTTGCTCTGCAGAGACCTCAGTCTCGCAAGACCTGAATTGGGTGTGTCAGATATAGAGAGACATACAAAACGTGCAGTGCTGGGGGTACTTCATGGAGAGGTTTGAGAACCCCTCTAAAGCTAAAGAGACATGATCTTTATTTTTCAGAAAAGTTGTGTCATTAGCCAACTGGCTCATTGATATTGATCGATTTGCAACAGAGATACCTTTTAAATGACTGTTTTGAATGTAATCAATAATTACATAGGGAGCGGAAAAGGATATGGTGAAACGGGGTAGCCTTAACTGATGCATCTATCTATAGGTCATTCCACGAAATCCATGCCTATTCCACTTGGAAAAATTGAAAAATAAAACAATATATAAACAATAACAATATATAAACAATAACAAGTTTAACTAAAGAGACATGATCTTTATTTTTCAGAAAAGTTGTGTCATTAGCCAACTGGCTCATTGATATTGATCGATTTGCAACAGAGATACCTTTTAAATGACTGTTTTGAATGTAATCAATAATTACATAGGGAGCGGAAAAGGATATGGTGAAACGGGGTAGCCTTAACTGATGCATCTATCTATGGGTCATTCCACGAAATCCATGCCTATTCCACTTGGAAAAATTGAAAAATAAAACAAGTTTAATCAATATTTTTTAAATATCCATGAAATGAAGACACCTTAAAATGACAAGAAAGTGTATTGTGCCATCTCAGGCTATGTCATTTATTATTTTATGACTATTTTTCTACCTCATGTTTTGGTGTTTTTGTCAACCCTGTTACCGACACAAGCGTTATACTATAGTTTAATTAGAACTCATATATGCCACTGAATTATATAGGCATTAGCTCAATAATATACAGAGGGTGACATTTACAATGCTTGAATTTTACACAGACAATCTTTAAAAACAGGGTCAAACCTAATCAATGTCATCCCTGTTACCCACATGTCAAAACCTGTTACTCTAAAAAGTAACAGGTTGACAGTAACAGGTTTGACGAGTTCAAACCAATTTGCTTAATGCTAGCTAATAGTCAAGTTCACAAAAGCACGTTGTACACTTTGAAAGGATTTTACTTGTAGATATTCAAAAATAGAACATTATAGAATTGAGAGAGAAACATGCTTGTGTTATCCTGCTGAAAAAGAAAAATCATAGGGAGGGACAGGCCAAAAACCTTACCCTTACCAGCATAAATGCTGTTTAAATTATTTAAAACAATATTTAATAGACATTTTTATGTAATATTGATGAAAGCATACATAGTATTGTTATGTTTTAAAATTTCACATTTATTTTTTGTTACATTAAATCTATGTTCGATTATTTCTTAGGGATGCAAAAGGCAGGGAATGACCCCTATTTTAAACCTATGGATAGTACTATGTTGTAATATGTGATTGAAGAATTGGCATTATTATACAAAGTTTGAATTGCATTAATAAAATTGGGACCAAAACCAAAAATATTGAAAGATTTGAAAATTAAAAGAAACTCAATGGAATCAAAAGCTGTATAAAAATAAAAAAGCATGAAACTGTCATCACTTTTAACACGTTTACATGGAATACAAGAACTCATAGATGTATTTGCTGAGCACCTGCACACAGACAGCTGACGGACTGATCCACTGTCATTATAGGGGTAACTATGAGAACGATTGGTATAAGTTCATTCAGTCATACAATGCATATCCGTGATACCACTTTACAATAGGAAATTTTAATAAAGAAACGTGTCCTTATGATATTTTTCATTTGCTATTTGACAGCTTGAGCGTGTCCAACAGAAGTGTGTGAAGTTCACACCGATGTGTCATCAGATGGTTCAGTCCGATTAAATGTCCATTAAAATGTTTGAATTTTACACAGACATTCTTAAAAAACAGAGTGACACCTAATCTATGTCATCCCTGTTACCCACATGTCAAAACCTGTTACTCTAAAAAGTAACAGGTTGACAGTAACAGGTTTGACGAGTTCAAACCAATTTGCTTAATGCTAGCTAATAGTCAAGTTCACAAAAGCACGTTGTACACTTTGAAAGGATTTTACTTGTAGATATTCAAAAATAGAACATTATAGAATTGAGAGAGAAACATGCTTGTGTTATAAGTGTTGGAATCCTGTTTGAGAGATGATGTAACCTCCTAGAAGTGATGTCACTTGAATGTACATTATTTCACAAGGGTTTTTTGATGAGGGTAACAGGGTTGACATGAAATCAGGGGACACCAATACAATTATTTATATTTTATAGAATAAATACATACTTATGCCAGAAACATTGCTTAACAATGAGACTATATTTAGAACTATATGCAAATGTGATTTTTATATAATTTTGCCTTCATTTTGCAAATTAAAAGAAAAATCATAGGGAGGGACAGGCCAAAAACCTTACCCTTACCAGCATAAATGCTGTTTAAATTATTTAAAACAATATTTAATAGACATTTTTATGTAATATTGATGAAAGCATACATAGTATTGTTATGTTTTAAAATTTCACATTTATTTTTTGTTACATTAAATCTATGTTCGATTATTTCTTAGGGATGCAAAAGGCAGGGAATGACCCCTATTTTAAACCTATGGATAGTACTATGTTGTAATATGTGATTGAAGAATTGGCATTATTATACAAAGTTTGAATTGCATTAATAAAATTGGGACCAAAACCAAAAATATTGAAAGATTTGAAAATTAAAAGAAACTCAATGGAATCAAAAGCTGTATAAAAATAAAAAAGCATGAAACTGTCATCACTTTTAACACGTTTACATGGAATACAAGAACTCATAGATGTATTTGCTGAGCACCTGCACACAGACAGCTGACGGACTGATCCACTGTCATTATAGGGGTAACTATGAGAACGATTGGTATAAGTTCATTCAGTCATACAATGCATATCCGTGATACCACTTTACAATAGGAAATTTTAATAAAGAAACGTGTCCTTATGATATTTTTCATTTGCTATTTGACAGCTTGAGCGTGTCCAACAGAAGTGTGTGAAGTTCACACCGATGTGTCATCAGATGGTTCAGTCCGAGGATGGCCGCTGCTGCTGTCGGTGTAAATAAACAGGCGAGCGCAGCGTCGATGGAGCCGTGTGTGAGACACGGCCGCGCTACAGCCGCTAATGCGGTGAAGGTATGGCGCATATCACATAAATAATCACTACACTAGAGGTTTAGCTCATACAAATCATGTGGTGGATGTTATTTTTGTCCTGCCGGAGTTCAATGAGCTGCTGCAGGGCGTTAGCACGCTAATGATAGCAACGTTCAAAACTGTCACTGCGTTCTTTATGTGAAACACTGTTACACACACATTTATAAACTCACCATGACACTTTAAACATCCATTTGTTATGAAATGTTGTGTTGTATCGATAAATGTACAGCTTTGACAGCAATGGCACTGAGTTAGCTGGTTAGCTAAACGATCAACTGGTCAGAGGACGTTACTAGAAGGGAGGCTGTGTCTCAAATCCTAAGGTGCCAATTTAGGCTCAAATTAGACTTATTTGAGAAATTGTAAAGCTGTTGTTATGAAATTATGGATAAATAAGTGGTGCTCAAGGCGTATTCATGTATAACAGACATGTATGTCGCTGCAAAATAACATTGGGCTGGATATGATTGTAATTTACTAAAGTATATATCACTCTTCATGCCAAACGATAGTGGGATGTTTAATTAGTGCTAATTTGTAAATATGAATTTAAATCTTAGTTATTTAAAATATCTATTCAATATTTTTTAAAATATTAATATTTTGTTTAATTCCAAAAAGCATTTAGACACCCAAGGCATATGTAAATATATGTAAATATTTAATTAGACAACAAATATCAAACCATGTGAGTAATTTTAAAGAAAGACAACAGCACAAGCACACACGTTTCAAACAAAACATTTTATAACAAGCTTTTATTTGTATATGTCTGTGCTATTCTCAAGGTGTTGGAGTGCGGTGTTTGCGAGGATGTGTTTTCACTGCAAGGCGACAAGGTGCCGCGGCTGCTGCTGTGTGGACACACGGTGTGTCACGACTGCTTGACCCGTCTGCCTCTTCACGGCAGGGCAGTTCGCTGCCCCTTTGACAGACAGGCCACGGAGCTGGGTGAGTTTAACATTGCCTTTTTATTCTTTATTGTAACAGTATAATCCTAAAATTAGGATTTACGTACATAGTGGAAAGAAATGTCTCACTCCATCTGATTTTACTCTCCAGGGGACTCGGGTGTGTGGGGTCTGAAGAAGAACTTTGCTCTGCTAGAACTGCTTGAACGGCTGCAGAATGGGGCCAGCAATCAGTCAGGCATGTTGGAGGATGCGCTTCGAGAGATGGGCGAGGTTAGAGATTAGGGCTGCACAATGTGCTGCTGAATATGTCACTAATGTTAACAAAACAACAAAACAGCTATAACAATGATTCATCTAAATTTAATTCATACAGTGAACACTATGCAGTGTTTTATTTTACACTTAATTATTACATTACTGTACCTGAATACTACTGTTTATTTTATCTATGCTTGTAAATTGTGTATTTCTTTTTTGTCTTTTTCTTTCTTTTTTTTTTTACTGACTGTTCATTTGCCTTTAATCATGTTTGAACTAGGGCTGAACGATTAATTGCATTTGTGATAATATCGCGATATGAGAAAACGTGATTTTTCAATCGCAGAGGCTGTGATTACACTCGGTCACGTGACACACGAGAGTAAAGAGGTGTGTTCGACTTGAAGATCAGATCGGTGTATGACAAAGTACGGCGAGAGAAAGCATAAGGAGACGTCCGCGCTCTCTTATACCTCTCGCAGTACTTTGATGACACACACCCATCGGTCTAAGCAGCGCTGCTTCAAGTCGAGCGCGGGCCATCAGCAGAAAAAGAAAAGAAATAAAACAGTAAACAGCCAAAGGACGTAACTTAGAATGGGAGATGGATTGGTTTGTGAAAGCGAAGAGAAAAGCCATAGATGAATTCGCACAGACCCAGGCAGGTGCTGATCATTTAAAAGCTAAATGCAGAAAATATGACGAGGCATATCTTGCTCTCGGCTTCACTCACCATGTCTAAGTTATACCGGACACTACAGTTGTCGCGTCGCAACAGCTCTACGCTTGCATATTAAATCGCAATCGCAATATTAATAAAAAAAATCGCAATTAGATTATTTTCCAAAATCGTTCAGCCCTAGTTTGAACTTTCTCAGACTATCATTTTTGCTGTGGTATATGAAGAAGTACTTAAAGTGTGTGGAAAGCAAAGTTACAATGATATAAAATAAGTGGCATTAATTTTTGTTTTGTTTGTATGTTCACATTGATGTTAAATGACATTTTCTGATTTGTGACATTACTTTTTATGTAATGTTAAAACACTGCTGGTCACTTTCAGAAGTTGTAGTGATTCTTTCTTTTCCAAGAAAGAATGTGAAACAAATTGGTTATATAATTTTCATTTTTAAATAATTTAAAATATCATTTAAATTGATTTTACACACTTTAAGCAATATCGTATCACATATCGAGTATCGCATTTTTTAACAAGGTATCGCATCTCGCATTTTTCTTCAATATCGCACAGCCCTAGTTCCATGTGATTATTCTGACTTGTTCAGTGTCACTGCATCACACTTTAAGCAATATCATATCGAATATCGCATTTTTTAACAAGGTATCGCATATCGCATTTTTCTTCAATATCGCATAGCCCTATTAGAGATGTACATTTTCTATTCTAAAATGGGTGTTTCTAAATTAATAATAATAACAATTATGATGATAATAGTAATAACCTGAATAATAATAATATATTATAAATAGGCATACCGCAAAAAGATTATACCAATTTTTACTCTTGTAATATTTTATTACTATATTTAATTATACAGTACATTTATTTACTTTTTTAAACCGTTATCTTATTGCTGTGGCTCCTTTTATAAGCTATATATAAACTATGTATATATTTTTATATAGCACACACTTTTGTGGGTTCTATTATGGCACCAATAAACTAGGGTGTGTATGGTTGTATCATATTGTGTCATGGGTAAGGATTTTTTTTGTCATGTCTCCGTTAGTGCGTAATCCGCTGTGATGAGGATGAGACTCATACTGCTTCTATGTACTGCACGGTTTGTGCCACACACCTGTGTGCCGAGTGCTCCCAGCTCACCCACTCCACCCGAACACTGACCAAACACCGGCGTGTGCCGCTGGCAGACAAGCCCCATGAGAAGATGCTCTGTCCACAGCACCAGGTGCACGCCATTGAGTTTGTCTGCCTGGAAGACGGATGCCAGCCGGGGCCGCTCATGTGCTGCGTGTGCAAGGAGTACGGGAAGCATCAAGGACATAAGGTGCAGAACTTTAATGCAGCATAATTCAAAAACACTTGTTAGGCTTAGAATATTGAGTTGGATTTTTTGATTCAGTTTGTTTCTTATTCACAAAGTTTTGATTCAGTTTCAATCCTGTATTGAGTCCTGTAGCAGATTTTCTGATTTCATTAACATTTTTAGGAATGTAACAATGCAGTTGCTTTTTTTAGATGCATTGCTTAAAGTTGCTGATGCAACTGCATTGTATTTAAGAAATATCTTGAAATATGACTTAAATAATCATTTACAGTTGTGTTATTTCTGGTGAAAAAACACTGAAGCAAGATTATTATTGGTAAATAAAACAAACTAAAATCATTAAAAAAATAAACATGAATTAAAATATTTTAGAAGAACAAATTTGGCTACTTTCCAAGGCAATATTTCCTGTTTTCGTTTAGTTTAACCTGAAGTACTAAAATAACCAAAGTTAAAACTGAAATAAAGAATGATAAAGCTGTATAGACTTATAAAAATAAAAAAAAATCACACACAACAAAATGACTTCATGACTTAACTAAACTAAATATAAAATGTGGAAAATGAATTTAAACAGTGTTATATTAGTATCATTGAAATACTATTGTAGTTTTAATATTTTATACGTTTTTATTTTTATATTTTCTGTTTTTATTTTATTTTTAGTTTGTTTTGTTGTGTTCTGTGCTTTTGTCATTTTTAGTTTTTTATGTCTGTAGTTTTTATTAATTTTTATTTCAGTTTATACTGTTTTACTTCAGTTATACTAAATTAAAATGAGAACTGCAACTAGCTGAAATCGAATTTTAAAATATTTTATTTCCGTTAACATTTATTTTATTTTGAGTAACGAAAATGTTTTTTAATGGTTTTAATTTTAGTTTCAGTTTAACTATAACCCTGATTCAAAGTATTAACAAGACATATAATGGTCTATCAATTATACAAAAATAAAACTCTTAATTTATGTCTGTATTTATTTTACTTAATTTGCTGTTCATTGTATTGAATTTAATTCAGTTGTTCTCAGTGAATCTAGAATCAAATCAGTTCACTGTCAGTCAAACAATTCTTACCCATCCTGAGATCATTCACACATTTCTGTCTTATTGCAAACGGGATATTTTGTACTGAGCCCGATTCACATTTTCAATCTTTTTTCATGAAAACATTTCACCAGCATGCTGTTCTAGAGGCTGAAGCCACCCAGATCCGAGCATCTATCCTGGATATGGCACACTGCATCCGTACGTTCACAGAGGAAGTGTCGGAGTACTCCAGGAAACTAGTGGGCATCGTGCAGCAGATTGAAGGAGGAGAGCAGATCGTGGAGGACAGCATGGGCATGGCTCACACTGAACATGTATGAGTGTGTTTTGGGTGTTCATATTGCATTTGCAATCTAAATAAGAGTTTCCACTGAACTCTTCCTTGGTTTCCACTCAGGTATCAGGAACAGCCGAAAGCGCCCGATCTTGTGTGCGTGCCTATTTTGCGGATCTACACGAGACGTTGTGCCGTCAGGAGGAGATGGCTCTGAGCGTGGTGGACGCACACGTCCGAGAGAGGCTGATCTGGCTTCGACAGCAGCAGGAGGACATGACCATACTGCTGTCACAGGTGTCCACTGCCTGTCTGCACTGTGAGAAAACACTTCAGCAGGTACAGACTCAAACACCTGACAGGATCAGTGGGATCATAAGCAGTTCAGGCATTTGAGTTGCTTTGTTGTTGTGTTTTTCCGCTAGGATGATTGCAGGGTGGTTTTGGCAAAACAGGAGATCAACCGGTTACTAGAGACACTGCAGAAACAGCAGCAGCAGTTTACAGAGCTGGCCGACCACATTCAACTGGATGCAGGCATCCCTGTTACTTTCACCAAGGTAATTTGACCTTTTTGTGTCATAGCAAGGTTAGTTTGGCTTGTAAAATGTTATGTGGTGCAGTAATTCATGATTTACAAAAAAAAAAATCAATTTGTATTTTAAACATTTTTTGATATATTGAACTAAGGTGACAATACATCCTGATGGGCATTTTTAAATTGCCTAAAATGCCTGTTTTTTGGTTTGTTTTCCTATTATTTTCATACTTGCTGAAGCAGGGTGTCCGCGGGTCCTTATAAAAGTCTTAAAATGTCTTAAATAACGTTTTCCTAATATAAGAAAATATTGCTTCAGAATAAATTGTTTACTCCACCAAAAATCTCAGTGATGCAGTTATTTTGCGGGGATATTTTGTATGGAATATTGTCTGCTGACATTAAAAGTTCACTGTATATCATAGTTATAAATACCATTTATTACAGCATTGATATTTTGTTTTCTTTTTAATTTATACACATTAAATATTACATATATGTATGTAATAAAATGTGTATTTCCATTACAGGTTCAGGTCTTAAATTTCATATAAGGTGGTATTAAAAAGGTCTTAAAAAGTCTTAAATTTTACTTGTTCATGTCTGCAGAAACCCTGTGAAGGTAATAACTGAAAAGTAGTTTGATGAATGCATACCAATAGAAAAACAAAGCCATTTTAGGCAATTTAGGAATCCCAGTCTGGGGAAAAAAAAGAGGACGTATGGTCATCCTAATTAAACTGATGAGTCCATCTTTTCCCCAGGACAACCGTGTGCACATTGGTCCAAAAATGGAGATCCGGGTTGTGACTTTGGGTTTAGATGGAGCTGGCAAAACTACTATTCTCTTCAAACTGAAGCAAGATGAGTTTATGCAGCCTATACCAACCATAGGTATCTACATGAGACTGCAATACATGATTTATACAAATCTCAACATGCCTCGTTGTTTAGATAATCAGAGGTTTTCTTTCTGTTTTAGGTTTTAATGTAGAAACCGTTGAGTACAAAAACCTGAAATTCACCATTTGGGATGTTGGTGGCAAACACAAACTCCGTCCACTATGGAAACACTACTATCTGAACACACAAGGTAACAGTTCACTTTACTGTGGTGTTGAAACTCACAGTCACATTTCTTGCATAATGAGTGTGTATGACTGAAATTGGTCTTCTGTTGTCTCCCAGCGGTGGTGTTTGTGATTGACAGCTGTCACAGAGACCGGCTGATGGAGTCTCACAGTGAACTGGCCAAACTGCTGACCGAGAAAGAGCTCAGAGATGCTCTGCTGCTCATCTTCGCCAACAAACAGGTGAGAGATTTGACAAATGTTTAGTTTAATTAGAAATTCTGAGTGGAGGGACATTCACACAAACACATCTCATTATTGTGCCTTATATGCACATGTATAGAAAAAGATTTTAATAATCAATTGCCGATGACATAGATTGGTAAAATGTGAAGAAAAAAAAATCATCAGAATATCAACTTGCCTAATAAATATGCACGTGGTGTATATTATGTATTTGTCAGATTATTGCAGTTTGCCAATATGTGTGTTCTTTGTGAATCAAATCCTTGACCTTGAACTCATAAACAAGATTTGTCTCTGTAGGACTTTCCCAGTGCGGTGTCTGTGGAGGAGATGACGGAGCTCCTGAGCTTACACAAACTGTGCTGCGGCCGCAGCTGGCACATCCAGGGATGTGACGCCCGCAGCGGCATGGGTCTACACGAGGGGTTAGACTGGCTCTCACGCCAGCTGGTGGCCGCAGGAGTTCTGGATGTGGCCTGAGGGACGCTTAACCACACTTAATAGACTTACGACTTAAAACTCAAGCCGGTCCATGCCATTTGCACAGTCACCCTGCTCATGTTTACCCACAGTACCACGTCATACCATCATATATTAGTAGACTTGCTGCTGTGTGCGCTCGTGGCTCAAATGGTGTACATAAGTGGAGCTTAAATAAAAGTGATTTAAGCTAGGACTCCAGGTTAAATACATGGCAACATGCTGCCAGTTACCATCAAACATCATTTCAACTCGGCTGTGACAGTTGCTTTGGTTGCCCTGTAGACTTCCATTGTACATGCTTTACTGTACAATGATTTTTGTTGGTTTTTACATAGTCCCTGCTTGGGTCCCTATTACAGAGAGTGGTAATCAAAAACATTTGCAGATGCTGTTCATTAATGTGCATTTAACCTGGACTATTCCTTTAAAAACAAGTTGATGGACATTACGAACTAAACTTTCTGTCAAAAGTCAAATGTGCTGAAAATGTACTCACTCTCAGGCCATCCAAGATGTAGATGAGTTTGTTTATTCATGGAAGCAGACTTACAGAAATGTAGCATTACTTCACTTGTCCAAACAGCTGATAAAAACTTCACAATAATCCACACCACTCCAGTCCATCAATTAACATCTTGTGAAACAAAAAGCTGCGTTTGTAATCAAAATCCACTTACATATTTGTTTAGAGCTGTTATGGCTTGTAAACGGTTTTTGATCTGTGTGTATTTCTCTCCTGATTCAGACAAGACCTCAATTTTCACCGGAGAAAGCGGTATTATGGACTCGTATTTTAGCTCGTCTTGATGAATTAGTTTCTTGCAAACAGATTTTTGCTTCACAAGATGTTAACTGATGGACTGGAGTGGAGTGGATTACTTGTAGATTATTGTGATGTTGTTATCAGCTGTTTGGACTCTCATTCTGACGGCACCCATTCACTGCAGAGCATCCATTGCTGAGCAAGTGATGTAATGCTACATTTCTCCAAATCTGTTCAGAGGAAGAAACAAACTCATCCACATCTTGAGTACATTTTCAGCATTTTTTTTTCACTTTTGGCTGAACTATTCCTTTAACATGTAGTTTATGATACTCGTCTTTTCATGGTCACTTTACTCATTTTGGTCGTTTGTGTAATAGTAACTAATGCCTTGAGATATTTTGCGCATATATAGTAGATGTGCTTAAGCAAAATATACTGGTCATTTCTACAGACACCCTCATGAAATCCCAATAGTGTTGTGTGCAAACAGCACAAGGTTTAAATAGATCTAGTAAATGTTTTAATCGTAGGCAAAGCCCCTTAGGTAAGGAGAAAACTAGGCATCAATCACCAGATTCATGGTTTCTACAATGTGAAGTGCCTGTTAATGTGTCAGATTAGCTACTGAAATAGTAAGAAAGGACATGTGATCAAATGCCATTGCTCAAAAGTTACATGTAAGTAATGGGGTGAATTACACAAAACCTGCCAATAACATGAATAGGTCATGCTTTCCTTTAATATCAAAGAAAAAATATATATATTGTGAATGTGACCCACATGCATTTTTGTGAGATTCACCCAAAGGCATACCATTATTCTTGTTTTTTGATGGCTATTGTGAATTTTTGGCTTTAAATGAGCCTATAAATATTTATTGAAATGTACATTGTGGTCTTAAGACTGGTGCATGGGTGTAGGTGTATTTTCACCATGTATGGAGAGATGGATGTGTCTGTGGCAAAAAAAAAATAATGTTACTGATATTTATATTTCAAAGGAGGATTGTAGTTGTCATAAAATGTATAAACTTGCTGCCAGTTCATTGGTCCACTGCTCATTAATATCTCATTTGTTAGAGCAAGTATTTCTTAGCATCTTAACTAAAGCAAACACTGTTAACATTATGTTAATATTGGTTCATCGGTGTACTTCAGCTATAACACAGATGTGGCTGTATGTAAACGCTCCATTATTTGACATTATCTGCATTAGTCGGTTTTAGGAACCATCCTTTGGTTTGAAACATTGATCCTCATTGCTATGTAGTGTTGACTAACTGTACTTAGGTGAAACGCATGTGTGAAGCCTTTCCTTGTCCCCTATCACAGGAGGATCTGAAGTTGTGAAAGGCTTTGTTGTTAATGTGAGTTTTGGAAGCCTCTCAAGAAGCACAGTGCACATCCACGTTTGTTGTTGATTTGATGACGGCTTTTTGTATAACCATTCATAATGTTATGCTATTAAAAACAAAGCTGAAACACTTCACTAATGAAACAGTATTATTTTTTTTAAAAGATACTTTATTTTACAAAATCAGAAGCGAGCAGCTCAGACGGCACATCTATTTGACGGTGATGTTTATGATGCTTATGTCTTCATACGGTTTGTCGGTTTTGGGGTTGACTTTTAAGTTGGAGATCCTCTGGACCACCTCCATACCTTTAGTGGTCCTCCCAAAGACTGTGTGCTTGTTGTCCAGCCAGGGCTAATTGGAGAGAAAATTAGATAAAAAGTTAATTAAATTGACTGCTCAACCGTTGCTGTCAGCTCAAAATGAGTAACTTGGTGATTTTCCCAGATTCATGGTAACTACAAAGACATTCACAAAGTGACAATAGTGTGACATTTATTTTATGACTACACATTAACTGAATGACTTAAAAATTGCCCTAATTACACAATTATGATTGATTTGGTGTTTCCTGCCTCTGCTGCTGAAACTAGAGCCCAATAAGCAAAAGTCATCATAGGGCACACAATACATACAGCGTGAGCAGTGTAGTCTGATTCACGAGTTTTTAGTGAAAAAATACAGCATATTCAGTGTCCGAATCCAGAACCTTTACCGAATCATTCAAAAAGATTCACGAGCTCATCTGAATCAGTATGATGGATCCTTCAATAAATTAACATGAATTACTGAATCACCATCAATTAACATTACTCAATGGAATATTTTAATAGAACACATTAAAAAGTGTATATAAGCATAGAAGTACATGATAAAATTCTCTTGAGTTTAAATCTGTAATAATTCTATACATCGTTACAACAGTTAACATATTATTCATAGTTGATTCTTGTGTCTGTTAAATATATAGAAACAGAATGGCATAGTTTCATTATTTTGTTCTGTATAATTTACAGCAATAACAGAGTGAATATGATTTTTTCATAAGCAAAATGGACACTGTAGCTGAAATACACCCAAATGATTTAATTAAAATCACTCAGAAATGAATTGAGGAAATGTGCATTGATCTCAATCCCTATTTTATTTTATTTTTTATATATCCCTGATTTTTATTTATTTATTAAAGAACTTAAGCAGGGATGCATTAAATTGATCAAAAGTGATGAAAACATTTGTTAATTTAAAAATCCTGAAAAAAATTCTATTCTGAAAAAAAGTACAGTTTCTTAAAAAAAAAACTAAAACAAATCCACACAACTATTTTCAACACCGATAAAATTTTGAAATGTTTCTTAAGCATCAAATCAGCATATTAAACTATGAAATTAAAATGACAAAATATTAGAATGATTTCTGAAGGATCAAGTGACACTGAAGACTGGAGTAATGATGCTGAAAATTCAGCTTTGCATCATAGAAATAAATTACATTTTTTAATAAATTCAGACTTGGTGATAAGAAATCTTTCAAAAACATAAAAATTTGAATTCTCTCGGGAGCCCCGTCCAGTATTCCAACATTCCCGCTTTATCAGCCGACACTATGACGCGATACTTGGGATTCAGGCGGATCTGAGACAGTGGCGTGGTGTGCATCTTTGCAAACGTGTGCAGGGGCTGATTACTTCCCCGTCCGTCGTATACAAAAATCTTCCCAGTCGATTTCTCCGAACAGGCTACGGTGGAGATGGCGTCTCCCGGATTATAGATCCACTCGCACTGGCCTGGATGAAAGCTGGGGGAAAAAAGAAACTTGCTTAATCCTTGGATGGTCTTTGGTCACTTTAAACTGAAAAAAATTACGTTTTGAATTTTTTACGTTATCAGAATAGCATAAAACTTTGTGACTTTTGTGGCATTGCTATACGAACACACACACAAAAATAATGGACATGATTATAAAAAGCGGGATGGTCTTAAAAAATAGCCACACTCACAAAAATACAAAAAATACACATTTGTGACCCTGGAGCACAAAACCAGTCTTAAGTCGCTGGGGTATACTTGTAGCAATAGCCAAAAATACATTGTATGCGTCAAAATTATAGATTTTTCTTTTATGCCAAAAATCATTAGGATATTAAATAAAGATTATGTTCCATGAAGATATTTTGTAAATTGTTACAAAACCGTAAATATATCGTATACATCTCAATTTCAAAAAATTGACCCTTATGACTGGTTTTGTGCTCCAGGGTCACATTTCTTTCTTTCTCCCACCAGATGACACCAAACTGCTCAATATTTTTGCTTACATATTTTGAAATAAATGGTGTATAATTTAAAAGTATTGTCTATGACCATGAAATATTTAACACAGAATATTAAAGAGTAAATACACATACATACATGTATAAATTTAAGCAATATATGTAATATATATTAATATTTATATATTTGCAAATATATGCATTTATTTTTGTTACATAAGGTTGTAAACTCTGCTTGTCAGATTTTTAAACTGGTCAATCAGGTAAATTTATCTAGCTGGCTGATGATGATTTTTGGGTTTTGGAGCGGAATTACTAAGCTATAATAATGTAATGCGTTACAACATAAATAATTATATATGTATATAGGCCGAGAGGGTTTTTTTCGTGGTGGGGTTAACGAAAACTACTGGCCTGACCGGGCATGCAATAAAAACAATGTTAAAAATTTAAGGGGGTCTGAATACTTTCCGTACCCACTGTAAATACACATACATACATGTATAAATTTAAGCAATATATGTAATATATATTAATATTTATATATTTGCAAATATATGCATTTATTTTTGTTACATAAGGTTGTAAACTCTGCTTGTCAGATTTTTAAACTGGTCAATCAGGTAAATTTATCTAGCTGGCTGATGATGATTTTTGGGTTTTGGAGCGGAATTACTAAGCTATAATAATGTAATGCGTTACAACATAAATAATGATATATGTATATAGGCTGAGAGAGGGTTTTTTTCGTGGTGGGGTTAACGAAAATACTGGCCTGACCGGGCATGCAATAAAAACAATGTTAATATATTATTAATATTCTGAGGTGGCAAATTGGAGGGAACTTACTTGGAGCAAGCAATGTGTGTTATAACATCCCTGTGCATGTAACTTCTCTCATACATGGAGGCAGAGGGTAAATTGTCCAGGTACAATCTTTCATACTCCAGAACTGCAGCAGAACACATATGATCCATTAATAAAACAGTTATCTCAGTCTAAACCAAACAGCACAATGCTATGAACACAGAAGACATGCAATATTTGATAGAAACGGCTAACTGTGTCTCGAAACTTCATTAGCTTACAATCTAGGCATATTATAAATGACTATAATGCCCACTAACGTTGTCTAGGGTTCTAGTTAGGCAGCTCACTAGGTTTAGGGACACAGTCATAGACTCTTCCGGGTTTTTGCAGCATAAATCAAGTTAACGTACCTTTCTTCTTTTTTGTTTGTGTGGCCTCACTGGGCAGCGGCCCGACCCATCCGCCTTCATCTTCATCTTCATCTTCATCTAGTTTGCGTTTATTTTCAGAACCATCACGGCTCACGGCGGACGCCATTTTCAAATTAAAGTTTATATTTCTTCTTCGATGGTGGTTTTAACGCAACCAACTGCTCTCTACCACACACCGCCGACTACAGGATGGGAGATGAATTTCAGTTAGCAGGCACTCGACCAAAATAAAGAGCATTCTCCTCGAAAAGCGACACCTAACATTCTTTTTTTCATTTACGGTAAAATGGTAAATTCTTGTCATACTGTACAACAGAAAGTGCTGTGGTAATCCTGTTATATTTAACTCTGCTCGTTTGTTGAGTGGTAAATTTATGTTGTAACACAGAACATTTTTGTAAGGGTTAACATGAAGCAACGTACTGACACAGTGAGTGATGTAGGCTGACAAATGAACACACATAGGCCTATAGAAGTTTATGTATAAAGTGCAAAGTATTCAAATTTGAAAATTAAAATGTGTAAATCTCTTTTACAGCATGCCTACGTGTGTCTCATCAGGTCATCAAAAGTTCTACACACACTTGCAGTCTTCACACCAACTTGAAAACTTGGGACAAATGAAAAGACCGTCCATAGAAAATAATACTACATTATAAATGTCATTTTTATTATTAACTTTAATTTTAAATGCATACGACATTATACACGTAACATATTTACTTGATTACCCAATGGCTGTATGTTTTTCTTTTTCTGTGTTTATATATTATTGCTTATTAATTTGACATTTCTTACATTATAAAATTACTACAACATATTTAGACAGATTGTCAGTGGTCTGAAACCCTCTCCGTGTCCCGATTATTTGTACATACACTAGAATTGAATAGCTTGGAAATGGATCTACAACCATTTCCGGACTCATAACCCTCAGCAACTTTCCATGAGAGGGTTCACAATTTATTAGTTCCAAAAGTTACTGAGTTTCTGCTGCTATAGCCTCACACAACTCATCAATGCTTAAATTATATTCATACCTGGCAATGTGAAATTGCTTTATTTTGCATTTGCAAAGTACTTCATTATTAGTTGTGTATATGATATTTAAATTATTAAATTATTAACATGTAAACGATCAACATACAAAAAATGATTATAAGAATATATATATATATATATATATATTTATAATGTTTTTTCTGCTCATCAA
Organism: Sinocyclocheilus anshuiensis; assembly: GCF_001515605.1. NCBI lineage: Eukaryota > Metazoa > Chordata > Actinopteri > Cypriniformes > Cyprinidae > Sinocyclocheilus > Sinocyclocheilus anshuiensis. The sequence goes on along the minus strand of NW_015549600.1, from coordinate 691,822 downwards.
GGCTGCGTTTATTTGGTCAAAAATATAGTAAAAATAGTGAAATATTATTACAGTTTAAAATAACGGTTTTCTATGTGAATATCTATTAAACTGTAATTTATTCCTGTGATCAAAGCTGTATTTTCAGCATCATTACTCCAGTCTTCAGTGTCACATGATCTTCAGAAATCATTCTAATATGCTGATTTGCTGCTCAAGAAACATTTCTGATTGTTATCAATGTTGAAAACAATAGTGCTGCACAATATTTTTGTGGAAACCGTGATATATTTTGTTTTTCAGGATTCACAGATGAATAGAAAGTTCAAAAGAACAGCATTTATTTGAAACAGAAATAGAACCTTTTGTAACTATAAATGACTTTACTGTCACTTTTGAATAAAAGTATTAATTTCTTTCAAATAAATAAATAAAATACATATCTATGAAAATAAAACACAAAATACATACTTCGACCGGGTATTCCATCATGCAAACAGAAAATTCATATACTATGTACTGTAACTCACACCTGGATTATTATATGTAAAATAAAACAAAACCCATAATATATGTAAAAAAAAAAAAGCATTTCAGGTAGTTGCGTTTCGCATTTTCCATTAGCCAACAAGATTAATTAATATATATATATATGGGGTTACACTTTATTTGAAGGTGTACTTGTTACAGTATAATTATACATTTCAGCACTGAGTAATATTAATTAACTAGGGCTACTAACTATATGGTTAGGGTTAGGATTAGGGCTTGGCTTAGGGTTACTTGCAAGTAATTATGCATAATTTATTACTATAATGAGTAGCCTACATGTAACGTGTAACAAGGACACCTTAAAATAAAGCGTGTTCTCCAGTGTTGTATGTGATCTGTGGCAGTAAATCAGTGCACTGTCACATAGTCACCTCAGGGTGTCGCTGCAAGCTAAGCGACAATCCTCAATCAGCGTACAAACATCTAGCGCGGCTAAATGCATATGAAATACCACTTTCATAACACTGGACGATATTTTATTTTTTATACTACATTCTATTTGTATTTTTATTTTACAAACTCTTATTATATATTTCTATTCTGTTGTTGATTTACTGTCAGTGTTACATGTCTGGGAAAAAGAAAACACCTGCGCTTCAGTTAACCATATACAAATATGGTTTGTATATAATATTTGGTTTGTATTTTAAAAATAAAAATAAACCATAATATACACTTATATACAAAATAACGTCGATTGTGAAAAAATGAAACACACACACACACATATATATATATATATATATATATATGTGTGTGTGTGTGTGTCTGTGGTTATTGACATTTATTGTGAAAATAATGTCAAAATAAATTTATTTTCACTCGTATATGACTCTAAATAGGACTTTAACTTGTTACGTGGCTCGGACAATCTGAATGTTAAGCATAAAGATGTTTGTTAATCGTTTATTTAGGGTTTGTGTTGTTACCTGCTTCACCTGACGACCAGACGCGCGCGCCGCGGCAGGCACATCTGCAATGACGTCATGCCGAACCTCCCCGGCGGTGTGGAGTTCGAGTGCTGCCTCAAACCCGGCTTCAGTGATCAGCTCTGCTGTTCTGCAAGCGCACCGATGTGCGTTACTGTTATTATCCATCTCTGGTGAATCAAAGAGCACGAGACCAAACAATAAGCCACCACACACGCTGGAAACTTAAACAGTTGAACATGAGCTGATTACACAAACTTATTCAACAACTTTTTCATATTTTGGAGTTTTTCCCCCCTGCATTGCTGATGGAGTGAGTTCATGAAGAACTGTTTTTTTGTTCCTGTACAAGGACACAACTACATTTGTTGGCATGAGAATGGCTTGAAGCGAAACGAGAGATTTGCTGAAGAATGCACTGAAGTGGAATCAAATGAAGATTTCTACTGTCTGCATGTGTTCTACAATAAAAGATGAAGACGGTAACTATTATTTCTTACGGTCTTTCAGACAGGAAGGATAGTCTGGGCATTCCCAGTGGAGTTTGCACAGAAGATATCAATGCATGTCAATATAACGGAGTCTGTTTTTAATAGTAGCCTAATCCGTTGTGACGGCTTTATCTCAGACGACAACATTAATGAAAGATACTAAATAAAAAAAATAAAAAGAGTCCCATTGGTAGTCTTCTCATTGGTATTGTGTGTTTGTATTTCAGCGGTCAGTGTAATAGTGTTGGGCAGTTGCCAGCTGTCTGGGTCAGACACGTTTTAGACTCGAGCTGCTGTCTGGAAGAAGCCGTTTTATTAAACTCATGAATGTTCGTCTGCACAGTTACCGCTTCAGCTTCTGCTGCGATAGTAAGAAACACATGCAAAAGGAGCTGACATATAGGATATATCTGTTGGAACTAGACGACTCTTAGGCTGGAGGTTCTAGCACTTGATTTGATGTTCATCCGGTGAGTTACTTCTGGAGTTGCGTTTACTGTCACATAGAGCTAGCAACGGTACTGTAACTCAGTCCTGCTTCATAGATAGATAGATAGATAGATAGACAAAAGTTTGTAAGTGATCAGAAGGAAGACTGTCCATTGTATTGATTTTTGCTTTTGAATTGATACAGTCTTGCTTTCACTTAATACTGTGGCACTATGCATTCAAGATAGATAACTGTATAACTTTCTTCTGTGGAAGATAAAAGTTTTGGAAAAATTTTTGTCCATGCAATTTTTGTTAGTTGTCACCAAAACTATTTGGCTACCAGTTTTCTTCTTTTGAGAAATGCACACAGGTGGGTTAGTACACGATGACAGAAGTGTTGTTTTTGTGTGAACTATCCATTTAAAACACACTTAAAAGTGTATGAACACACATTGCAGCATGTAATATCAAACCAAGTCTCATTTTGTGTGAAGTGTCATTTTGTGTGTTTTTATATAACACATCAATTGAAATATACTGTTCAAAATGAAGACAAAAATAATTTGATGTCGAACGTTAGTGGATTAAGTTCTGCACCTGTGTTACACTGATAGGACACCTGTGCGAACTTGAGGAGAACTGACTTCACACATCCACCAAAAACCATCTAGAGACCAGCTGGTAGTGCTGCAAAACTGCAAATGCATGGCTGTAACTGCAAAAGCATGGCTCAGAGAAGTTATGTTTGTTCTGAGAGGAGCTGCAGTAGCATTTGAATGCAAATGACACTTGATTTCATGGCTTTGTACATGAAATAAATGCTTGTTGATTTCATTCACACATCAAGAATCTGGAAAAGTTGTAATTGGCTGGTGAAGCTTCAGTCTGATCAGCCACCAGTCAAGTTATTTGCAACAGGTTTTTGCAGCATGGATTCATGCCTTGAGTCGGAAACAGGCAGGGCAGCTAATAGTCAAGTGCAGGTGTGAAAATGATAACCTGAAGTTACGACATCCCACTCCTTTCATACAACTCTCAAGGTAGGTTTAATAACGTGTGGACAAGAACATATAGTGATGACTGTAGCTAACAGCTGATGTCATAGCAGCTCTGAAAATTCACCAGAAATAACTCATTTCTGCTTACAATGATATCATTAAGACACTTTCAGCTCTACCCAGAGGAAACCTTTTATTGCTCAGTTATGTTTCATGTAAGTGTCAAGCTCATCTCAGATGCTTCTTCTTAGGAGAAATAAACAGATGAACAAATGAGACAATTATTGACATATACAGCAAGAGTACAGAGCTATAAAATAAATGTGGGTAGCATAACTCAGATGATTTGATCTTGGAAAAAAATGATGAGAAACGCTGGAGTTCATTTTGAGATCTCTGGCTTTTCTCTGGCAGACTTGAGCACGGTGTGAGATGTTTTTGAGATCTCCACTGAAACGCTGTTGGAGAAAAATCAGAGCAGCAGACTTACTGATGTCTATGCCTAGGAGAAACAATTGAGACATTAAAGAGATCTTTACTAAAGAAAAAAGATTACAAAAGATCTCTTTAATATCTCAATCGTGTCTCCTAGACATTAGTGAGACTAAATAGAGAGAAAAAATGAGATTGTTGCTTGTGTCTTCTGCTTCTGATTTTTCTCCTTGAGGAAAAAAAAGTAATCTTGTGTGTTTCCACCGGATTCCAAAAGAGATGTCAACAATGTCTCAAACTGTGCTCAAGTTTGCCAGTCCAGTGTATTGCTTTTGCAGAAGATGGTTACAGAACCCCGTACATGGCATGCAGGAAAAAAATAGTAGGCTAAATCGTGCGCATGATTTACCATTTCGTTCCCTCGATTTATAAATTGTGCACACAATTTACTAATTTGTTCCCTCCATTTGCTAAGTCGTGCACACGATTTATAAATCGAGAGAATGAATTAGTAAATTGTGCGCACAATTTACTAATTTGTTCCCTCCATTTGCTAAGTCGTGCACACGATTTATAAATCGAGAGAATGAATTAGTAAATTGTGCGCACAATTTAGCAAATCAAGGGAACGAATTAGCAAATCGAGGGAACGAAATAGTAATCGTGTGCACGTTTTAGTACATCGAGGGAACGAATTAGTATTTTTTGAAGTTTTTGATTTTATTTATTTATTTTTTCTTGCATGTCATGCAAAGGCTCCGTAAGATGGTGATCTCAGTTATGCTTCCTTTTAAGTATCACCATTGTTGCTCCTGAAAAACCTTAAGAGAAACCTTAAGACTTCTGACTTTAACTGTCAAATCTATCCATATTTTGAGACATAGGTTTTGATCTACTCTGAAACATCAAGAGGAGACACATTTGAAATTACTGGGAAAGAAATCCGAGAAACAGAAGTGTAACACAGAAGTCTCTGTGTGCTCCCTTTAAATGTTACTGCTGTGAAGGAGAAACAATGGAGGATTCTACAGGATTAAACGTAGAAGTTTCTACAGGATTAAACATAACTGAAACTCTTCTAAGCTGCGAAAGAGCAATCTCTGAGCATTTGATCTTTCCTCTGAGCACACCTGCCACTTACGTTGCTGAAATAGCTGATTTTTGGTTTCCCATGATTACCCTCTCCTTTGTTTTGCTCACTGTTATCTGCTTCACTTTATTCCCCAAAACACAAAGCGGAATTCCTGTCCACGCTGGAGCACTATCAGCTAACAGTACCAGTGCGGGTGAATGAGAGGGGCCAGTTCATGAGTTACACTGTGAAGCATTACAGGCCCGGTCGGCGGCGACGTGGACTGGACCAGGCTGAGCTGGACCACACTGAGACCAGGCTTTTTTACAAACTCTCAGCCTACGGCAAGCACTTTCACCTGAACCTGACACTCAACCCCATCCTGGTTTCTAAACATTTCACGGTAGAGTACTGGGGCAAAGACGGACTAGACTGGCAGCATTCAGTGGTCGATAACTGCCACTATGTTGGATACCTACTGGATCAATATAGCACTACAAAAGTGGCATTGAGCAACTGCAAAGGCTTGGTGAGTACATCCGTATTTGAAAGTCTTCATGCTTTCGGGTGTATGAGAGGGTAAGTAACATTTGCTATCTTTAGATGTACCAAAAGAGCCTTCTGATTTGTCCGGAATTTGTAATATTTGTAGCAAGCTGTTTTTCTCCAAAATACCTCAGGAAAAGCACACTGTTTTCTGCATAAAAGAACAGATTGGAAATTGCACATTCAGGCAGGGATATGAAAGCATGCTGGCCAAAGACATGTGGAATATGCATTGCATTTTATTGCCCACATATCTAAAGATCTTCAGCTGAAGTGTTTACTTCCTCAGAGGGCCACATACTTGCTGACTTAGCCTTCTTTATATGACTGATACGCTGTCCTTACTGTGGATGATTATTTCTAAGCCATGTGCATTGTTGCAGAGATGTGCTATTACTTTTAGCCATCAAACTTTTAATCTTCACCTGGCAAAGAAATAGGTGAAGAAGGGACCCAAGCAGTATCTATGGACTAGAATATCATAGAGACTTGGGTGGGCTCTTTTGAATTGGGCTAGTAAGCAACCAGCTAGCAACCACCCAGAACACACAGTTTAGAATTAGTGCTGTCAATCGATTAAAAAAAAAGTTTCTGAAATTAATCACGATTAATCCCACCCAACATTAGTTTTTAAATATACTTTTATATTGCAATAATTTCACATTCAATCTTTCAAATTAATGTAGAAACAACATAAAGACAGTGTATGTTTAATGGCATCTTTTTTATGACTAAATGCGAGTATTACTGAGACCAATACTACTGATGTTACTAGGAAATTGTTCTTTTTCCCAATTATTTAACTATTGACTATACATTGACTATACACATCAACTGTTGGCTATTATTTTAACATTTATTAGTTAAACAATAACAACTTCTAATTTAAGTAAACTTAAAGCAATACTCACATAAACCTATTATAATAAATGTAATATTTACCTGTGCCCTTCAGCAGGTAGGAAATACATAGAAATTGAATAAAGTTATCAAACACTAAATTCTAAATTAAATGTAGGGGAATCCTTAAAGCTACAAAAGTTATTGATTTCCTGCTTTTCCTTTTGTTCCTTGATTAACAGACATCACAGCAGCTGGGTTATTAGGTTATTTGGCTGCTATTACTTTAAGAGCTGCCGCTGTTGAAAGTGACATGAATATGACACACATGCTCGTAGTTTCATTCGCACTTTAATATGAAATGATACAGGCTACAGTGTGCGCCGTCGTATTTGTGCATGCAATTGAAGAGCACGTGCTATAGGACAGTATAATAGGACAGGACGAAAGGACAGGAAGATTCATTTTTACTGATATATGGCCTGACAAAATCTCATCTGACTGCAGTTCGCTGTTGTTCTACTGAAGCTCCTCTTCACCTGTACCATTTCTGCGTGCATTTGACTAGTGCCTGGTGCTGAGGGGAAGTGGAGTGCGCGTCTGAAAAGTCTCCTGTTTGATGTGGTCGTAAAGACATTCTGCGTCTAATTAAACACAATTCTTGTCAAGAAAAAATAGACAGAAGCAGCAGTTGTGAGTGGGGTGGCCAGCCCTTGCTCCACCCCTGCGTTAAATGTGTTAAATATTTTTAATGCCGTTAAACTGGAAAAATGAATGCCTGCATTAACATGCTCATTTTGACAGCACTGTTTAGAATACATAGCAAAATACCTCAATAAATGCATAGCAAAAATCTAGTTAAAGCTGAAGTGTGTAAGTTCTGCACAACTACCATCACCAAACAGAATTCCAAAAGGTCATGGAAAAGTGTCCATATCAATGTCTTGCTCAGCAGTTTAACAGCAGAGCTTCAGGCATTGTCCAGAATGAGTCAGCATGTCTACATCACATTAATAAAGCTTAGGCAGCTTCAAGAAACTTATGCCTCATGTGTGACTAACACGAGAGAGAGAGAGAGAGGGAGAGAGAGCTTAAAGCGCCTCATCTGTTTTGCTGCCAGAGTTCTTATCTATGTCCCTGTCTCTGTGTACACGGCTGCTTCTGCTCACTGTTAAAGTGACTGCTGAGTGACAGCAAAATATTAGCTTAGCTGTCTCTCCACATCGGGCTTGAATCCCTCCTGCACCTGCAAGCCCTTTGCCAGCTGATTCCTATCTCACGCTGAGCATTTCATCTGGTGGGGACTTTGATGTTGCTTAACTAAACCACACTCCACACGGTTGCTGTGAAACGTGGCTTCCTGTGATGCAATGCGATTATCGAAATGTTAGATCACGGCTCTGGCTACTATAAACTAGCGTGACCCTGCAAATTTCCTTGACAACTCAGTTCTGTAACTTTACTGCAGAAAGAATTAATTAATTGTTTTGAGGTCTTGCAGGACATTTAGCATTTGTGAATGTAACAAAGTTCGTAGTTCGGGAAGAAGGAGGCAGGAACCGGCGAACATTCAAACATAATTTTAATAATAAAATAAACACAAAATCCCACGACAGCCCCTCACGGACGACTGCCGCGCACAAACAGAACCACCACAGCGGCAAGGGATCTCTGGCAGCGTGTCCCTCCTTCCTCCCGGGTTTCGGCACCAATGTAACACAGTTCGTAGTTCGGGAAGAAGGAGGCGGGAACCGGCGAACATTCAAACATCATTTTAATAATAATATAAACACAAAATAAAGTAGGCTTCTGCACAAACAGAACCAAAACACTAAATAAAATCCAGGCCTGGTCCTCTCTCGTCTTGCACTGTCGTCACTCCTCCTTTTATCCTTCCGGAGCTCCTCCGTGGGACTCGAGACCGGTGAGTGGCGCAGGTGTCGTGCATTATCACTTACTCCACCGGCCTCGCTCCGTTCCCATGGCTCTCGACCCCGCCCCCACTCATCACAGTGAACAATTCGGTTGAACGCTGCTATGTGATAAATATATATATATGAGACATTTTTCCAAGTACCCCAGAAGAAACAGTCATACAGGTTTGGAACAATGTGACTAAATTGTGAACTATTCCCTTGAAATAGCTTTAGCGTAGTTACATTTAACTACTTTTCCAAATGCTTGACTGTCGTTTAAGTACTTTAAACTATGAGTAGCTTGTATCTTGGCAAGATTCAGTTTTAAAGTAGCATCCCCATCACTGGAAGCTAGACTACAATCGTGCATGTTGTGTCTTTAACTGAGAGGGAAATTCCCAAGAGATCCGGCCCTGTGCAATTACCTTAAACTGAAGTGTTCATGTGGGAGGACAGGCCTCGATATTGGATTCCACCCTGGTATCAGCAGCACCCTTGCATAAATCGATGAGAATTTAGAGTGGCTCTGCTGGTCCTGAGGCATTTCCTGCAGCCACTGTGTCTGCGTGCAAACACAAAACCTTCCCTCTAAACCGCCGTGCAGACCTATAGTTTCAGGAGTTCAGTAAACTGCAAGCCTGTAGAGATCTTTACCTGACTCCTCAGTTGGATATTGCAAGAGATGACGGAATGATGATTTAAAGAATTTTCAATACACCTTAGGCTCACTCAGCAGCATTTGTGACATGGTGTTGATTACTACGGTAATTTATTTCTTGTTCCTTAATTTGTAAGAACCATCTCAATGGCAGTTGTTTGGCTGGCACATGACCTACATGATTAATATTAGGAATTTAATAGTTTTAGCTTTTATGCGAAGCTTTTGAATTTTGCCAGTTTTCAGAATGTGGAGAACGTAATTTATATGAGAATATAATAAATCAGTTCAACAAGGTCATTTACATAAATAATTGTGATTATCAGTAACTATTATGCAGTTTAACATGATCATTAAACCATTTTCAACCAAAACCATAAAACTTTATGCCCATTTTACATGAACAGTGTTTTAGTGGCCTGAAAATGCACATTTTTGAAAATGGGTTTAAAAGTCCAAGTTTTTGAAAATAAGTTATCGTCTCAGGGTAAACTAAACACTCAATTACACTCAGTTCGCAAGAAATTGACATAAAAAATAGGCGGTTTTCTATGTTTCACTATGTGTAGTTACTGTATTTTGGCTTTATAGGTTTGTATAATATAATGAAAACAATATTTTGTCGGAATGTACAGCTACATTGAAGTTGCCAATGGAGAAGGAGGCTCTTTGCCTAACAGCATCTACCAGTAGGCTAACAAGCAAAAATTGCATTTACAGTATTTTACTTACTATGGAATTTTCTCTGAAATGTTTTAATTCTTTGTCATTTTATTGTGGTGGTCTTTTCCTTTTGTCTGTAAAGGTAGAAAATGTCTACACAAATCTTATGTTAACACTAAGTAAGTGTAAACATAATGTTGAGGTTTTACAAACTAAGGGATGTGAAGCGTGAATTATTTTCTGCCACAAATGCTGTCCAAAAAGCTTACTTGAGATTGCTGTAAGACCTCAGATCAGGCATCTATCTTATCATTTCACATGATTTAGGACACAAAGTGTTTTTAAATGTTTTTTTGCTGTATTGATTACCATTTGTATAACCACAGTTTTACTACAAATGCTATGGTTAAACTATGGTTAATTTAGAAAAACCAGTCCAAAAGGTTAATTTGTGGTTACCATGGATTAACTATAGTAGTCATGGTTTTTGTGGCTTCATTTGTTGTAAAACCATGGTTAATATTTCATAAGGTTTGATATCTGATATCATCATGTTTGATCTGTCCCAATGGCTGGGCTCAAATGAAAGTAAAAGCAACGCTTTTACAAACATAATGTTCCACCTCTTGCCATTAAACCAACCAGATTACCAACACAAAAGCTTTAGGCTGTAGTCCACAAGAAATTTCAAACAGCTCTGCTTTATCAGGTCTGGAATATTAGGCTTTTCTCCACAATCCTCCTTTAGTCAGAATAATGAACGAGACAGTTGTAATGATGCTAAAATGTTATATTATGATTGTTACGGCCAAAGGTACTGGCTCACCATACTTCATAAATTGAGATCTCTGCATTGCTTCAGTCATTTTATTGAAACCAAAAATGGAAAAACAATTCTTTGAATGCCTCAGCAGTTTTCGCCGTGCATCACACAGCATACGGCTTATATCAACTGCGCTTTTGTTTTGCGTGTGCAGTGTTGGCTATTTCTTTGTAAAGATTTAATTGGTCTCATTGTGGAGTTTTACAGACTTGGAGAACATGCCAGCATTTTCTTCTTCTTCTTTTTCTATAAACACATTTCTGAGGCTCTTTTTGAATTTATGTTAAATTGGGGGTGTTCAAGGGCGCAGGTCTGTGTGCTTTGGTTCCTGTCCCAGTAATTACAGTGTTGTTCTTTATGTAATTGGTGGTTTTTGAGTGGTTTATCTCATTGATTTGTATTGTGGCGTGTTTTTGCATTTGCTTGCAATGCTGAATGATATGTATTGCTTGAAATAATATGAGTAATAGTTATCTGCATTCTGGTATGTATTTTAACAGCATGAATATATTTGTAGAGATGATAAGCATTTGATACGGCCATTAAAATGCATGAATTTACAACCTCGTCCTTGACATTGCAAATGGAATATTTCAAACCTTGTCAATGAAAATATCTTCTTGTTTTTCCTATGTGCTTTTTGTGTAACCTATCATTTTAGTTATAAAGCACATATTAATGCCTTATTCTGCATGACCATATTTGAGATCCCTAATCCTACCCCATACCTAAACTTAACAGCTACCTTAGTAACTATTAATAAGCAGCAAATTAGGAGTTTATTGAGACAAAAGTTGTAGTTAATAGTTAGTTAATAGTGAGAATGGGACCTTAAAATAAAGTAGAGTATATACTGTATATATTCAATGCTTAATCCACAACCTAAAGAATGTTAGCTAATACATGTTAGCTGTCTGAAAGTGCAAATACTTAATTTTCACACCTCACTTTATAAAATTGTCACATTTCGTATTCAGTCTGACTATAAAATTAGTTAACTAGTTAAGAACCTCTGTTTAAACTACCAACATCACCTTGAATTGTTACAGTTGCTTTGATATTTTTGATATTTTGACTGTGTAACCCAGCAAACTAAACGTGTCTTGTTGAAAATTGTTTTTATTGACTTGAGGTCATCTTTTTAATTTCCTAAGCTAAATTTTTCTTTGAGTCAGTCTGTGTTTGTTAAATACATACCCTTCTGCAATCCCTGCCTTAATTCATTCTATTTATCCAGGAGCTCAAAACGTCTTACAGTAGTTGTTTCAGTGATTAGTTTGTGGGCGATCAATCAGCTAAACTGCGGACAGCTCTGTGATTTTAAATTTTTTACTAACTTCCTCAATTTAGCTCGAATTAGAGAAGACAGGCTTGTTTTAGGGTTGGTTGACATTTTGGCATTTAAGTTTGACAGTTTGAACTGGAAGCATATATTGGGTGGGTCGTTTACAACTGAGACTAAACTGGTTATTAATGTCATTGTTAATTGGTGTTCACTGATGCATGACTGTGTGGTTTGGACAGGTGCGAGCCTTGACACCATCAGCCGATACTGTAGACGTCACTCCTTGAGCAGAGGTTATTGGATATTTCTGTTTATACACATAATTTGTTTGACTTCTTAGTGTTTTGCTAAACATGTGGAGCCCAAACAACTTTTCGAATTGACTGAAATTGGGAGGTGTGTCTGACGCTAGTCTACAGAAAGTTTCATTTTAAGTTTATTTCTTCAGAACAGACACAAATCTGCCAAAGTAAGCCAGGCAGTAAACAACTAGCCGTTGTCCTGCTAATTTCTGGCAGACTGGTTTTGAGTCTGGCAAACAAACCCCGCTAGTTTGCCGCTATAAATGGATTTCATTCTGAATTAAGTGCAGCTTTAAACTTTAGTCAGAGAATTTTCCTTTCAGAAAGAGAGGGAAACCTTTGTGTAATGCTAAATTTGTTGGAGGAATTGACATTTCATATTTCAGTTAAATATAAATGACTCCAAAGCTCATATTGTGTTCTTTGGATCCACAGCTGTTGTTTTAAGAGATCCATTCTGATTGTTTGAGGCTTTACTCAAGAAACGAACAATAGTCAAACGGTGGATAGCTATTATATCCCAAGCCAAAAATGTTAATTAGCTCTTAAGGCGGTGTGTGGAACCTGTATATAGAGACATGCAGAGTTTTTGGCGTCTCCAAATCAAATTTATTTAGTTTTTTTTTTTTTTTTTTTGGAGTCTGAACAGAAAAACCACATGTTTACAAACTTGCAGTTAGTTTGAAAAGTTCATATTGAATTTCTTTAAAGAAAGAAATGATTAAATGTATTTATTCATTTATTTTAACTAAAGTTTTTCTCATCACTCTGGACTCATTCTTCATGCAGTCGACTATGTGACATTTACTTTTATGACATTTATGTGACATTTACTTACACTATTTACATACTGAATGAGTCACTGAGGCAGTTATTTAGGACAAAGGAGTATAGTATATTCATGCTTCTGAGCAAAATGTCATGATAGACATGAGCAAAGGCAATATTTCAGTTTTCTGTCCTCTCTTTCCACATTGTGAGAAAGTCATTTTACATCCATCAGCTGCACTGTATTAAAGAACAGATCATATTACATCAGTAAAATGACAGTGTAGTCAGTCGGTTCTAGATTAGATTTGAAAATCAAATTTGATTCATGTGCAGCATGAACAAAGCCTTATTTACATGAAGGCTAATATGCTGATTAGCTTTGTGTGGTTAGCGTATTGTTGAGTACTGCAGGAGGAAGGTGCCCCTGCAGCGCCGTGATTTTATGACCATTTATACTAGCAGTGCTTAATTTGGAGAGATTTATGTGAGGTGATTTCATATATGACTAATGATAGCCTGAAGGAGAGCTTAACAATCAGAGTGATGTTTCCTTGAAAGCCCGTTCAAGTAAACTCACCAGCATGACATACAACGTAATGTCTTTACTCATTAGCTCTCTAGCCGATTATGATTATTTGCTTATTTTGGTGACAATCAGTGCTAATCAGTCATGCTTTTGATTGTTGTTTGACATCATACATTGACTTTTACTAAAATTGGTAACACTTTATTTTACAGTGTCCTTGTTTCATGTTACAAAATTTATGTTATGCACATATACATAATTTAAAATGCATCTAACCCTAATCTTTACCCTAACACTATATTAACTGCATGCTGTTAATTAATATTACTCAGTACATGTAACAAGGACATTAACATAAAATGTAAGCTAAAATTGTCATAGTGACGGTAGTTTGCTGCAAAGTAAATACAGTTTTTTATAGCAAATATGGAATTTTACTGAACTTATTATAGCTGCTATTTACTGTACAGTGTTTACTACAAATGAAACGTTGCAATATTTTACAATGTTACTAAAATTGTGACAGTTGCTGTACTGTAGTTTACAATGCTTTTTATTAAGTTTACTATAAGGTATTTAACTAAAATGTAATTATGGAAACAACCACAATCATCGCAATTTAAGTACATTTTGCAACTATTGTTATTTTAGTCACTGTACATTGTTAAAATGATCTAAGATTCAGTAAACTACCATAACTTTGACACTTTTAGTAAATTTTAATGAATGCAAAAAGCTTACAGTAAACTTAAAAAACTATTGTAACTAAAGGTGCGTTTCCATTACCCTTCAAATTGTGCAAATTGAAATTGCGAATTGTGTAAAGATACACGCATATGCCTCCTTTGAATAAATATAGCCAAAATCCATCAATATCCCACCAAAATCCGTTGCCATGACTTATTGCGAGAGGCAAAAGGTTATGTTTTAGTTGCATAACATTGGTTAATGGAAACGCCATCATTTCGCAATACTTTTTTATCGACATTTATAAAATATAGCCAAAGTTTTGCGCAAATCTGTAATGGAAATGCGCCTTATAAGAATAAAAAAAAAAAACTATTACAGTTTTTAAAATTGTAGTAAAATGTGTGACTATTGCAACAATTTTAATCAAATTTGTAAACTACAGCAACTTTCACAATTGTAGACAACAACATTACTTGGACTTTGTTATATTTTCAAAGTTTTTCTAAAAGTGTCAGTTTTGTTCATTTTTGAAATTTGCAAGCTTTGGTGGTTTACTTAAATGACCAAAAGTGTTCATTTTAATAATTTATAAAATGTATAAAGTTTACTAAAATTGCAATAATTGCAGTAATTTACCAAATGTAGTAAAATTGTGATCTTTGTACTTTATGCAGTTTATTAAGTTTACTAAAATAGATATAGTTGTGTGATTTTAAATTTAAAGGAGTAACAGAAAAAGGCCATCACTCTCACAGTAGAAATTATTATATATCCATGTATCGGTTGTTAAATTACTTTGACTTCAGCAGAGGTCACATGGACAGTTTTCTGAGGTCAGCTGTCCCTCTCATTGGGTGGCTCAGAGATGTAAACATTTAGACAGAAGCTCTCGGGTGATGGCATTTGCCACATTTGCTGCAGTACCTCTGCTGGTACAAGAGAAAGAGACATTAGTGGGATAAAGCCTGCGTGATGCAGACACATCATCCTGACGGACGGTCCGTTCTGACCTCTTCAGCAATGTTTTTCCAGTCCTAGACTTCTGGCTGGAGCATGACGGGGGGATGCAATATTGCTTGTTTGGAACACGATCCATTGTGAGAGCTGAGGGAAATTAAAGTAACTAAATCAAAATAAATCGATGTCCAATGAGGTCAGCTTCTCGACACAAGTTCATGAGACAGTACCTAATGCTGGTGGGTTTGCTCTGCTTGGGGAGTCGTGGGATGAGGAGGGAGCGACTGAAATTGAATTTGCATTGTCCTTGGTTTTCTAATACATTAAAAGCCCGTCCTCAAGGCAGAGACCTTGTTCATCATTCCGCGTGTATGCCTTTCTTTTTTTATTATTATTGAATTACCAGTACAGTACATACATCAATTAGACACCAAGGGAAACAGTGGGTCAGTCGCACACGCACACACACACACACACACACACATATGTATATTGGATCTTCCATCTAATTTACTCCAAAGTTTAATATGTAATTTTGTTATACATACAGATTTAGCAATTTGATGAAATGCTAATGTTATGTAGTTATTATTAGTTGTGGTTGCTTAAGGCACTATTAATAATATTTTTTGTTTTTCAAAGCCTGTTAAACTAACCATTTAAGAAATATTCCGGTTCGGTACAAACTCTGTCAACAGAATTTGTGGTATAATGTTGATTACCACTAAAAAATTAATTTCAACGTATCCCCCGTTTTCTTTCTTTTCTTTTCAAAAATTGAGAAATAATTTTACAGTGAGGCACTTACAACGGAAGTAAAGGGGGTTTAAATTTATGGAGGGTTTGCAGAAATGTAAAGCTTATTACTGTATAAATTTATTGACATTAATTCTTTTGTTAAAATGTGTGTATTATTTATGCTTTCAAGTTTATCTTGTCAATTTTACAGTCATTTTAAAGAGATAGTTGACCCAATAATTATTTAGGCTACTCACCTTCATGTTGTTCCAAAGCGTCAAACTTTTTTCTTTTTGGAACATAGGAAAGATCATTTGAGAAATGTCTCAGTGGTATTTATTTACATTCAATAAAAGTAGAGGGTAACCAAAATGACTTAGTTATCAGCATTCTTCAAAATAATTTTTGTGATCTGCAGAAGAAAGAAAGGCATGCAGGTTTTGATCAACATGACGGTGAGCAAGTGATAACAGAATTTTCATTTTTGGGTGAACTATCTCTTTAAGGTTTTAGGTATTACATTACAGTGGCAACATTGTTGGATATCATTTAGATATAAAATGTAAACAGAAAACGTTAATAAGAGATTTAAAGGGGTCCTATTACACCTTTTCACCTTTCCTCTTGTTTGTAAACATTCTCAGGGTCTTAATTGTGCAAAATTGACACCATCGTTAATATTGATAGCTGATCAGATGGAGCTTGCGGTTATGGAAAGGGGCGTGGCATCTCTGGAACACGCTCTAAGCGGTTTCCTCTTGTTTGTAAACATTCTCAGGGTCTTAATTGTGCAAAATTGACACCATCGTTAATATTGATAGCTGAGCAGATGGAGCTTGCGGTTATGGTAAGGGGCGTGGCATCTCTGGAACACGCTCTAAGCGGTTCACCAATCACAGCGCACTGGGCCAGCTAACCAATCAGAGCACATTTCACATTTCGAAAGGAGGGGCTTCACTGAAAAAGGAACTAAACAGAGTGTTTAAGACAGACTGGTAAGAGAGGTGCTGCAATTATGTAAAATATGTGAAAACATGTGTTTTTGGAACAAACAAGAATGAAAGCCTAGTACACCCCAAAAACCAAATCAAGACTTCGTAATAGGACCCCTTTCATAAGAGATTGTTTTATTGTGGCTATTCTGTTGAAGCAGTGACTATTTTAACACTTACCAGCTGGCTCCATTCACTTCTTTTGTCAGTGCCTCACAAATCTTAAAGAAAAATAATAATAATATTCATAATTTTTGTGGTAATCAACGTTATGCCACAAGTGCTGTAGATTGAGCTTAACTGGTATTGAACCTTGAATATTATTTTAAAATTTGACAGGTAATTTGTGCTATGGACATTATACCTCAAATCACATGGCTTGTTAAATAACTTGTGATGGTAAATTTAAAAATTCCATAGAAACTGCTGTTTTGACTAACCACCTAGCAACGCCCTAGCAACTGCACAGCTACACAAAACGCCCTACTAATTGCATATCATCTCACTTGCATGGGCAGGCACTGCTCACATTGTCTTAAGAATGTTTTACATGAGCGCGAGTCACAATGAGTTTAAATTTTTTCACATTTGTATAAATTGTATAAGCAGTGTCTTACGTGCTTATAAACTGTGCAAAGGAGCACAAAGAGACCCTTGTTTTGATTATTTATTTTTTGGCTGCAATATTCCAGTATGATTTTCCAGATTCAGAGATCTTTTGGCTCTTTTGACCCTTTTCAGCTGCCACAGTAAACAGAGCACATGGATATCTTCGGATCGACACCAAAATAGAAGGCCGATAGGAACTTTTTTTTCAACTACCAGTCTGACTGAATACGTGCATGATGTCTGCTCCGTTCCCCTCAAGCCCCTGATGCAAAACACAAAGCTTCTGAGAGAGTTTAATATGATTCAGATCAGGCACTGTGTCTTTCCTCTGTGCTGAAGACGATGTCAAACAAAGCCTGGCTGCCTGCCTTTGGCCAGACTCAGCAGCCCAAACAGCTTGTGATATTTTTCGGGAGTTGTTAAATGCCCCGTTTGGGGAATAAGAAAATATTTGGCATTCTTTCATATAGGCCTGCTGTCGAAAATGTCCGCCGAATGATGACAAGTCCCAGTGGGGAAAAAGAAAGCGTTTCGGTTACAAAATAAACAACAATAAAACTAAATAAAAAGAAAACCGAGGCGAGTTGCACAAACTGACAGTGAGTTATAGTGGATGCTGTCAATAAAATGTGGGTCATAGATTTTGATTACATTGTATTAGTTTGACGTTTTCAACTTTCTTAAAAGAAGTAAAAGTAGTAGTCTAATAATTATTAAACTTCAAGACGTAACTTTCTTGCAGCTCAAACATGTTGAAAGCAAGAACAGATAAAATGTAAATGTGGACCTTGTTAAAGTCCCCATGAAATCAAAATTAAAGTTTTTTGGGTGTTAGTATCAATATGTTAGTCTTAAGGTTATCTATAAGGCAGTGTGCTCCAAAACAGTGACAAAATTTGCATTTAGGAGATATAAGCATTCAAAGCTCGCAGTTCGTCACTTCCGCCAAAACGGCTCAACGATTTTTTTGACGTCACATCGTACTTCTGCTTCTCATCAAACTTTCTGTCCAATCAAATGCTCTCTAGAATCCGAAGTGCCCGCCCCCTACACTATAAAGTAGACGCTGAAGCCGCAGCTGAAATCGGTCACTTGTCCACAGAATTTGTATTTTCTGTACAGTGAATGGCACGTAGTGCACTATATAGGGGACAGGGAACGATTCAAACAGTGTAAATATGCTTTCCATTGAGGAAAAAAAGTAGTCTGGTTTGGCGCTGTGTCACGCTAACCACCGCACCGCACACACACTCTGCTCCGGTCCAGAGACACGATAGCACGGAGCGGATCACATGCGCGAGTCGGCGCAGACCACAAAATGTATCGGAGCTATTTGAATTCTACACAGAATGCTATATTTTATAGCAATATGGATGAGATTGTGGCTGGC
>NW_015549600.1:644865-670941 GCF_001515605.1 Sinocyclocheilus anshuiensis | reverse complement strand
TTTTAAAAAGGGGCAGGGCTGCTTGATATGTCCCGCCCTGTCTTCCTGTTTCAGTTAAAATGACGTCAACACATAGAGCAACACTGTGAGTTTCTAAACATTTCAGGGGACCTTTAATGTTAATGTAAGATTATGTGTTACAGACATGAACCATAATCGCATACTAATGCACTGTGCTAATACTTACCGTTTTAACGTGGTAGATGATAAAATGGGTGAAAAAATGGGTGGAATTGCATAAAAGGAAGGACGTGAGCCATACTGTTTCATAGTTGGATTCTTTTGGTTACACTATATATTTCAATAGTCCACTTTAGACATTTTACTAACTACTAAGTAACTTTGCAACTACATGTCAACTAACTCTCATCACATTAATAGATTGTTAGGTTAGGGTTAGTAGAATAAGTTCACATGTACTTGCAAAATTACTTGTAGTCATTACAATGTCTGTTGGAGGACCATCAAAATAAAGTGTTAGCAGATATTAAGCTGGCAGTCTACAAATGTTCTAATGACTGCTAATTGACATGTAGTTGTGAAGTTAGCAGAATGTCTAAAGTGGACTATACCCTTTTTTGACACCAGACATTAAGCAGCCACCCAGAACACATTAGTAACCCCATTCGAACGAGTTTTGCACAGGCAAAGGCATTCACGTTTTCTTTATAAGTAACGCATGGAGTTCTGATGAATTTCTGTCATACAAAGACCTCACTTTCGGTTTCTTTTCTCTTTTAGGTATGACATCTGCACCTATAAGAACAAACCCTGCGGTACTCTCGGTAAGTACCTGAAATGTATCCTAAAACGAAATATATTTTGATTTAAAGGGTTAGTCCCAAAATGAAAATTCTGTCATCATTTATTCAACCTCATGTTGGTCCAAACCCATAGGAAATTTGTTCATCTTCGGAACACAAATCAAGATATTAATCAAAATCTGAGAAGTTTCTGTCCCTCCATTGAAACTCTATTCACCCAAAATGTTGATGCTTCAAAACATTCATAAAGAGATTGTAAAGTAAATGTATATGAATAGAGTGGTTTAATCCAAGAGTCACAATCACTTTATATGATGAACATTTAATTTAGGCTTTTAGTCACATATAAACCCTAGTGAAAAATAAATATACTAAAATGTATACTACAGATACATTTACATATTTATGTACTTAAAAAATAACCTGCAATTGTACTTTTGGTACACTTATGTATATATTTTGGTATACTTAAAGTCTACTAAAACTGAACAACTAATTTTGTTCTTAATACACTTTAATTGTGTGGATGTAGTGCTGAAGTCCAACTAAAGTAGTATATCTGAAGTATAACTGAATAACTGAAGTATATCTGATTGTGCTAAAGTGGAACTATTGCAAGTATACTTCAGGTACTTGCATTTAAAGACTGCTATTATTCAAAGATCATTCAATCCTCATCAATAGTGACATTAAAACACATTTTAGGCTTAATATTAAGAGATGTGCATTGTGCACAAGTAATACTCCAAATAAAGTTTAATTATAATTTTTATATCAGTTAGTCTCGAGCAATATGGCAGTAAATATATTAGTAGATTTTAACTATAACCTCACAGGCTCTTGTGGTTCAAGCAAGTATGCTTGAGCTTCCATAATCAAATTTGAATTGAATTGGATTAAAAATATCTTCATTTGTCTTCCGAAAATGAATGAATTTCTGGAACTTCTGGAACGGCGTGAGGGTGAGTAAATGATGACAGAATTTTCATTTTAGAGTGAACTCACCTTTCAAACGTATGTCACTGAATGGCAAATGCTACATGCTTCGTTAAACAAATAATTTGGTAAAATTATTGAGAAAGACTTCGCTGCCCTGTCTTTATAGAGCTCATGTTGAGCTCAAACATGGCTCAACGCCTGCCTGCCTCTACAGCCGCCGCTGTCTCTTGTTTCATTTCCAAACATTCCCACTCCTGTCTGCTACGGGACGGAGGTGTTTACCCCTCCCCTGGGCAAGCCAAAGAAGAAAACCAGTGAGGACAATTAGACTATACAATATATAACAGAGAACAACAGATAAAAGAAGAATTAATATGTTTAAAGAAGTCGGGATAACTGAGGAGAAAGCAAACACTGGTGTTTCCCCCCCTTAAATGGTCTGCAGGCAGTGTCTTATCTGAACCAGCCCCCTCCAGGGCTGAACCGTATATCTTAGAAGTAATATTGTGACTCCAGGGGTGGTTTGACAGATTGACCGCATTTGTCACATTCCCCGGGTCCCTTTAATTGCCCTGGCATCTGCTCTGCTTCCTTGCTGCTCCCCTCCTCTTTCTCCACCTCCATCTCCACTTCAACACCCCCCACTCACCCAGAGGCATCATCGTGATCTCGGGTCAACGTGTTGCCCTCTGGGGGTCACCGGGTAATCGCAGAGCGGGGATAATACCAACGCGACCCTTGACTTAGGAAAACAAACCCCACCAATGAGCTTTCGACTCAGCCTGGGCCCACTAGCCCTTTTCCATCCTTTATCTCTTTCCTTTTTTACCCTTCTTGCCTCCAGTCGGTGTCTTATTAGCCTTTGATTTGCATGTCCGCTCTTGTTTTGGCCTCTGGATAAGGTAGATAAAGAGGCCAGAAGTGCTTTGTTGGAGCGATGGTTCCCAAGCAGACACAAGCTTTCTCTGTATTCCATATTCTTGTGCAATATCTTTAATATTATTTTGCCCACAGGGAGGTCAGGTTTATACCTTTCCAATACCCTTTTGTTATATTATCAACTTTAAAGCAGTAGTTCAGCCTCGTAGCATTCCAAATCTGTATTACTGTGTTTTCCATGGATCACGGGTCAGTGACATGGTTATATTTCTTTTTTGTTCGTTTGTTCGTTCTGTCTATTAATTTTTTTTCTGAAATGCAATTAATATATCTCTTTAAAAATGAGCAGGATTTCAATTTCTGAATTAAAATTCTTTTTATATTTCTGGAGAGGCATGAAGTCGAAAATGTCAAGGTGATAGTTCTAATAGTAAAACGAAGGGGGAAAGCCTCATTAAAAGAATTAAATTCTTAAGTAGTCTGAAATAATCTTTTATTGTTGTTTCTTAGAAAAAAAAAATAACTGCCTATTAATATTTGGGAAAACACCATGTGGTGTGACCAACAATGTCATGTGGTGCAACCAACATGCAGAAAACAATAACATAAAAAACATCCCCTGCAGACTCTTAAAATATCAGACAGTTTTACCTTTTTATAATTCATTATTTAAGGCAAGGTAAGTTCAGGTTTTAAAATGTCAGATGGTGCAACTCCACAAAATTAATGATATTTATGAATGAATAATTCATTGATCCACACATCATAAGATATTATAAGATAAGATAAGATATTGATCAAAAATCACCAAGCTGCTATTTTCCAAATACAATGAAAGCATAGTCTTTAAATTTATGACACAAAAAGGACCATAAGAGTATAATGAACTGAGGCCATAAAACATATGGTATATATACTGAGTCATATATGAGGAAAGCTCTCAAATTCTATAAGCGGCAAGTGCATTTTCAACCTCGTGTGAAGACACGTTACACTAGGCTTAATGTTGATGACACCAACTCCTATTAAATGTGAATTGTTAAATGTGAGATACCAGTGAATACAAACATTCTTCAAAATATTTAAATTTACTTGTTCTTGTGCAGAAACCCCCCACCCCCACCCCAACAGGTAACTTATCCAAGACTCAGTTGTTGAATTATGGACTTTAAATTAACGGCTGAGGTTTCCTTTGTGCATTTGAGTTTGCAAAGATAAACTACCCTACCACGTGTCTGATCCAACCAGCGACTAGAGCAGGCTTCTTGGATGGTCCTCCATGCATCTACCTTTAGGGTTTTGTGTTTTGCTCCCACCAATCATCAACAGATGTAATCTGCTGAGAATTGTTCTGCTCTCCCAGGCTGGATAGATGGGAAAAAAGAACTAAGAGACACCTGGATTTTACAAAAGCCCTTTTCCCCACTTTATAGCTTCAAGGGAACCCCCTCCCCTTAACAGAAGCAGCTGGCTTTGAGACTGTGAAGACTCAATCTTTGCTCCATCTTCTTCTTTGTCAAGAAGAAACATCTGATATTTTTGTAAGACATGAAATGAATCCTTTTTTAGAAGAAATTAAAAGTTGTTAAATGTTTGTTAGCTATCTTTTTGCTTCAGAAAACATGGAATACAGTGTACAAGTGTACTGTAAAACAAAAAAACCTTGTGAAATAGGGCAAAATGTACTGTATTAAAATGAAGGGATTTCTGTGTATATATATATATATTTTATTTTATTAATTTTTTTTTTTTTTTTTTTAAAGGTGTTTAACCTGTATTATGAATTTTGCACTTCATTACATTGTGTTTTATGGTTAACAGAATTGTCCATAAAATGAATAGTTAATTATCATTACATTTTCTTTTTTATTTATTTTTACAGTGTATGGACTGCTGTTCTGATACTTCCGCAGAAGAAAGTTTAATGTATCAAATCATTAATGTAACAAAAATGCAAAGGAAATCCCAGAAAAGCATTTTTTAGTATTTTTTTTAAATGGTAGCTCTTATGATTTTTTATTTTAAATAACTCAAATTCATTCAAATTTACATCGCTTAAATTTTATCCAGAAAATTTGCTTCTTGTGTGTATTTTTATGCTTATTAGAGTAGCATGTTGTTAGGTTATCAACCTCTAGCCAAACCTCAATTGTGAGTCGATTCTCCACTGTATTCTTCTTCGCTTGACTTTGTTGCTGTTGATGAATGTGTTGTTCTAAATTAGGCAGTGTACAGAAAGATTTGTGAAAGTTTTGTGAGATCCAAGTGCTCTATGTCAGTGCTGCCATACTGAGGTGGCTTGCTACAAAAGTTGCTACATAAAAACAGAGAGTAGATTTAATGTTTCCTTCATTCCATACCAATTAAATAACAGGCCTGTTTATTTATGGCAAGGAAAATGACAGTGCAACATAAAGCTTAAAAAAGTACAAACCTCTCAGAAAGCCAAGTCCCTGTAGACCGGGGACCAAAACACTGTCAGTAGTAAATTTCAGCTTATGTGGGTTTTATGTTAATACCCAAAATTGTCAACTAAATCTTATTTGGAAGAAAACAAACATAACAGGATTAGAAAACAATGATTTCTTTCACTCTTTTTGCAACTCTGAAACCTTAAATAATAAAAACATCTATATTTTAGGGGCACAAAGTGATGTGTTTTCTTGAATTCCTAGCTCTGGTTTGAATTACTAGGTGGTCCCTTGTTACCAGATGTAGAATTTATAAATCTAACCCCCGTGTCTAGACATTTTCCAGCTACAACATCAGTTGTTTTTTTATTTAATCGTCTAGCCGTCAGTGTTGACCCACCCCCTGGTGATTTAAAAAAACTTTCGCGTAAACTTTTCATGTGTGTTTTTGTGTGTGTGTGCGGTCAGGTTTGGCGTCCGTAGCCGGAATGTGTGAGCCAGAGAGGAGCTGCAGTATTAATGAAGATATAGGCCTTGGTTCAGCCTTCACTATTGCACATGAGATTGGACACAAGTAAGTATATTTTCTCTCTCTATTTGTCTTTGTGTTTCTTTCTGAATGAATAAATGTGAACAGTCTTATGGATATAGGTTGTAATATGTTAATTGCAGTTAATTAGTGGTGTTTGCTAAGGCAGGCATCACTATTACAATTTGAAACCTAAAGGGAGAGTACACCCAAAAATGAAAAAAACAAGAAAAGTCAATGGCTATGATGTCAATGAAGTCAGAAAGTATAAATGATGATGAAATTGTCAATTTTGGGTGAATTATCCCTTTAAATTGTCTTGTTTACAGTGAGTTTATACACTTTCTGGCACTTTTATGGGAAAATATTTGGGAGAAAAGAAAACAAGAATGTTGCAAGCCAGATTTGAACTCACTTTTCTTGTATGAGCACCATGACTCAATGTTTTGATAACATAATGAAGAAAAAAAAACTCTTTTGCTATTATTGCTCAAGAAAATCTTATTTTAACAAAACTGTAAATTCGAAAAACCTTTATTTTTTACATAACCACTCGCCAAATTCAAAAACGAACCTAAAATTAAATCATCTTTGAGAGCAAGGGGGCCCCCTGGTGTTTCGAGGGCCCTACGCAGCTTGCGTATTTTGCATATAGGAGGATCTGCTCTGGGTTCAACCAACTCAAATCATTACAAGTTATGAATGAATGAAACGCCTTTGTCTGTGTTCACTCCGGCTCGAATCGTGCTCACGGAAAACACTTGAGAAACAGTGTCTCTTCCGCAGCTCGGCTCGCTTTAAACTCGCTTTTTTTTTGTCTCGAGAAAGAGACTGTATGACAATGATGTTACATGATTTGACTGATTTTTACGTAGCACGGGCAACAGCGCACCGCATTAAAAGAAATGAATACAGTATGTGTGTGTATTTATATATACATAATAAATATACACAGTACACGTACATATATTATGTAAACAAAAACTTTTATTTTGGATGCGATTAATCGTTTGACAGCACTAGTTAAAATATCAGAAAATTCAATGTTTTAATAACAAGACAAGCTTAGTTCAGGCTGTCACGTGGTGTAACTCCTCAAAAACCTTTTCTTTTTAAATAAATGAACAAATGAACGAACGACCTTTCTTTTCACAGAACTTTTCAAGTTTTAAACTACATTTTTAATGAAAATTTCCCAGTTACATTTTTTGATCTTATTGGACACCTGTTTTAGAGCATTTAGTATCTAATTAAACTGGATTGCGGGTAGCAAGTGAAATACAGCACACAAAAGTAATGCAACTGTTCAGTGACTTCACCCCTGAATGTGTAATGAGATGGTCAGGACTTTATTAAAGCCCTTGTGGTTGAAAAATTGCTCAGTATTCTACATGTGACACTTTCACATCTCATAATGTATTTGTGTCTGGATTGGTTTTATTGTGGTCATTACTATTTATAATCCTCCAGCCAAAATGCCAAGCGTGAACTGCCTGCACACACATCTTTATGCAAATGAAAGTCTGGACAAACGAACCCTATCCCAAAAGCTTAGAAAAATAACCATGATCTATTGGTCTATGTAGCTTTTCGGCTAAGTTCAGCGAGATGGCAGTTTCCTCTATTATGTCTTGCGTCTGCTTCTGTTGTGGAGAAGTTGTAAAAATAGCCCCTGCATCTTGTGGGGACGGTTTCTCCTGCGCTGATTTATATTGAGAGTAGAGTGAAATGTCATAAATGTGCGCCTTAAAAAAACACAGAGGAATTGTGTGATGTGGTGGGGGGTATGTTATATGCATTAGAGGCTGACTTCTGCTTTTGGATAGACCCCGGGCTGACAACGAAAGCTTAGAGGTCTCGCCGTAATGTGAACTGATTTTTTCATACAATATCCAGAGAGATAAATAAGGGAGCAAAATTTGCACAGCTCAAATGATGTATTTGTGGAGTTGCCGATGGCCCGTGAGCAGATGAAAGCAGCTTGGAGGAAGGGGGAAAGGCAGGCCAGGTTCATTAAGAGATGACTGCCCGATTGAGGTCTGCTCAAACGTGTAATTATTGATTGACAGGCCTGGATCAGGGTGGTGATTACAACTTTCACGTTCCTTCAGAGCTCCAGACAGCCTCTGGCCTTTGACCCATCTGTCCCCTTCTCACAGCTGTTACCGAGCCAGAGAGAGCCTCTCTTTACAGCTTAGCTGAAGGAGATGTCCTCCGATCCTGAGCTTTCAGAGCTGCCCGAGCTTGTTTGCTTGTGTGCAGGGTGGGCGACGTGATTGACGTGATCCATCAAAGTTCATGATCTACTGCTTGTCTCACAGTTTCGGCATGAACCACGATGGGATCGGGAACTCCTGTGGGACCAAAGGTCATGAGACAGCCAAGCTGATGGCGGCCCATATCACAGCCAACACCAACCCCTTCTCCTGGTCAGCCTGCAGCAAGGACTATATCACCAGCTTTTTGGAGTAAGTGAAAAGAGCATTTGAAGAATGCTTGCCCTAATGCAATCATATACAGTATAATATAATCCATTATTCCATCTCATTTGTTGGTCTAAAGCCCCGCTCACACTGTATGATTTAGTCGTCTGAGACAAATTTTGAAAATCCTAAAAGATTCCTATAATCCTAGGCTAAAATCTGTAGTCTTTGATTACTGGTTTGACATGTTCACCGACAGCTGATTAATGGCCGCTGAGATCAAATTTTACCTCCGACGAAATTCTGGCAGTGTCAGAAGATTTGGCGCACCATCTTGCAGTGTGACTTCTCCTATGACGAACGTCAAACTGTCTTCGTTTTTTCAGAATTGATGCTAGAGATTTATCCCATCCCCCACTCACAGAATTCATATGATATGTTGTCTTTGCTATGATAAACACTGGTTGCACCGCTGTTCTCATTTGGGTTTGTAGTGCTGCTTACACTATTCTTCTTAAACATGCCGCTATTGCCGCCATTCATATACTTTTCATGATAGCCAACATTTCAGCCCCGCGTGTAATGCAGCTCGCAGTGAACGTGTATGGGTAAGTTTTCTTGCTCGCAGCCGTTTTTAACGTGTCTTGACTGTTGTAGAGTCTGACATTAATGACAAGTGAGATCCCACAGTGTGACCTGATCATCATGTTCGTACAGTCTGACAAGCAACAATCGTAAAGGACTATTAAAAATCGCCCAGTGTGCGCCCGGCTTAGTTAGCAGTGAGGAAGTCTTAAAAAACCTACAAAAAACACTACATTTCAACCAGACATAGGCGACTTTTGACTATTAGCATCTAGTCTGAAAACATAATGACATAGTAACTCTCATTCTGCGAAAAGTGTTGCATACACTGCATACACTTAACCCCACTCTTAATGTTGGTAGAACCAAATGCAAATCTTACAAAAGTTTTGCAGAACAAGTTTTAACAACTAGATGCAACCTGTAAAATAACACCATGGGTAACACTTTTACTTTAAACATTCTACTGACTATAAGTCAATTTTCAAGTCCATGTACTCTAAAAAATGCTGGGTTAAAAAGGGACAAACCCAGCTATTGGGTTGTTTTGACCCATCAAGCGGGGTCAAAACAACCCAATAGCTGGGTTTATCCCTTTTTAACCCAGCATTTTTTAGAGTGTGTCAACTTATTCTACTAACCGTAACCCTATCTCTAACCATAACCAGTTTATTAATACTCTAATGAGAGTGAAGCCCAAAAGTATACTTCGTTTTTATACACGTATGCTAGCATATGACTACAGTCGAATGCATAGCCTTTCAAAGTGTCCATTTGATAGCATGCTTGAACACAGGTGGTCGACACGTGCTCTAGGAAGTTTAGTCTTTGTCCAGTGTCTGCTCTGTTTTTCTCCAGAAGTTATGACTGATAAAAATATCTTTGCAATCTTTTAAAATAAAGTTGTGACTATCTCATAACCCTCTCAAAAAAGTGCTCTTCAGTATAGGTGTTTGTTGTTGCAGTCTCGGGTATCTTGTTGTTGTATTTCCGTCTCTTTAGTTTTATTTTCTACTGTGAAGCAACGTCCCGGGCCAGTGTTGCCACCTTGTGGAACAACTGATTAGTGCAAAACAAATTCAGTGCGCATGTGCGACCTGCACGTACCAATTGGGTGGTGCGTGTACAGTATGCGCGTACTATTCTGGTGATGAAATCTGCATCACGACCACAGTATATGGACCATCGCATAAAAAGTGAAATATACATTGGGCTTTAGTTGACATGTAGTTGCAAAGTTACTTATAGTAAGTAGAATGTCTAAAGTGGACTGTCAAAATAAAGTGTCGGGCAATCTGAAATTCTGAAATCAGACATTCTACTATTTAAGTTAGCAAGTTTACAGGCGCTTTAAATGCTTGATTTAGGTCGGAATAAAACTTGTCTTTGTAAATGTTTTGTTTTTTTGCAAAGTCACATTAAAATCCCTTAATAAGGAATGTAGATCAGATTCGTAAAAAATCTAGAGATAGATTTTAGATAGAGGTGAATTCTATTCTATCTCTAGGTGAATAGAGGTGATTTTAGATAGATTAGATCTGAAAGATAGAGGTGATGCATGACAAATATTTGATCACAACTGTGTCAAGTGTAAGATGCGACCACATTTACCTTTATTTGGCGAATTTTTGCAGGCATCATCCAGTTATTTTAGGAATCTATACAATTGGGAATTTTGCAGCAGGATGACAAATTTCCATCGCAGATTTCACAATAGGTTCAGATTGATCATGTGTGTACATTGTATTGATGAACAGAAAGCTGCTTGGTTTGAAAATGACTTCTGTGTCAGGATTAAATCGCTACACTATTGACAATAGACAATGGACCTTTGTTGTCCACCAAATTTTGCCAACATTTCACTAATGTGACCCCACCTTTAAACAGACTGCAACTCAACTACACAAAAAAACTGCTGCAGCTTGATTATAGCTGTCCATTAACTGTCCACTCTGTTCAAAGATTCAAAGATTATCAAAACATTGGCAACTATAGTGGCAAATTTTTCCTCAAAAGTACTTATTGTAACTTTTCTTCCAAATGGATTGATAAAAACCTGTGCACCATGACTCAAAAATGTTGTGTAGCAGCAGTCCAGGCAGATTGGCCTTGGTCCCAAATGAGGCCCTTAGCACTTTGAGAAAGAGGGCGTCTGTGAGCACCCTTCTAAAACCTAAATTGCCAAATGGAACATTTGAACTAACTTGATTAAATGTCTAGTGTGCAATTAGAGGATTACTTTTATGGGTTTACTCTCTATTTTACTACTGATACATAATGCCACTTAACAATTGGCTTAATTTTTTGTAACCACACAAATGTGCTGGATTTGAAAAAGAGTCTGTTCATGGCTAGATGAGAGTGTGGAAGTTGATCTGTAGTAGGCAGTCATAGGCAAGTCTGTGAATTGTTAGCCTAACGTAAGACGAAAGAAAATAATAGCGGTTGCCATGGCTGTCAAAAAGTTTTCCTGGTGAATGACCTCATGGAAGAAGATTAACATCACAGCCATCGCTGGCATCAGAAGCTTTATCATCGTGTGCCAACTTCCCACACAAACACAAAGAAACGCTGCTCTGTTGGTTTGGGATGAACTCCCTGTTGTAATCACACCGTGTCATCTGTGACCATTTAGGATTGAGGCTGAATACTAACCTTCCTTTTTTGGATTCGCTTAGTGCCGAGCAATTCATCAATAATAGACTTTCTCTGAAATCTCAGGTTGATGTAATCTTTGGCAGTAAAACAGCTCTGCTATGATAATGCTAGTCTATTACCACAACATCCCCATCTAGATTCTGGATGTGTGGATGGATCTTTCCTCGCCAGAAACCGGTGTTTGGCTGTAGATTTGGACTTATTTTAGTGTGCTTGTTTGTACATGTACAGTAGGAACCTTCAGTAAAGAAAGTGGCTTTTGGAAAAATGGCTAAAAGCAATTTAGGCTTCTGTTTAAAGCAGGCTAGTTAATTGGCATATATACATGCAAATTTTGAGATTGACATTGGCCATTAAATGTGCCTTTTGACCAATTGACAATTAATTGTGTCAGTTTCAAAATGTATGATATCCATAAACATCTGATAAACATTTCTCAAACATTTGTGAAAAATATTGAGTAAAAAGGTGTTTAATTAGATTTCTGCAGTTTTGTGTATGTAAAACAACATTGTTTTGTTGTTATGTCAACCATCTGCCACCTTGTTTTGGGACAAGTTAATATCGCTTAACTTACATTATAGACATAACATGGATGGTTATTTTGTCTATTTTTACTCCACCAAAGAAAATTATTCCAAATGAAGCAAAGCAGCATCAACCGTTGCGCGTCGTTGAACCAGAAAGTCTGACACAAACACAGTCAAACTGAGCAATACAAGCATCTCTGTGTTTTATACTAAATACAAGCACACGGCTTGTCTAATTAGATTTGAAAACTAACTGTTCTAAAAAAATTTATCGATAGGACACAAGGTTAGACGATTGCTATGGACAAGGTGTCATTTTTTTGCAATTTCCTATTTAGATATTTGTTTTTGTGCTGAAATATTATAAATAGTTACTAAGTTTCCTTTCATTGCTGACATATGTAATCGCTGTAATGAGTTTACCCAAGGAAGTTTTGTTGACATGTCAAATAAACATGTCCATTTTAAAAGTGATCATTTTTGTCTTTCTCTAAAGAAATAAACGGTCTTTGTTTGTGTATTCCAATACAAGGGCACATATTCAGATTCGTCTTTCTCCCTGGCGAGGGGATTATTCTACCAAAACACATGGGAAAAAATAGAAAACTAAATGGATGAAACCAAATACAACATTGGTTACCCCCCCAGGCTACAGCTTATGTGTTTCTTTCCTTTCCAATGTATTTGGTTTAGTTTTTAATTAGATTAGACTTCCAGTATTGTGGGAAGCCAGAGATCCCTGTTTCACCTAATGCTTCCTCTTGAATGCACTACAGAAACCAGATCCATAGGATGCTTTTTTTTTTAGACATCTAAATATATTTTTGAATACCCTTTTGTTAATTTAATGTAAGATTTTATCAACCGCATTTAGCTCATTTAGGGGAAACCAGGGCTGATTGTCAAAACTGTTTACTCTAGTGAATAATACATTTGCATTTATTCATTTTTTTTTTTTCCAGGACAGTGTTTTATGTGTACATGTTAAATATTTAACAATATTAAATATAGTATATAAAATAATATATATTTATATATATTGAAAATTTTTAATGCAAATTATGATGTTGGAATTTTAGTTTGAAGGCTAAAACAAATTATTCTAATTTAAGAACTATGTGATTTCAACAAGTTAAAGCTCCAGTGATCACTATCTCCGGCCTCCAATATATATATATAAACAAATAGTTGTCATTTAAGTTTTAAAGTCACGCCTTCCCATTTTTTCGTCTTCAGACCAATAAATGTGTGAGTTAGACACATATCCCTTGTAGAAAGTGTCTGAAAATGTAATGGCAT
Source organism: Sinocyclocheilus anshuiensis (assembly GCF_001515605.1). Taxonomy (NCBI): domain Eukaryota; kingdom Metazoa; phylum Chordata; class Actinopteri; order Cypriniformes; family Cyprinidae; genus Sinocyclocheilus; species Sinocyclocheilus anshuiensis. The sequence goes on along the minus strand of NW_015549600.1, from coordinate 657,924 downwards.
ACCGTCAGAGGGTTAGTGTGTCTTGGCTATGCAATGTAAACTCACTCTCTTTAGAAGCACTGTTGCTTTTAGCAGCGCACGGTGGGGTGGTTGGTTAACATGCTTTAGGTTGCGCGTTCAGTTGCAGCAATCATGCGAATGCCAGACAGAACCTAGAATAGAGCCGCCTGCTCTCCAGCAGTATTAAATGTTAGCGTTTATGTTGTTAGCAAGCCCACTATTCCCTCAGAGAGAAGGAGAGCGTATTCCGCGGCATGCTGCTGGAAAAGCCAGCGGGATAATAATTGGCTGTTTTATTCCGGCGGACAGCAGCGGCGTGGGGCGTACACGTCTCTCAGTCGCTTGCGCACGCCAGGGAGGGGGGAAAAGCATCCGTAACGGGGACGCCGAGAATAAAACAAGATCCACTTCTAAACCCAGAATAAACACAGTCCAACAAAACATGCACCGCCTGGCCTCTGCTTTGGCTCTATTTTTTCACTTTGTTCGCTGCAGACAGAGCTGTGGCCCTTTTTTGAGGGTTTCTTGGGAGCATTCATATTTCTAGCTGACTAAACACAACTTTGACTGGACGCGTGACCTCTGGTACCTTCTATGTTTTTTTGCTCGTTCAGTCTCTTTCTTTCTTTTATTGGCTCTTCAAAGGATTCCATAGGCGCACCGCAGTACCATATAAGTCCAAATCTCAGCATTTTATGACCACTGTTTGTCATTCACGCTTCCCTCATTTTGCCTTCTGTATTTCCCAGGTTTCTCGCTTGCTAATTCCCATTAACACTATGCCTTTCATTTCCCTTTCATGTGAGATTTTGTCACGAGACTTTTTTTCTCTTGTTGGACACAGATGAAACCTCTGTAGAGAAGCCAATCCCATTGAAGGTTTGTTTTTTTGACAGCTCAGGTCGGGGAACATGTCTGGACAATGAGCCTCTGAAACGAGACTTCCTGTACCCCACTGTGGCTCCAGGGCAGGTGTACGATGCAGATGAGCAGTGTTGTTTCCAGTACGGTGCCTCCTCCCGTCAGTGCAAATATGGGGTAAGAAGGATGCAACACACTCTCATGCTCTGGGAATGTCATGCTCACATAGTGAAATTTATTGGCTCAGACACCAAACATTTTTGGCAATTTTGTTAGAGAATGGGACAGTACTGCTTCAACCATGATAATTTTTTAAAAAGCAGTATCATAAACTGTTCATTAAAAGTAAAAATTACTAGCTTTAAAACTTAATTCTGTAATATCTTTGCCACTATTGTCAGCAAATGGTATAGCAAAAATAATACCTGTTTTCAAACAGGTTTCCCGAACTCATGCCATTGGTTGAGCCACTGTTGCTGTGTCAGACTCACACAACAACCTCACACAAACCAAGAAGCAAAAATGAACTTCCGTCGCAACAAGCACAACTATTCTGTACATGCTTAAAAGTCATGAGAAAGTTAATAATGTAAAACATAACAATGGTAAATGTTGGATTTTTAAACATTGCAGAAATGTTGTTAAAATCACTGTTGCCAACTACTTTAAATGGAAAGTAGCTAAAGTCTGCTAGCTAAATGTCGCTAGATGGCAATATACTGTACCAGCGAGTCTTGGAAACTAGGATAAACCATATCTAGTTTTATAGATGCAATGGTATATGGTATATCATTTTTATTGGTATATATTGGTATAATCTCGCCTAGCGACTACAGTTGTTGCTAGGTACATTTTTTTGAAAAGTTCCAAAAGGGGTTTTAAAAGTCACTAAATCGAGCGACAAAGTCGCTAAGTTGCCAATGCTGGTTACCAGGGGCCAACAATACTGTGGTTGTCGTTTAAATGCTTCATTCAAATGTACAAGTTACGTTGTTTTAAAAGCTGGTTTTGTTATGGTTGTGTTTTTGTTGTAAAAACATATTATATTGACATTTTGAGTCTACTTAAGGTAGGGTGACCATACGTGCCATTTTCCCAGGACGCGTCATTTTTGATGTCATACACCGATCGGTCTGCACACGCAAACAAAGCCAAAACCTAGATATTTTAGGCAATATAGTAATCCTGGCCAGGACGCGTCCTGGGAAAATGGCATGTATAGTCACCCTAACTTAAGGTAAACCATTTTAAAAATGTTACCGAGATGTTACCTTACTACAACCAATGCAATGAAGCAAAAATCACTAAATCTTCAATGAAAATACGAATTTTGGTCCTAGTCAATCATGCTTTGCAAGAAAATGCCAGAAACTTTGCGAACACATCAAGTGTGATCAGATATTTGCTACATTATTGATACCTGTGACGTTAAAACCTGCTCTATATGTACTAAAATTCAAGAGCTGATTTTAAATCAGAAATTGGTTTGGACATAGAGAGCAAGACCGCTACTTAAAGAACTCTGAGGAGACATGATGCCGGAGGTCAAGCAGTTATTTTTACCACTGACCCAGAGGAGACTAGCCAAAGGACATGATTTGTTCAGCAGGCAACATTACAAGAAGAGCTTTCTGATGTACAGAGCAGTGAGGGGGGAAAAATGTGCTATGAGTGAGTGCTGTGGTGTCTCATTTGGACTTGTAAAGAATATATCGATATATTTTTGTAACACTTGCCCTGATTGTGGAGAACTTTTGGATGCTTTGAGAAACACAGGTGATAGTAATCAGATGAGATTATTTTCACTTCCTTTGAGGGCTAGAAGTGAGGTTGCCAAGTCGATACTCTCTTGTAGTAGGTCACATGATGCCATAAATGTTGTCGAAATTAAAGATCGTTATTTTATCAGCACCTGAAATGAGCTTCGTCGAGCATGTTTGAAGTCGGGCCACATATCATTCAGAGAAAGCCCATACTTGAGGTTTGTTTCTTTTCCTGTCGAATCCCCAGACTTTTGGAAATGATAATGATTTTACCCAAAGAATAACAAACTTAAGCAAATAAACTGACACAGGGAGAAAAAAAAAAGGCTTGAATGAAGCCAGGAAAATTAATGATCAATAAGAGATGGTGCTCTGCTTAGTACAAATATGCGGCTTTGCTTTCTACACCAGAAAAGAATTAAATTACCCAAGATTACCCAAGAGTTCTTTTGTTTCACTGAGAGATATATCCGACAGTGGATGAACACATGCCAAAAAGAGAACCCTGTAATTTCTCTCTTAAGCTCATAACTGTGGTATAGATCAGCATGGAAGACGGTCATGTAAAGAAAAAAAGTCTCGCATTCACTTGGCTCAAGTTTAATACAGCGTGTAGTGTTAGTAGATTCTGACAATCTTATTTTTTTCTGCCAACCATCTGTTTAATACATGCCTTTGGAGAATTATAACCACACCAGCAGACCAGAGGTTTGAATTTGGTTTGGAAAAACTGTTACAGAGAGATAAACACACACCCGGGGGGTGGACAAAAAAATTTGAAACCTAAAAATATATTGATATCAAAGACCTAATAAGGAGTATGACCACCTTTTGCCTTTGATTCTTCCTGGAATGCTGTCATACATTTCCTGAATGGTGTGGAGTGGAATTTACCCCATTCTTCAAGAAAACTTGAGCCTGGGGTCTTTAGGACAAAGCCAGTGGAAATCTATTTCTAAATCTATTCTGCTTCAGATCAGTGGTGTTTAGATCTAGTGACTAGAGAGGATGTGGGTGGCATTACACTTTATCCTGCCGTGTATTAAACCACCAATTAATTAGCAGTGTATATGAGGAGATTATCACCATGGAACATGGGAACATCATAAAGGAAAATATTTAGTGGCAGTGGAGAGCACCTAGTATGGTAAGGTAGGGGTTGCACCGACTAATCGACTAGTCGACTTCAATGTTCTGCCATGACGCTTTAAGCTTGACGTCGACTAGTCGCTGGTCCTATAGAGGGCACAACAGGATAATAAATCTTTGAAGGACTTCCACATTTACACCGCTACTTTATCTGTATCTGATTTAGAACGAGCAGAAATATGTGAGAAATATAACGACAAAAGACCCAAAAGACAAAAGAACTAATAAAAAAGCTGTTATAGGAGCAACAGCCGTGTGGGCAGCGCTGTGTCATATGCCATAGCTGTGCACAAGGTGTTTATCACAGCTCCAGACTTATTTGTTAATTAATGACGTCATCAGCGACTAGTCGACTTCGACTCGACTTTCATCACATAAAAGTCGACTTCAAAAAATCAGAAGTCGTTCAAGCCCTATGGTAAGGTGGTCTCAACAATTTCAGTGTGACTGGATCATTTTGAGGCTGGACTTTTCAGATATTAAGGTATTGTTCCTTATGAGTTATTTGTATGACATAGAAGACATAGAAGGCTGCTGAGTTTGTCAATGTTTTGCATATGATGTCTTAAGACTAACTCGAAGATAGATAGATAGATAGATAGATAGATAGATAGATAGATAGATCGATAGATAGACAAAAGAGTTCAAGGAGGAGTAGACGGCAGAAGGAGCTATGAAGGGATGAGCTATGGATGGCCAACAAGATCCTAGTGCAGTCCAGGAGATGGCCATGAGGGAGGCGATCCCTGGCGGAAGCGATGGAGGGAGGAGGAAGGAAACTTGAGCCTGACTGGCTGAAGTGTCACTGTGCAATGAGGAGGCCCAGGCAATGATGAAGGACCAGAAGTGTCAAGGCAGAGTCCTAGCGACGAGCGGCTGAGGAGGATCCAGGGCACCAGAGAACTACGGTGATGATGGAGCAAGTGGGGACCGAGGTGTAATCTGAGGGAAGGAAGAGCCAGACGGAGCCATAGGGGTGCAGGGATAGAGCACAGCGGATATCCTGGAAGTCCATGGCGATGGTAGAGAGGGCAGAGCCGGTGGGACAAGGGAGCCCGGAGAAGCCAACAGGGCGATGGTCCATGGTGGAGCCGAGGGAGCGACGAGCCGGGATGGAGCTGAGGGGCGCCAGCGGAGGCAGAGCAGAGGGAATAGCTGGCTTCAGGGGAGCATGCAGTAGTGGAAGACAGGGCGATTGAGTCAGCTCAGTGATGGACAGAGCTGGTAGTGATGAAGAACCATCTGTGCAGGAATGAACTAGTGATGATGAAGAACTTTCTGTGCTGGACAAGACTGGTGGCGATGAAGACTCTGAGCAGTGAGATCAATAACAATGAAAACTCTATACTGGATGTGACTGTTGACAATGAAGACTCTGAACTGAGTGGGATCAACAATGACGAAGACTGAGCTCAGTGGGATCAGAGATGATGATACACTTATGCAGGAGGAAGGTTCATGGGTGGACAGGATGGGAAGCACTACCTCAGTTTCTCAGTCAATTAGCCATTTTTCCTCATCTAGCTCCACTAAAATCCCCACTGGTGCACACAATATGGCCAGCTCACACACCTGGTCAGCCGGGACCTCGGGCTCCTCCTCCAGGACGAATGTGGCTGCTGGCTCCATCTCAGTCTAGATCTCCATGGCAGGGATGTGCAGGGTCTCTCTGCGGTGGGCTCTGACTCTTTGTCCACTGTGGACGTGGGCGCTGGGTCCTGGCTCTGGGATAATGACGGATGGTAAGTGGGGTTGGAAGCTGGCGGCGGGATCCTCCTCTACATCACCCACAGTAAAACAAGATCCGATGACCCACAAGGTGAAGTTGATGTACTCGGCCAGCATCCAGCAGGAGTTTCCACGAAGCATCACCAGGCAGATCTTGTCATCCAGTCCAACACAAAATCTCTCTATAAGCTAATTGTCGCTGCAGATGACGAGGTGGCTGGCAACGATGAACTCCTCCACATATGCCTCCAGGTTCCTTCCTCCTTGGAAAATAAATACATTTGCCCTGTTGGGCTCAAAGGGGTTCCCCATCGGGCCAAAGTTAATCGAGGCAAACTTCCTCTTTATTAGTGGGTCCTTTATTCAGTCAAGTTTAGGTCAAAGAATGACGAAGGTAGACAAAATAATTCAAAAGAAATGTATTAGATTAATCAAAGTGAATCCAATAGAGAAGAAACACAAATGAAACAGTGTGTAAAACACAACATGACAATACCAGACAAAGGATTAAAGAAACTGGAACTAATGAAATAATTAACTAAATGACAGGTGAACAGAAAGTTGAGTAGGTGAGTAATTAAACAGACAGAGAAACTAGGTCAGATGACAAAATAAGAAAGACATAACCAAAACACAATGAAAACACGATAAAAACTAAACAAAAGTGTTACATAGATAGAAAGAATTATTGAATATATTTAAAGGCTATTTCCATCAGAAGACCAAAGCTATAACTGAAATGGAACACTTTGTAAAAATTAGCACAGATAGCCACAAATCTAAAGATCATTTATATGCTTATTTCATATTGAAATTCTAATTCCAGCCACTTAGTGCCCCATAACTTTAAAAATAAAATTTAAAAACTGTTCGATAGCAGTAATTACTTTGGCCTTAGTGAATTCGGCCCATTTTTAACCTGCACTCCCGGCTTAAAGCCGTCAGTGCTGGGGTCTCGCTGGTCAAGCCTACCCCTCTGACCTTCTCAGCATGGGCATCTTGAATGGGCCAGCAGGAAACCTTATTAAAACCAGCCGTAGAGGTGGAGCTTTTGCAACCTGAGAGTGGCAGTTTGCCGCTTTATTTAATCTGGATGGGCTGGGCAGCTGAGTCTTATTTACTGACCTGGGGTCAGCGGCGGTGCTCCCTATCTTAAGTCTTTTTCATGGGGGCACTTCTCTGTCCTGTAAATCCTGTGAAGTTCAGGCTTTAAAGGGAGCTGGTGCACTTTAATGGGAAATCTAATGCAGGGTTCTACAAAGCTACACTTGTAATGTACGGAAAGCCTTATGTCTTCCTATGCTCAAACTTCAGACCCCAGCATGGTTCCTTTAGAGCATATGGAAGTTAGTTCTTTGGTGCATTTGTCAAATACTTATAAGGCAGTTCTAAAAAATTTAAACCGACACTTTCTACTTCTATACTGATCTTATGAAGTGATGTAAATTTTAGGGCATCAGGAATCCTACTGATTCTCAGACAAATCTACATTAGCAACAAAATGTCATGTAATAAAGCTTAGATACTTAAGGTGTGGTCACACTAGCGAAACTTTGGCTAAATTGTCAAGTCAAGTCAAGTCACCTTTATTTATATAGCGCTTTTAACAATACAGATTGTGTCAAAGCAACTGAACAGCATTAATTAGGAAAATAGTGTCAATAATGCAAAATGACAATAGTAAACACAAATTTTTCAGTTAAAGACAGTTCATCATTGAATTCAGTGATGTCAACATCCAGCTCAGTTTAAATAGTATCTTTGCAATCAAGTCAACGGTATCGCTGGAAATGAAATTGTGCAAGGGCACGTCCAAACCAAGCAGCTTCATATGGGTAAACACAGTGAATTTGTGTGTTAGATGTTCAACAAACTTGAATCCCTGTGAAATCTGTGTATCTCATGTGAAATTCCTAATCACATGGATTCCTATTATGACTGCATTTCACCTGTGTAATTTTGCAGTACAAAGATAAATCTGACCTCACCTTAGCACATACATTTTACCAGATTTTGCCTGTTGCCATATAACCATATAATTGCTATATATTGCCATATAATTTCTGACTGTATAGTGCAAATGTTGTAAAATACTAGGTCATCTGGTCAATTTGTTAGTACAGCAATTTTGCTGAATTGGTGAGGTCTTTAAGGAGTTTTGTGATGATTAGCATGCTAGAATAAAAAACTGGTTTACCAAGAAAGCCTTACTGGTTATCTAGTCAAAACACTGATAAATACAATTTCAAGTTTGAGTTAACAGCATTTTAATTCATGTATTATACTCCTAAAATAGCATACACTAGCACTTTTAGGACAACTTTTAGCTACACTAACTTGGGTTATTTGACAACCCAGCACTGGGTAAATATTGGACAGAACACGTGCTGGGTTAAATTTTGACCCAGCTGGTTGGGTTAAATGTTTTTACCCAACATGCTGGGTTGTTTTATTTAAGTCAACTGTTGTTTAAAAATTATTATGTTGCTGGCTTAAAATGGACTGGAAATTAAAAATCCCACACAGAATTACTAGAGGCAACAGCAATAATCAAAAGATGAACATTTATTATTAAGCAAGAACACATGTACAAAATACTAGACAAATTCAATTTATTTGGGTGAATACAGCATAGTTTACAATATTACATACATTTAAACTCATTTAACAAGCATTTTAGACACAAACAATGTAACATTTAAAAGTAGCATTTTAATTTAAGTGTACAATTGAATTTATTTGGGTGAATACAGCATAGTTTACAATATTACATACATTTAAACTCATTTAACAAGCATTTTAGACACAAACAATGTAACATTTAAAAGTAGCATTTTAATTTAAGTGTAATCAACCATTCTCTGTCATTTTCTTTTTACCGAAATAGTGCTTTTAGCCGGTGAAGGGCTGCTATTCGTGGGGGAACTGTGAACCTCAGACTGCAGCCTCGCATTTCACTCGTAGCTGAAAGATGCCGCGACTGACTCCATAACCTGCCCATAAATAAACAGTACTGAGATTAGAGAACATATTTTAACATCAAATTAAATTAAACTCAGTATTATAAGGAATAAAATCAGTTTATGTTATGCAAGTCAAAAGGCGTTTCCATCATGCGAAGTAACCGCTGCTGATGCAGCTGACTGACATCTCGTCCTTATGGCAGTTTGCCGCTTTATTTAATCTGGATGGGCTGGGCAGCTGAGTCTTATTTACTGACCTGGGGTCAGCGGCGGTGCTCCCTATCTTAAGTCTTTTTCATGGGGGCACTTCTCTGTCCTGTAAATCCTGTGAAGTTCAGGCTTTAAAGGGAGCTGGTGCACTTTAATGGGAAATCTAATGCAGGGTTCTACAAAGCTACACTTGTAATGTACGGAAAGCCTTATGTCTTCCTATGCTCAAACTTCAGACCCCAGCATGGTTCCTTTAGAGCATATGGAAGTTAGTTCTTTGGTGCATTTGTCAAATACTTATAAGGCAGTTCTAAAAAATTTAAACCGACACTTTCTACTTCTATACTGATCTTATGAAGTGATGTAAATTTTAGGGCATCAGGAATCCTACTGATTCTCAGACAAATCTACATTAGCAACAAAATGTCATGTAATAAAGCTTAGATACTTAAGGTGTGGTCACACTAGCGAAACTTTGGCTAAATTGTCAAGTCAAGTCAAGTCACCTTTATTTATATAGCGCTTTTAACAATACAGATTGTGTCAAAGCAACTGAACAGCATTAATTAGGAAAATAGTGTCAATAATGCAAAATGACAATAGTAAACACAAATTTTTCAGTTAAAGACAGTTCATCATTGAATTCAGTGATGTCAACATCCAGCTCAGTTTAAATAGTATCTTTGCAATCAAGTCAACGGTATCGCTGGAAATGAAATTGTGCAAGGGCACGTCCAAACCAAGCAGCTTCATATGGGTAAACACAGTGAATTTGTGTGTTAGATGTTCAACAAACTTGAATCCCTGTGAAATCTGTGTATCTCATGTGAAATTCCTAATCACATGGATTCCTATTATGACTGCATTTCACCTGTGTAATTTTGCAGTACAAAGATAAATCTGACCTCACCTTAGCACATACATTTTACCAGATTTTGCCTGTTGCCATATAACCATATAATTGCTATATATTGCCATATAATTTCTGACTGTATAGTGCAAATGTTGTAAAATACTAGGTCATCTGGTCAATTTGTTAGTACAGCAATTTTGCTGAATTGGTGAGGTCTTTAAGGAGTTTTGTGATGATTAGCATGCTAGAATAAAAAACTGGTTTACCAAGAAAGCCTTACTGGTTATCTAGTCAAAACACTGATAAATACAATTTCAAGTTTGAGTTAACAGCATTTTAATTCATGTATTATACTCCTAAAATAGCATACACTAGCACTTTTAGGACAACTTTTAGCTACACTAACTTGGGTTATTTGACAACCCAGCACTGGGTAAATATTGGACAGAACACGTGCTGGGTTAAATTTTGACCCAGCTGGTTGGGTTAAATGTTTTTACCCAACATGCTGGGTTGTTTTATTTAAGTCAACTGTTGTTTAAAAATTATTATGTTGCTGGCTTAAAATGGACTGGAAATTAAAAATCCCACACAGAATTACTAGAGGCAACAGCAATAATCAAAAGATGAACATTTATTATTAAGCAAGAACACATGTACAAAATACTAGACAAATTCAATTTATTTGGGTGAATACAGCATAGTTTACAATATTACATACATTTAAACTCATTTAACAAGCATTTTAGACACAAACAATGTAACATTTAAAAGTAGCATTTTAATTTAAGTGTAATCAACCATTCTCTGTCATTTTCTTTTTACCGAAATAGTGCTTTTAGCCGGTGGCTATTCGCTATTCGTGGGGGAACTGTGAACCTCAGACTGCAGCCTCGCATTTCACTCGTAGCTGAAACGACTGACTCTGCGAAATGACCGCTGCTGACACAGCTGACTGCCATCTCGTCCTTATGTTGCGTTGCATAAAATAATACAATTTACAGCACAGTAAAGACTTTATAAATGAAATAAAAGGTATACAAACCTTTATTTCGCTGAAGAAGTGCACCAAATCAGCGGCGCTGAGAATGTCTCTCTCTCCTGTAGTGGACACAAAAAGCCCACACTCTGACTGTAACTCAGCAGCTGGGTTGTTTCTATGAAGACAGGCTCAACCCAGTGGTTGGGTAGAAAAAAATAACCCAGCATTAAAAATTACCCAGCAACTCAGGCCATGTCCACACGTACACGGGTATTTTTATGTTTTATGTACGAGTTTTTCCTTCTTCCGTTTAAAAAAAAATCTCCGTCCACATGAAAACGCAAACGCATGCTATGAAGCACTGTCAAGAGCATGCCTAACCAACAGGTGGCGATATAATCTCAACCATAAAGCCATGTTGGCCAATCAGAAGCCTGAAAAAGTTTCCAGTAGGCGGAGATAACAGCGCAGGCTCCGACGTCACAAGCAAAAAGCTGCGGTTTCGCTGTCTACATGACAACACTGCAACCGGAGTTTTTGAAAATCTTCACCCTGGCAGGCGTTTTCAAAAATGTTCGGTTTCAGTGACCTGCTGCTGCGTTTGCGTGTGGACGAACGGCCTAACCACGTAGAAAAAGCTGCGGTTTTAAAAATAACCGCATTCGTGTGGACAGGGCCTTAGTTACCAAAAAAACTACCCAGCATGGGTAAAAATATTAAAAACAACCCAATAAAATGTCCCAACAGGCTGAATCCAGCATAAGACAGCATTTTTTAGAGAGTAGCTTTTTGAAAAATTACATTTTAAATTGAATAGGGTTGAAAATTTAACTAATAGGTTTCACCAGATTAAGACTTGCAAACATTTTTTCTGAAATGTTCAATCAAATATGCCACTGACCAGCAAGTCGCATATTAGCATTGGTGTAACAACAGCCTATTGGCTATTAAAAAGGGGCAGGTCCTTTCAATATGCACCGCCCAAACATCTTGTTTCAATGCAGAAATGAAGCAATTTCATGCGGCCTTGTAAAAAATCTGTTGGGGAAACCAGTCCACCACAGTATGCTGGTCTCATGTCTATTTTTTCTGTCCCTTGAGAATTGATCTATTCTGACCAACTTGCTTTTGCCTTCTTTCCTAGGAAGTGTGTAGAGAGCTCTGGTGCCTTAGCAAAAGTAACCGCTGTGTCACCAACAGTATCCCCGCAGCAGAAGGAACCCTGTGCCAGACCAGCACCATTGAAAAGGGGGTAAGTCAGCGTGCCAACGTCGGAAAGATTTATGCAGTGGGAAAGGTTATGAAATGGCAGGTAATGGGAAACAGACTCCTGACAGATTAGAGAAGAGAATGGCTCCGGGTGTGGCGTTTGTCCCTGCTCTCATTGTACCAGATATGGGAATAAGAAAGCTTATTCCCAGTGTTCACTCATGCACACAGCGTTTGGGTCATCAGTTCACATTTCTGCCGGTCCAGGTTAGAGAGACAGTTTTAACAAAGATTAGAGTGGCCATTGTCCTCGTTCGTAGGATGGCTCTAGAGGAAGAATGGACGAGGACCATGAGCTGTCGGTCTTTGTTACCATTCGCTCACTGGATCTATTTAATGCCAAGCTCTTGTGCGTTGTCTTGGACAAGCAGCTAGCCCCAGGTTGAGCCGCTGTTTTTTTTTTGCGGGTGGCGTACTTATGTCTGCCTCTGGCTGGGTCGGCATCAAAGGAATACGAATGTCAGCCATTTCTCACCCAGCGTGTAATGGAGTGGAGGCCCTGCCAGCTCCAGAAAGACGAGAAATGGAAAGACAGAGAAAACGGGGTGACCACACATGCTACTGAATATGCCTTCCACCAACGCCACTGATAACGAATTTGTCACGTCGTAAAGAATGACTGTCGAACACTCCAGGAAGCACAATGCCAGAAAGCCGCCCGTTTCAAGGCAGAGATTATTCTTAATCTGTCACTGAAGACGTTCTTCCACTCTTTGTTTAAATGTGATGTGACAACATGAAATCAAAATTGACTCTATTTACTTTCTCAATAAATGCACTGATTTATCAGTGTTTTATGATAATAGTGACAGTAATAGTGATATATAATATACTTTTAGTGATATACCAGCCAATTTACTGTATCTGCATTGGCCAACACTGAGCAAATAAAAAACAAAAAAATATTTGTTGCCTCTTATATCAATTCCATAATCTACTAGCCGCCCGTTTCAAGGCAGAGATTATTCTTAATCTGTCACTGAAGACGTTCTTCCACTCTTTGTTTAAATGTGATGTGACAACATGAAATCAAAATTGACTCTATTTACTTTCTCAATAAATGCACTGATTTATCAGTGTTTTATGATAATAGTGACAGTAATAGTGATATATAATATACTTTTAGTGATATACCAGCCAATTTACTGTATCTGCATTGGCCAACACTGAGCAAATGAACAAAAATATTTGTTGCCTCTTATATCAATTCCATAATCTACTGACACTCTTGTCAAATAGTAATCTTCATGAATTTTAAAGGGGTCATATGATGCGATTTCA
>NW_015549600.1:610410-644770 GCF_001515605.1 Sinocyclocheilus anshuiensis | reverse complement strand
TACACCAAATACACCAAATAATGATCTTTAAAAAAGCATCATATGACCCCTTTAAATACTTATAAAATAAAATTTAAGATTAAATAAGATTATTGAGTTGTTATTATTAAGATGATTAATTATTCTTGTTATTTATAAAATAAAAAAGTCCATAATCTGCTGAAAGTCTTGTAAAATGATAAAAATGTCTATATTACTTTTTCACATGAATTAAAAAAAAATAATAATTAAAATTGTGAATATGAATAAAAAGATCAAATATTTGTATGTATTTTTTAATGTAATGTTTTAAAATTTTTGATGTATTTAAATTAAGTGTTCATTTAAGCATTTGTATGTATATTATATTATATTATATTATATTATATACATTATAAATTGTTTGTGTGTATCAGCATTATATCAGGCACTTATAGATATTATGTATCTATTAGTTATCAGCAATGGAATCATCCACTGGGAAAAAAATCCACTAATATATCAACAAATCATTTAGCAATAATTATCACAAAGTAAACAATTGTTGTCCTTTCTCTAAAGTAACCACGCATCTCTTTCTTATAAACTATATAATACATAATAATTATTACATTATATTATATTATATTTATATGTATTTTACATTATTTATGTCACTTGTGTCTATATTATTTATTCAAAAATCAAAAAAAAAAAAAAAAGAGGTTTTACTATCATTGTCAAGTTTTCACAGAGTATGTCAAAATGCAGTATGTGATGCTGCCTTGAGAGTGTTGTTAAAAAAAAAAGTACAGTTTGTTAGGGAGCAGCATAATCATGCTGCTTACTTTTTAAACAGCCTTCAAAGCATGCATATGATACACTACCTTAAAATGATGCTGACGGAGGCCGCTCACTAGGCTTTACAACAGCGCATCTGTTAGATAAGACATTCTTTAAGAGGTTATTTTGGACCTGCCTGCTAGTATCTTAGCACACTACCCTGATTTCAGACACTGGTAGCTGAGGACACAGCCTTTTCCTTGCCAAGTTCTCTGTCTGTGGACGAGAGAAAGAAACAGAGTCTGAGAACAAGAACAAACCACCCAGATCCCTCCAGACAGAGGGAGAGAGAGAGAGAGAGTGAGAAAGAGCCAGAACTTAACCTACTGACACAGTTGCACAGTGACGACAGTTTCCAGCGTCTCCAATCCCTGTCCTCGTGTCCCCTGGGCTGGATGGATTATGAGATCTTGCCTTGAGAAGATTCCATGTGGTCCTGAGGCATTACAAAGCCTTGAGTCTGTTTTTATTCTGGAGTGAATTCAGATTAGGGACAGTAGGTGAAGACGCTGTTTACACAAAACAAGATTTAGCCTAGAGACATCTCTTAAATGAGAGCTGCACTTTACTTTGCCAGACATACCGATTACAATAAGGTTCAGCAATCCTAACTGTAATAATGAGCAAGAGAATGTTCAGTAACACTTTACTTGAAACCTGCACTGGTTACACTTTATTTTAAGGTGTCCTTGTTACAGTGTAATTATACATTTAAGTACTGAGTAATATTAATTAACTACATGTACTTACTATATGGTTAGGTTTAGGATTAGGGTTTGGCTTAGGGTTACTTGCATGCAATTATGCATAATTAATTGTTATTATATTAGTAAGTACATGTAACGTGTAACAAGGAAACCTTAAAATAAAGTGTTACCGCCTGTGTATATAATGCATTATAAAAGTATTTTATTTACGCACCTCACAAACCACAGTTATGAAACATTCAAACTTACCTGTAGAAAGTATAATGTATTAAAACACATGATGAACAACCAATTGCACATGTAACAAGGAGTCAACAAAATTCAGATGCAAAAGCCTCAAAGTGCCATCTGAAATGTTGTTCTAAAATGAGCATTTTTCTCAGGCTCTCATGTGTAGGTTTAGTCATTTCACTTTAATGGTAATGAATATGTTTTTCCATATCTCTTCTGATAAATGTAATTAATCTCTGTATTTTTTTTTTCTCTCTTTTGGAAAAATGAAATGGAAATAGGGCAAATGTGAACACAAAAATGATTTTTTTTTTTTTTTGTTTGTTTTTTGTTTTTATTCACTACTGTAGAAGTTTTCCCAACTGAGAACACTTGAAATTAAAAAAAAAAAAAATGCAAATGAAATCCTACAGCAGAAAAGATTATTTTATAAGAGCTTTTTCTTTAACAATGATTTCTGGATATCTGTGTATCAGTGGTGCTATCAAGGTGAATGTGTGGCATTTGGGACGTGGCCGCAGAGCGTGGATGGAAGCTGGGGACCTTGGACCACATGGGGCGAGTGCAGTCGTACCTGCGGCGGCGGCGTCTCCTCTTCCATGCGACACTGTGACAGCCCAGCGTAAGTAGGCAAAGTAAGCCAGAACAAAACTGAACGGGTCCCTATTTAGTCCATCTCACTACAGTTCACACTTGTCTCATTTCTATGCACAAATCAAGACTGGACTGATAACACAACTTCATATTTCAATACTGTCTCTCGCAGTTATATCGTTGGGTAATTATACTGTATATAAAATGCGGGCATCATATTAATATGCGGGGCATTGAAACGGCATTCGAATGCACGATCGCTTTTTACTTTCACTTTCGAGATTTGCATTATTTGTTTTCCGTGCCTTTCTGAATACAGACACCAACCCATCCCTGCACATCACATCCCCTGCACAGCCTGGAACAAAACATTTATTTCCATGATCTGCCATTTTCGCTATTATCCTCGCTTGTTTCTTCACATACGCAAATATGCAAATGTTGGGGGCATAATTATTAGTGATCCCGACTGTAACGTCACAGTCGGTGTTATGTTCTGATTCGCCTATTTTTCAGTGGTCTTTTGCATGCACGAGATTTACATAAGGAGGAGGAAGCAATGGTGTTTGAGGCTCACGGTATGTCATTTCCATGTACAGAATTGTTATTATTCAACTATGCCAAGGTAAATACAGTTTTCCATTCTATGGCACCTTTAAGACATACTAGTAAGGTGCAGTCACATTTACTGGTGTTCAGCGATTTTGTTTGTTTACTTTTTTGTGGGCAAAATCCAGTCATTTTAATAGGAATTCATGCAATCTGGAATTTCCTGTGAGGGTGAAATATTTCCCAATTTAGCAATGGCTTCAAGTTAGTCATGTGAATTCGCTGTTGGCCAACAGAAACCCTCTTGGTTTGAAAGTGAATTCTGTGTGAATTGCTTCCTAAATCACTACGTTAATGAACCTTTTTTACCCATAAACCTTTGCAAATGTGTCTGCATTGTTAGGGTTCACTTGCAAATTAGTATGCATGCATCAACCCAAGTGTTGCAGGTTCAGGTACACTACCAGTCAAAGTTTGAAATAATTATGATCTTTATTGTTTCCAAAAGAAGTCTCTTATGCTTATCAAAGCTGGATATTGGATCAAAAGTACAGAAAAAAAAAACAGCAATATTGTGAAATATTATTACAATTGAAAAGAAATGTTTTCTATTTGAATATATTTTAAAATAGACTTTATAAGAACAGTTAATAATCATGGAGCATCAACAATAATTGGATAGGAAAAGGAGAAAATTCAGCTTTGCCTTCACAGAAATAAATTATATTTAAAAAAATGTTACAATTATTTTAAATTGTAATAATATTTGAAAATATTACTTTTATACTGTATTTTTGAACACATAAACACAGCCTTAGTGAGCATAAGAGACTTCTTTCAAAAACATTTAAAAAACATCTTAATTATTCCAAACTTTTAACTATATTTTAACTGCAGAAAAAAACATAGCACTCACAGGCACTGCATTAAAAATATTTGTAATATTTGAACTAAAATATTAAATGTTGAGATGATGAGAACACGAAGGCTTAGCAATCCCAGGCACTGTATTAAAAATGTTTTTATGGTTGTACAGTAGATACCCAAAAATGAAAATTGTCATCATTTACTCACCCTCATGTTGTTCCAAAACAGTATTAGTTACTTTCATGTATTGAACACAAAAGAAGTTGCTGATTTTCATAGTATTTCGTTTCATACTGTGGCAGTCAATGGCTATCAGCAACTGTTTCCTTACCAACATTCTTCAAAATATCTTCTTTTGTGTTCAACAGAAGAAAGAAACTCATACAAGTTTGGAACAACATGAGGGTGAGTAAATGATGACAGAAGTGTAATTTTTGGGTGCACTATGAAAACCTAAACTCAAGTTTGTCATGTCAACATAATAGATATTTGTTGATCTTGCCAGTTTTTCCAAAGATTTCATAGGTAGCCGCAGGAGCTCAAAATAGGTTTGGATGTAGATGGGAGTTTAGGTTTCATTCCTAAAAGTCTATCCTCGCGCTCTCGCTGCAGACAGTGGCGGGAGTGTGGCCTGTGTAATATGTAACACCTGTGTAAGATGATCGGCCCTTAAAACCTGGCTACTCGAGAGAAAGGAAACCCAAGCACTTCAAGCCAAGCTGCCCTGGAAAGCATTCATTGAGAGCGGGCCCTGAGAAAACAGCACAACCAGCTGCTCTCGGTGCCAGACGGCATGGGGGGAGGTGGAGGAAGACAGCCAGAATCACCTAAGCCTTGGCAAACCTCATTACGCTGCCCTCCTGGGTCAAAATAACCTGCGGAGAAATGGCCAAACAGCTCAGCTGTTCACTGAGAGAGACCTGAATGCATACATCATGTATTTATAAGACAATGAGAGAAAGTGCACACTGCCCTGCTGGTCATAACAACCTGAACAGATACTGGAGATCGGGAGCTCTCTGTCAAACAAACACAAATGGAAACTGCTTTTCATATTTGCTTGTGGCTTGAGGAGTTTTCTGAATGTCCATTTATGGAACTGAAGTCAACCTTGATAGAACACGTGGATACTCGAGGGGCTTATTAGGGGCCCGGTTATTAATTATGGGGATTATTGTTTATACAATTGGAAATCACTGGCCTGAGGGGCATCTTGCTCTTGAACAATGGAACTCCATGTAAGGCTGAAATTACACATTACATTTATATCTTTGATTTTAGCTTAAAGTTACTTTTAGTGATTCTACATTGCAGAGATTTTTTGCTTCTTAAATGACAGCGTCTGGATTACGTATATTTAAAGGTGATGTGCTTTTTGTGCTCCTGCTGGCATAGAGCGGAATTGCAAACATAAATATAGCTGCAAGCAGTGATGACAAGCTCTAGAAAAACTAATTTGTGAGAGCATGCATTTAAGTGCATAAATGTAATAGGACCTCTTCAAAGTCTATTTTGAGTGCCACACTTCCTGCTATCAGCTGGTGGCGCTATGACCGTGAACCACCATTGCCTCATTCATGTGATCAGCCACCATGAACACATGTACAGCCCCAATTTTATCTAAATCAGACAATGCACTTAGAAGATATGAGACTCTTTCAGTTTCCCGTTTTAATTTATACCCTTGTCATGGCAACACTGTATGAGATAGCAAAATATCAGCATCTCCAATGATAATTAATGTCTTAGATTCATCTTCATTGATTTAGCATGCTATTGACTAATGCAAATCACATGAATCCCTTGGAGGAGTATTTAGAAATTCAGAGCCCATGACTTTTCAAAAAATACACTTTAAATCCAAAATGGCCAGCTTACTGTTCGGCAGAGTTAATGACTGTTATCTTGAAAGAATTTTAAAAGAATATAAGTAAAACTGGAAAAAAGTGTGTGTGTGTGAATGTGAATGGGGGGGGCGGGGTGTTACGGCACTACAATATACAAGAATATATTTACGTTTTTTATATTTATGTTTCAAATAATTTGACAAATCAAAATTCTTTTGGTAAATTTTTGTAAGATGAGTCTCTAGATGATGCATAATTTAATAATACCAAATTTAATGTGAATTGAATAACCTAGGGGTAGAAAAACATGTTTGAAAAATTCCATATGGCAATTAATTATAATTGCATTATTGTAATTAATAATCCAATTAAATTACAGTGCCAACTTTGGACCATTTGTAGAATTATTGTTTACAAACAGGTTTCCCGAAAACTAGGGATGCAACGATACTGATACTGGTATCGGGCCCGATACTGAGCTCCTGTACTCGTTACCAAAAATAAAAGTATCGGTATCGGGCGAGTACTGGAAAAAGTGGTATCGGTGCATCCCTACCGAAAACTTCTACTGACCCTGCCCTTTTGATTTTTCACTTGTCGAACAAATTGATTAAAAAAAAAGAAAGAAAGATAATTGCGACCTATCTCACAATTTCATTTTTTTTTTCTTGTTTCTTTTTTTAGAATTGCGAGAGATTCTGAAAAACACACAATTCTGATAAGAAATTGTGACGTTAACTCGTATTTGCAATCTCATCGCAATGAGTTTGTCTCGCCATTCTGACTTTTTTCTCAGAATTACTAGAAAACAAGAGAATTGTGAGATATAATGCCAGAAGTGCAAGAAAAAAGTCAGAGGGTGAGAATTAAGCGTTCATATATTTCAGATAGCCCCGCCCCAAACTCACGTCATTGGTTCAGACAGTGTTGGGGAAATGTTAATGTATTTTTTTTTAACACACATTGGCTTTAAACTGATCTGAGACCAGAAAAGAAGAGCAAAGTCAGCCCAGATCTGAAAGATGGCTATATTTGTGTGATCTGACGACCTGATCTGATCTTTTGAACACTAAACTTCTTCAGACGACCTGGAAGTATGTGTTTGCGTGTGAGTGACGGGCGTGTTGAGATTGAGTTTACTGGACCATTTGCCCTGCTCTGCTAAAGCAAATGCAGTACAGATGCTGCCCAGTGTTGACTGGAATGGCGTGTTGATGCATTTTTACTTCGATTCCCTCTCTCTCATGATGGTACCTCATGAGCCTTTTTTTATTCCTACTCTTTCAGGCCGACAGGCGGAGGGAAGTACTGCCTCGGAGAGAGGAAGCGCTACAGATCGTGTAACACTGACGTGAGTTACAGCTCTTAGTTTTTCTTTGTCAGCAGAATTATTTAGATTTTTTGTTTAACATTTAAAAGCACCTAGTATTGTTTATATTATTACACTTTAAAATAACTGTTTTCTATACAATATGTATTTCTATGCAATACAATTCTATACAATAAAACAGTTAGTTTAAATTTATTTTCAACTGTAATTTACTCCAGTCTTCAATGTTGCATGGCTTCCCGTTTCAAAGGAAATACATCAGCACAGGACTTTATGGGGCCTTTAAGGTGAAAATTGAGCTTGTTAGGCAGCCTTTCTACCACAAATCTTAAAAATAACAGTTAAGCACAAGCAGCGAATGTGTACTTTGGAAAACAAACAGCACCCCCAAGCACTGAAAATGAACGTGTGTTGTCCAACACAAACGTGTTGTGGATATGCACTATTGGTGACATCCGATCAGATTCTGGGGGCTTTTGACAGCAGCCCGGCTCTGGTTCGGTGCTTATTAAACAACGAACCCATCACAGATATAATGTAATTAGTTCTTTGACCTTCTGGAATCCAAATGAAGCTTTTGAAGGGGACAACCAAGGGTTGAGGACCACTCTCTGGCGTGTTTATGTGGGGCATTCCAGCGTCTGGATTTATTATGGCTGTGGCTTTGAAATTATTAAGTCATTGAGGATACGGCCCCCCTGTGGCTCTGGTTCCAGCCACGGCCATTGTTCAGTACTAAGCAAAGGTCTGCTATCATTTGTTTTACTTCTCAAAACAATGAGCTAATCCGCACCCCTTCACTCACTGCAGACTCCATGATCCGCCAGTTTACATGCTGACTAGGGTTAATAACAATGCTGCCATGGAAAGAGGCCAAGTTGAGTCGCATATTAAAGTTTAATTGGATTTAGGGCAATAATGTTTAAATAACATTGAGAGTTCATTACACAATGCATGTTTTACATACATTTTTCAGAGAAGGGATTTTTTTTTTATTACAAGAGGCTAATGTGATCATTTGTATTCACAAATGAGTCAATTCCGTCAAAAGTATGTTTTTATAATTTTTTTTTTATTTATATTTGACTTTTATTACCCATTTCCTAGTAAGTTTTTAAAATTAAATCTAAATATAGATTTAGATATATATTTTTTACAAGTTTTTACAGATTTAACCTTTAAAAAAAGAAAAAAAATCGAATAAAAAATATATTTTATATATTTTTGTTTAATCAAATATATTTTTTAAGTTTTATTATTTTAAACATTTATTACTTTTTTAAATAAAATATTATATGTATATGTAAAAACTTGTTATCCAAGTGTAAGCAATATCCAAGTGTTTGAATGCCTCAGTGAGCACAGTTGGTTTCTGTTAGCATCAAAATTTCTGAAACTGCCATGAAAATATTGTTAATTAAAACTCAGAAGATTGAGACCTGTGAGAGACGTCACGCAGAAGACAATGAGAAGTTTGAAGGAGTTGAAAATGGAGTAGAGGTGCACCGGTCAACCATATCAAGAGCTCTGCACAACATCGACCTGTGTGGGATTGTGGTACAAAAATAACCATTACTTAAAATGAACCTTGTGCAACCATGTCTGGAGATTGCCATAGAGTATTATATCAACCAATGGAGAAGAAGATCATGTGGTGAAATGAGACCATCAGAGTTTTTAGATTTTTAATCTAGTTTTTAGATTACACAAAATTAAATGTAATATGTCTGACTCTAGTGCCCAAATAAGACTGGCCACCTCAAAAAACTACATTACCGACACTCTTAAAAATAAAGACTCCTAATCAGCATCTGTGGTTGCATGAAGAACCTTTAAAGGGTTAGTTCACCCAAAAATGAAAATGATGTCATTAATTACTCGTTCCAAACCCGTAAGACCTCCGTTCATCTTTGGAACACAAATTAAGATATTTTTTATGAATTCTGAGAGCTCTCTGATCCTCCCATAGACCGCAAGGGTCCTTACACGATCAAGGTCCAGAAACGTAGCAAGGAGATCGGTAAAATAATCCATGTGACATCAGGGGTTCAACCGTAATATTACGAAGCTACGAGAATACTTTTTGTGCGCAAAAGAAAATAAAAAAATTCTCGTAGCTTTAAATTCTACAAAAGGTTCTTTAGAGTAGAAAAAAGTTTTTTTTAAGAACTGTTCACTGAAAGATTCTTTGTGGAACCCAAAATGTTTCATCTGACGGCTGGGAATCTGTGACACTATTTAATATTGTTCAGTGTAAGATAAAATGAAAGTATTATAAATACTCTATAAGTTAATATAATATAAATGAGGGTACCATCTGAATGTTTTTACAAGGCCTCAATTCGCCGCCAATTATTTTATTGTTTGATCGCAGGCTTGTCCAGCAGGATCACGTGACTTTAGGGAGAAGCAGTGCGCCGATTTTGACAACATGCCTTTCCGTGGGAAGTACTACAACTGGAAGCCGTACACTGGAGGTAAGTTCCCTGCCCAGCACCCAGAGCGATGGGCTTCAGAGGGAGCCGCTCTCTCCCACAGCCTTCCCAAAGTCTGGGCTTCAGTGACAGTATACATACTGGCTTGCTTTGTGTACCCTGCTAACACCAACACTGTGAAAGTCTCTTTGATGGGCTGAAAATTCTTCAGATTCCAGCTAGAACACCATGTATCGCTAGTCTGTGTGTGTGTGTGTGTGTGTGTGTGTGTGTGTGTGTGTGTGTAAGACTGTGTATGTACACAGGTTTCTCAGAGAGATCAGATCTGCAAATTAAAGTGTGACAATTAGGCCTGTCAATGTAATGCAATAGTCCACCCAAAAATGACAATTCTGTCATCATTTACTCACTGTCATGTCATTCCAAACCTGTATGACTTCTGTGGCACATAAACGTAGTTATTTGGGGGTGTTATTTGGTACTTACTTTATGTATGCATGTATGTATGTATGTATGTATGTATGTATGACTGATTGATTGATTGATTGATTGAAATACAGCAAAAGTCAATGGAGTCTAATGTTGTTTTGGACCCCACTGACTTCACTGTATGGACCAAAACTGAAAAGAAGAAAGAAAGAAAGTCATACTGGTTTGTGTGAACGATCATTTATTGCAACTTATTACTAAAAAAATTACTTAAAAATAGCAAATATAAAAAAATAATTTATATTAGTAATTTTACACAAACAAGAGTGTAATATTGTTTTAATATCATATATATGATATAACAGCATGATTCATTATTTGAATGTTTATATAAATGTATATATTTATTATATGTATATACTTATATATAGGTGTATATATAATATGTATAATAATAATAAATATTATATATATATATATATATATACAGCATGTTTAATTAATATTTACCTTTTTATATTTATTATTTGCTATTTATTGTTATTATTATTTGAATGTTTAGTATTTGCTTTTTATATTTATTATTTTATTTCATAAAAATAGTAATAGTAAGTTCATAGCAAAATAAAACAAGTAATAAATAGATGACTTTTTTTAATTGTTCATTCAATGCTTTCGTCTGCTCTATGTAATGTTTACAGATGATCTTCACTTGGGAGCTTTTCTCATTATTTCATAAAAATAGTAATAGTAAGTTCATAGCAAAATAAAACAAGTAATAAATAGATGACTTTTTTTAATTGTTCATTCAATGCTTTCGTCTGCTCTATGTAATGTTTACAGATGATCTTCACTTGGGAGTTTTCTCAGAAAATTATTGTGATTCATTTACTTTATCAGCATATAATTTAATTAAATGAATAACAGTGAAAATCAAACACTACCACTACCTCCTTTGTCTGATGCGTTTTCAGACTGCTTTAACAAAAAAGTGCAGCCGGAAAGCCAGAGGGAAGGGTGCATTTCTTGTTTACAACAAAATGGCCGAACCCAATAAACAAAGAAAAACTGCAAGAGATCGAGAGGCATTTCCAAAACATTCTGACAGGAAGTTCACAGTCGACTCAATCATCTCCTTATCTCGCTGCCCTGTAATAAGCATGATCATTACCAATTGTTTGGCTCTTAAAATTCATTTTGGAGGTGAACTTCGCTTGTAAAGTCTGCGATAACCTTTGTGGATGTCTCCATGATTTTTGTTGGCAGCTCTGTTAATCTCTCCCCGTGTCTTTGCAGTAATGATGTCAGGCAAAACGTTCAGATTCCACTATGAGTAATGCCTCTCTTGTGCTCGAGTGCTTTGACTGGATTGTTAATATCAACAAAGGCATAAAAGAAAACCGTGGGCCCCGTCTGAGAGCCCTGGCTCGAGACAGTTGCAAGAAAAGCAGTCTGCGAATCACTTATCAATGCACTGGTGAGGCGAGAGATTGACTGTTATTCCGTACAGATTTTCGGTTTATCACATGACATAAATCGTGGCCGCCTCTTTGACACTGCTGGGCCGCGAAGGAGTTCTTGAGGACCTTGGGACACATCAATAACCTGAAAAAAGGTTCCAGTGGTGTTCAAGAGAGTGACATCAGTTGATTGACGATAAACTCGCTGTGTTTCTCAGGTGGAGTGAAACCGTGTGCGTTGAACTGTCTGGCTGAGGGCTACAACTTCTACACCGAACGTTCGCCTGCCGTCATCGACGGCACGCGCTGCCAGGCCGACTCGCTGGACATATGCATCAATGGAGAGTGCAAGGTGAGTCTACAGCTCAAATCTCACTTGCAGTGCCTGAAGAAAATCTGAAAATGTACTGTAGTAAGTACCATGCCATTTTATAGTGCTTAAAAGCCACATCCCAATTCCCAAATGCATTCAACTCACTCAAGACACGAGTGAGGTACAGTAGTTTTGAGATGTAAATTACATCTTGATGTCTTAAACACCCTTGTTATATACTGTTTGGCATGTTAGCATTAGCATCTAGCTAAAGTTCTTGCATATCATTACCTAAAAACCTGAAAATGAAATTTGTGGTAGGTATGGCCTTTTGTACCTCAGCATTTTGTTAACAACTGGAAAAAATGAAAGGAGAATAGAGACAAAAGCATGCAATGGTGGGTAAAGCATGCAAGATCTGCTACAAGTATTATATTATCAGGCCACACACTATGGTTGAGTTCAGAATGGAGTTCTAGCGTACTGCACACTGTGCATTATACACTGAATGCTACTATTTAAGGCAGGACACTACAGGCAAAAACATTGTTTTATCATGCACAGGTCTATTTTGAGATTTTGGGGGTTTTTTTGCTTCCATAACGTGGAATTAAATCATCTAAAATATGCTTTTAAGCATTTATTGCATTACAATGTAATTGCATCATAAAATTATTTGTGTAATTTTCTTAAAGTGAGTATTTTCTTGTGCACTGAGCCAGAAATGTCCACTTCAGCAGCACTTACAAGCAACAAACTTGTCTATATTCTGAAGGGTTTTTCAGGGGGGTTGTTCATTTTTCTTTTGCCTGATTTATAACATTTTATGCCTGAAAATATGGTGAAAATGTATTTTTTTCTGGCTATTCACAGTATTTTCTTTGTGATAAAAAGAGAAATCCAAAATCTCCTTGTAAAAATTTTAACTCTAATATGACAACAGACTGAAAGAAGAATTTTGGCTTTTTCCAATATTCAGATTTTCATTCTGGAAATGTATGTAAATTAGTGCATCTTTAGATATTAGTTCATGTCTGATTTGAATATTTAAACTTATCAAAACGGTTGTCTTCATGTATTGTGATACCTCTTTTTCACCATATTCACCTATAGTGCCTTAAAAGATAGTATGTGAAATAGAACATGTTGCCAAGAGAAATATTTCAAGAAGTAGTGCTCTACATTGTTGTCACATGACATTTTATTTACTTTATTTACTTGGTTGTTAGAAACTAAAAATAAGCATTCTTGGTAGCATAAGCACTACCAATGTCATAAGTTTGATTCCCAGTGAATAACTGATAAGTGATTTGCTATAAAAGCATCTGCCAAATCCATAAATGTAATGTAAAAATGTGCAGAGTGGCTTGTTTCTACTATATTTCAAAGATTTCTGTTTTTATGTGGTCCTTGTGGTCTAAAATGTTGCATTATCTTTGTTTATCAGACACTAAGGGTCTCAGATGGACAGTCTACAGAATGTAGCCAATCACTAACACAGAACAATGAAGCCTAAATAAAGGCTGGTGTTGAAGGGGCTGAACCTCTTATCAGGACAGTACAGTTTGGAACCGAATTGTGTTTTCCCAAGTTAGTTAGAAAGGCGGGTGAGCCGCTGGAGAGTGATATTTAATTCACTTACAATATCATTTGTGTAACAAACCAAATTGACGTAATAGTGCTACGCTTTGTTTATTTTAGGGTTAAAATGGATTGCACTGTGTAGAAGAGATTTTGTCTACAGTTCGGTATTTGTTAGTCTCACACATTGTTGTCCGCGTCCTTGATTAATGTGGTTTAAGATACTATTTTAATTGATCCCCAAGGTTTCCTCTTTGATCTGATCTGGAGCGATGAAATGCACACAATGTTCTTTTAAACTCAAAGGAATCGATGTTACGTGCTGCACCCAACAACCTCTCGGTTTAATAATAATGCAAGTAAAGGCATGCATGGGGGTTGCAGAGGGAATATCCAAAACAGTAATCAATCTTATGTCTAGTCCAGTCAGTGATTCACAGCTGGTCAGTCAAAACCCAAAAATGGGTCACCTGTCTTTTCTGAGCAGGGAGAAAACAATGTTAAATTCAGTTAATAAAATGCAACTAACCACCCTAGTGAAAAATAAATATAGTAACTAAATATTTATTTCATGCTAAGTATACTACAAATATATTTACATATTTATGTCCTTATTAAAAATACCCTGCAATTGTACTTTTAGTATATTAAACTATACTAAAATTAATTGTGCGGAAGTAGCGCTGAAGTCCAACTAAAGATACAATGAAGTATATTTGATTGTGCTACATTGGAACTATTGCAAGTATACTTCAGGTTCACTTTAAATATCTTGCATTTAAAGACCGATATTATTCAAAGATCATACAGTCATTATTCATAGTGACATTAAAACACATTTTAGGCTTAATATTAAGAAATACGCATTGTGCGCATTGATACTCCAAATAAAGTTTAATTATCATTTTTATATCAGTAAGTCTTGAGCGATATGTCGGTAAATATGATAATAGATTACTATAGAACTATATAATATAATAGGACTATCCTTAGTATGAAATAAATGTATTTTAAATATATTATTTTTTACTAGGACATATAATCGTGTATAAATGGGAAAAAAAGGTGTAGGATTTATTGTACTTTGAAACAGTTTCTAAATTTCACAAATAATTACAAAAACACATTGAAGAATTTCTGCATGAACACAAATCATAATATTATAATGTGCAATGTGAAAAATCTTCAAAAATTATCATATTGATATTTGCTAAAGATGACATTTAACTTGTGTCTTAAATTAGCAGTGTTTTTTACGTAAGCATTGGATGAAGGTAACCAAAATCAAGCATGCACAAGTAATTATCCCATATCAACTGATACTAATAATTAAAATACATATAGATATCTACAATATCGGCGGTAAACCAGTATGGTACTAATTTAGTGCATATTGCCATTTTTGTACATCAAAGGTTGTGTGTCCAGTCAGGCTCAATGGTATTTTGGCACAAATTCACCTGTAATTTGGTAGAAGCCAGTCAAGTTAGACAAATGCCAACATGGACAGGTTGCGTGACATGCCCTCATGAACAAAACCATGCAAGATGAAAGAAAATTTGACACAACATGAATAAACATGGTTTGTGCCGACCACAATGTGTTTTGTGTGGTGAATTATTGGCTGCCGAGAGCATAAAACCAACAAAATTCAATTGACATTTAGAAACAAAACACTAGAAATATAAATACTGTTACTCATGCTTCTGCTATTGTTTATGCACTTACAAAAATGTCAATTTTCATAATCAGCCTGTCATATCAACAAATTTCAATGTTTGATTTATAGGACATTTTTATTTAATTTTGTACAATGCTGTAAATAATTTTGTTACTGTGCTGATGTCCAGTGTAAAATCACGGTCCTGAAGCAAAACCAGAACCATTCATCTTTTCATGTCATATTCTGACTCAATACAGCTGTGTGAATGACATGTTTTTCTTTGAATCAGACAGTCACGGTCTGAGAACGCCTCGACCGTGTTCCCCTGCACTGAAACACTCTGCCCTGTGTGTCTTTCCAGCATGTTGGCTGTGATAACATCCTGGGCTCGGATGCCAAGGAGGACAGATGCCGTGTCTGCGGAGGGGACGGCAGTACGTGTGAGGTCACCGAAGGACTGTTCAATGATTCGCTGCCCAGAGGAGGTCAGGAGGTCACTGATTGTACACTCATCGTCAATAACACATATTCAATATCTTACCATTTCACCATTTCGTATGAGCTATTATGCATTGCCATGAGAATGTGTTAGACAGCCTACTAGGTAAGTACTGTAGTGTAAAACAAATACTGGAAGGTTTGATCACAGGCCGCATTGAACCATGAACTGGAGTGTTACTAAAGGCCCCCATATACCTCAGGCGAAATCGAAGAATGAATTGGTGTGATGCAAAATCAGGCCAAACCGAAGTTCGTTTGGAGTTTGTTTCTGTACTTGGAAACAGCTTGCCAAAGCAAACTTTCCAGAAAAGTTTGCTCCGGCTGGTAAACACGTTTGAACTACCATGGATCCGTAGCAATTACGCAATAGGTAGGTGTGGTCCACCTTGACGTGGAATGCCAGGTTTTTAACTTTGTTTTTGACATTGTTCATCTACTGTCCTCAGACGTTATATGTACATGTATTTGCATTGGTATGACAATTCTCTGTAGATCCCACATTCTTGCATGCCACGATTGGTCGATTCTATACAATGCCTGCACGCTATCAGTCAGACTGCTTTTCAGCAAGCATGAAAACATTTGAAAACCCTGGACATTTCACGTAATTTACAAATTCTGGCCAGGGCATGTCTGGGGAAAAAAAACACATATGGTCATGCTGCTTAAAAGCAATATATTGTATAATGTGCTGTATAAATCAATGTGATGTACAACCATCCACATCACAATGATCAGACGCTTTCTTAACTGCTGTTTCTCACCGCTGTGTTTTTTGTTGTGTGTTTATTTTGTGATTGAGAACAAAGTGCACAGAACAGACTTGCATAAGTTACATAATCAGATTACTTTTTTTTCCAAGTAACTAGTGAAGTAACATATTACTTTTAAATTTACAACTAGATATCTGAGTTACTTTTTCAGATAAGTAGTGCAAGTTACTTTGTTTCCCATTTTTTGTAAAGAGAAACTGGGAGTTAGGTGTAGAGCCACTTCCTAATTAATTTCACTTTTGGTGTGAAATGGCCTTTACAGTTGCCAAAAATATAATTGAGAACAAAGTGCACAGAACAGACTTGCATAAGTTACATAATCAGATTACTTTTTTTTCCAAGTAACTAGTGAAGTAACATATTACTTTTAAATTTACAACTAGATATCTGAGTTACTTTTTCAGATAAGTAGTGCAAGTTACTTTGTTTCCCATTTTTTGTAGAGAGAAACTGGGAGTTAGGTGTAGAGCCACTTCCTAATTAATTTCACTTTTGGGGTGAAATGGCCTTTACAGTTGCCAAAAATATAGCTTTTGGGTTATTTAAAAACAAATAAGCGAGCCCAGCCCAGGTGACAAAAAGTAACGTAATGCATTTAGCTACTTTTTGTGGAGTAATTCAATATTGTAATGCATTACTTTTAAAAGTAACTTTCCCGGTAACACTTTAGTATAGGGACCAATTCTCACTATTTACTAGTTGCTTATTAGCATGCCTATTATTAACATATTGGCTGTTTATTAGTACTTATAAAGCACATATTCTGCATCCCCAATCCTACCCAATACCTAAATTTAACAACTACCTTACTAACTATTAATAAGCAGCAAATTAGGAGTTTATTGAGGCAAAAGTTGTAGGTAATGGATTGTTAATAGCAAGAATTGGACCTTAAAATAAAGTGTGACCATTTTCTTCAACACTGGCAGCACTTATTTACATATTTTGGCATCAGGGTGTTCATTAACTTTAAACCGCTGCTTATGTGCATGGCAAACTTCTTTTTACCCCTAAGTGAAGAACGAAAAATAACTCTATCTTAAGTATATCAGGGTCTTAAGATGTCCTGTCACCACTGGGCTTCGAGCGTACATCTAGGGCAACTGTCCCTACAGTCAGTGTCCATATTGCGTTGAATATCTGACATTTCTGAAGCTGTAAAATGATCGTAAAATACAATGTGGTGAAATCCACAAGCCACTGCTGAGCTGTATGAAAGAAGAGGAGCACCACGACCCATCTCCCCCTTCAGAATCCCATTCCAGAGAGCGTGCCGCATGCTTGCCAAACGCGACAAGTTTTTAATTGCTTTCCACTAGAGAAATCCCACTTGAAGAAAGCACAGCACAAGCGAGCGGAGGAACGCATTGTCTTTTTGGCAGTGGCTCTTGTCAGGGGGCCAACGGGGTGCTTTGGCCAAGCTCGACATTTTTCATGGGAATGCAGTGGTTTTTTTTTCATCAGACAACCAATGATAAAGCTTTTGTTTTTGGGTCAAGAAACAAGTTGTCAAAATAGAAGTGGTAACACAATATACGAGTATTAATTGCATCATCCAGTGAGAGAATCAATAAAACTTGTAATATTGCACACGTTGTCGGGCTGCATCCAAAAGTATTCCCTGTAGTAAGGGACTGTTTTCTCCTTTTAAGGTATAGCTGGTAAATCATCTGAAACTTTAAAGGGGAGTTAAGGGTACGGTGTAGATTCTTCCCTTCTAATGAATTTGCTGTTGCTAAGTTAGTTAGATTTTCTTTGAACATGCTGGGATTCTGTTCAAATAGTTTACAAGAAACACTAGATGCAACTAATAAGAATGAGTCATTAAGGTTTAAAGACGGGTTACAAATGAAGATGTTCTCGGAAGTAAAAATGCATGAAAAAGTTTCAAACAAAACTTTTGATTTTCTTTTTGGAATTACAGAGTTATGATTAGGAAACTACACAACTTAAATACAAAATGTTTTCGAAAGCTTGTGGTTAGATACTTAAAAAACAGTGTAAGATGTGACACTGAATGTGCATGCTGTAGTATAGGTGCTTTACTCTCACAGAATGCTAATGCTAATTGAAGCAGAGCATGCTAATTTAAGTGACACTAAAAATATAACAACTAAATACATATCTTGGGCTGACTAGTTGATTAGGTGACCATCATGACCTAAATATAATGGCATATAATGGTTTGTGGCACTCATGATGCTAAAATCATGCTGCTAAAACAAGACATACATGTATGTGCATTTACTACTAATTGTGCTGTTATATGAGCGACATTCAACTTTTGCTTCATTTTCTAAACCAAATTGTGCATTTTGTAGGTTATATGGAGGTTGTCCAGATACCAAAAGGATCGGTTCATATTGAAATCAGGGAAGTGGCCGTGTCAAAAAACTACATCGGTGAGTGTTTGTATTTATCTTCTTGAAGCTTTGTTCATGAAGCCATACTGGGTAGAAAAGTGGTGAAATGGTTTGTTTTAGGCTTTGTTGTGGGTGTAAATCTGGATCAATCTGACAGCCATCCTCACTCTCATGTCTTATATTTGTTCATTGTCTTGATTTTGCCTTTTGTCTTTTCCCAACCGCAAGCTGAGTAAAACCATCATGGTTCTCAGCCATGTAACTAATTAAAACAATCAAACAAGCGGGTCCAATTAAGTTGTTTTGAGTGCAAACATAAATATAGCTAGTGTGTATGACAGCTTGTTGGGTTTTGTTGTCTATCATGTTGATGTAGAGGTTTTTCTCGCCGTTTGAAAGGAAGATAAGTTGTCTGATGTTCTAGCACAGCGGTGGCCAACGTTAGCGCCAAAGGGCTTGCGAGCAACGTTTTTAAGAAAATTGTAAAACACATTTAATCTCCTTCAGACGTTCACATGCATGCCACATTTGTCAAATATAAACACATGGCCCTGTTTAAAGTGAGAATCTTTTGAAATGGCCTCGAGATCCCTAATGTCTGACAAATATTTGGCTAATAATGAAAGCAAGCTTTCAGAACTGGTTCATTTGATGTTTAACATCAGTCAGTTCTTTTCATTTCTACCTGAAACAACTGTCTTCTTATCTTTGGTTGGTTTTGCCCAATGTGTCATATAACTGATAGTTTGAGGGCATACAGTTCTATTATTTTCAGTTATTTCAGTTCAAAGAAGAGGTTTTGAAGAACTCTTTCACGTATGGTGAATGCTTATGCATTCATATCAAAACATGCCATGTCACTTTTAGTTAAAAGATTTGCAAGAACCAATTGCCATTTGGTATCATCGATAACTTACCCTGTTATGACACATCTTGACACACTATGTTTAAAAATGTGAATCTTTTTTAGCTATTAAATTTGACTTAAATGTGTCTTTTCAGTCACTCATGTACAAATCATACTATTTTTATATAGCTTTTTTGTCCCTTTTAGAGCTAGTCACTACTTTCATGCATGGAAAAGATCAGTTTAAACATTCTGCCAAATTTCTTCTTTATTGTTCTATGGGAAAAATAAATTCATACTCGTCATTTATACTAAGCTACTACTAAATATCGTAGAAACTTCATTTGCTGTAAAGTTGCTTTGCAATGATTTGTATCGCGAAAAGCACTGTACAAATAAACTTGAATTGAATTTTCTTTTTATTTAATTCACAAATGATAGTGTGCTATCGATTTGAATACTTTAGCCAAATATTAGTACCGAGATAATATTTGGCTATTTGGAGCTGCCCAATGTGTAATAAAACATCCTAATCTTCAGTGTTAGTGTTTCCATTTGAAAGATTTATTAAAAGTACCATTCATTTCTTTGTTTGAAAAATACTTGGAGTACCTTTAAGAAAAATAAATGGTGTCTTTTTGAGCTGGAGTGAGTAAAAAAACATCTGGATTGTTCTTCTACAATTTGGCCCCATCTGAATCAAGACAAGAGTGAATATTTTGAGGTGTGTTATGCTTTGAGATGAGATCTTTGTTTTGACAACTGAGCAGTTACGGGATTTGTAAGGAAGGCAGACTTTCACCTGAACTTGGTAAGCTAGATCTACAAGCTGCACAGCGTCTGAAAGCGAGAGTGAAAATTGCCCTTGACATCAGGAAGCCTGAGCTCCTCTGTAAGACGATGCTCATCATGTTGATGAATGACAGCGATGACGTCACTCTCTCTGCTTGGCAGCATCTCGCTCGTGTCGGGTTATTAACTGGAGCTCTCGCTTGTCACAGCTTTGAAATCGGAGGAGGATGACTATTACATCAACGGAGCCTGGACCATCGACTGGCCCCGCAAATTTGACATCGCAGGAACAGCCTTCCATTACAAGAGGCTGACTGATGAACCCGAGTCGCTTGAAGCTTTAGGGGCCACCATTGAAAATTTGGTGGTTATGGTGAGTCGAATTGTATTTACTATGAAGGACACAGTAGTGTTTTTAGTGCTAGTGTTTTAGAAGTATATGTTGGATATGTGGCCTGGCAGGTCGTTCACATGCTCAACACTATGTAGGAAGAACACTTATGTGGGAAACCTGAGTTTGCATGTAGTAGTGAGTAGTGTATGTCCACTTTCTCTCTTCTACCTGTTTTTTTTTCCTGTCACTTCTCCACTTTCCTTTCAGTAAAAGTAACAAAAGTAATTAGTGACCTCATTAAATTTTTATGCAAAATACATTTTATGTCATGGCTAGTGTTTTACAAATACATTCACTGCACAGTTACTGAATTTGTATGACAATTTTACTTGTTTGTTAAAAAGCTAGTTTAAAAGGCTCACGAAATTGTATATTTTATAAAACATTTAATGGCTAGTGTTTTAAAACATGTAAAGTTGTTTGAAAGTTCATAACGTAATTATGCAAAATTGTTTGTTTAATCAGTTATTACATGTTAAAATGTAGAGTTTTTGAAAGTATATACTGTAGCAGTTATTTGACAATGTTTTAGTACTTATTAGTTATCTACAGTTTTAATGTTTTAGTAAAATTGTATTTTTTACATTACGGATGGTGTTACAACACAAAGTTATTTGAAAGTACATAACGTAAATAATCCAGCAATGTTTGATTAATCACTTATTAGTTGTTAAAACATGCAAAGTTAATTACTGTTGTTATTAGTTATCTAAAGTTTTTTGTAAAATATATTTTTACGTAATGGTTAGTGTTTTAAAACACAACGTTTGTAATTAACAAGTATTCAAAAATTGTTTGCTTGATCAGTTATTAGTTAAATCCCCTACATAACGAAATTATTTGTGACAGTGTTTGTTTAGTTAAAGTTGTTTGAAAACACATAATGCAATTGTTTAATTAGTTATTAATAATCTAGAGTTTAAAATGTTTACATTTTGGCTAAAGTTTTAAAAAAATATATGTAAAATCATTTAAGTACATAATCATATTTGTTTAAGAAGACTATTAAGAAGCTATTTCACTAAAGGTTTTACATAAAACACATTTTATGAGTTGCGTTTCATATGCAATATTCAAACATGTAACATGGCAACATTTGTATGTTTAATTATCGAGTTTAATGTGTCTCTGTAAAATTTTTACATGAAGCATATTTCGTGCTATGGAAATTTTTAAAATACATAACATAATTTACAAGTACAGAATGCAATGATATGTGTGACTGTTTTTAATTATATTAAAACGTTTTTTTATTTTATTTAATTTAATTAAATGTTTTACATAATTGGACACAATTTACATTCTAGCTGCAACATAAAAATTATTTATTTAAAAATTAAGTCTATAGTTAAATACAATTTCAAATTGGTGTAGGCTTTTACACAACTATTCAGGCCTTACCCTTGAATTATTGTCAGACTATAAAATCTCACATAGTCAAGTTGTCTTATAGTAAAGTCACAGTAGTGATACTGTAGAGGCTTGTGTTCTGAATGTGCAGTTTGAAACGGCTTGGCTCATTCTAAATAAAGTCCACATCTGTGTACAAACCTCACATGAACTCTGGCTAGCGGTCTCAGAGTTAACCGTTATATATGTCTGCACTAAAAACCTCTGTCTGGCCAAATGAGAGTGCTCATGTGCACATGCTTTAGCACGCGTGTGTGTGTTCATTCTGAAAAGCCCCGTCTCGGCAACCACAATGGCTTTCGCCTGGACAAAAGTGCTGGAAATACCAGGCCTGGTCGTAGCACCGCTGGAAAACATACAAGTGGCTAGTGCACCGCAAGCCATTCCATTGTGGCCCACACTGGTTAACATGGCTTTCCAATTTATAACACACACACAATTACAGCTCTCTGACTAAGTAATTCAGGAGTAAAGCTGATGTGATATGCTAAATATCTGCTCGTTCAAGCTGAACTGAGGTTGGGCTCATCCAAAAAATCTCCCCTTCTTAATGATTTGATTGCTCTGTTTCATGCATTTTTAAGACCTCAGTATTTGTCTTTCTGTCACCCATCCAAGACCAACTTCCTTTGCCAAAATGCTTGGGGCAAAAGACCATGGAGGTCTATAATACCTTGAGAAATTCCCATTCATCTCAATGACAGTTGCTTGGTTGGCGCATCCAGCCTCGGACGTACGCAACCCGCATCCATCTTTGCTCATGGACACATTAAATTTTTCTTCTTTGAGCCAGTCAGGAAGGGAAATTACATCACAACAACACTGATTGGCTGATGCCACCAAAGAATGTGCACCGCTCCGCTAAGAACAACTCTAAAATTCCATCTACTAGTAATATACTGAGATTTTGTGTCCGTCAGTCTGCTAATTGCCACAATTTAGAAAAAAGGTTAACCAGGTAGACCATGAATTCTTCATTAAGACAGTAAACTAGCAACAGAAAAGTAACCACAATCAATTTTTAATCTTTTCAGGTGCTACTACAGGAACAGAACTTGGGCATCCACTACAAGTTCAATGTGCCGATCCAGCGTACAGGAAGTGGGGACAATGAAGTGGGCTTCTCCTGGCACCATCTGCCCTGGTCTGAGTGCTCAGCAACATGCGCAGGAGGTAAGACAATCAATCATTCACATGCTTACTAAGAAAATTTGTTGTACCTATTGATCATTAGCCATGTTTCCATCCAAAATTGGGAAATTAACTTATGTGCAAAGTTTCCATTCCATGTGTTCAAGAGAACAAAATTGTCACTTCCTTGGAAACAGGTGCAAAGTATTGATAATAAAACTGAAAGTTGTTGCATCCTGTGGCTCTTTTTTCACTAGGCCTACATAATAAATCAGGATGCCTGATGTTTGGGAATGCAGTCTTATAGGAGGTGATTATACTAAATAATTTTGATGACGGATTTTGACTCGGGCATTTAAAAATGGTTAATGACGTAACGTTTGAGATGGTGTTTGATTAGTTATCCAGTTAACCAATCAAAAAAGTCACATGACTTTTTTTGATGCGCATCAATGATTTTATTCAATAAATGTGTTCCCATTGTAGTTTACTCGCATGATAAACAATGATCAGACTCAATCGAGCGCAAGTTTTTTATGCACATGTTTTAAATGTATGTGCATCCTGGGGTTCCATCAAGTGTTTTTATGTGATATACCAACATTTACATAAAAATAGATGAAAATGTGAAAAATAAGTGGACAGACAAAAGTATGTTCTTGATAGTGTCCCTGCCAGGCTTCATAACTAGCTAAAAGGGATAGTTCACCAAAAATGAAAATTCTGTCAACAGTGAGTCCAACACAAAAGTGTGCATTTGGAATAATTTACTGGTCGTTCTTTTCTGTTCAGTTACAGTGAACAAGAACTGAGCCTTTGAGCTTGAAAAAGGCGAGTTGATGAGAGAAGCAGCAAAGTCTGATTCTTGAATAATTGATCTTTTAAATGAATCAGTTCATCCAGTTCACAAAACCATTTTGAATTGATTATAATTGATTATTCATTATGAATTAAACATATCTGCTTCATAATTATCAGCGAATACCAACTGAAATTTTGGTTTGGGCTACATTAATACTTTCATGGTGCTGTACTTTTATGTTCTTTTTGAATCAGGAAAGCTCCTTTTGCTTTGCTATGTCTTTTTTTGTGAACCGTATTGGACTGGAAATTAATTCTGGTGTTTTCAGCCGAGTCATCTTTTTTTATTAGTAATAAAATCCAATAGAATGATAAAATGTGTATTTTATCTGACATATGACTATATGGTCCATCAGTTTGTACTGCTAATGTACAAGTTATGCAGTGAACAGAAAGGCTGCCTCTTATTTCAAAATCTGAATGTCGTAACCACATGTAAATGTGAGCCCTCACCTCAAATATGACCAGACTGTTCAGGCTGCCCCGAAATAAATGGCTTTCTTACAACAATAAATAGTTTTCCTCTCTGCTTTTTTAAAGTGTGGCCATTCAAAACATTCAAAATACTTGTTATTTCACCAAAATATGCAAACATCGCAGGCTAGTCCACGGAGGGTTTTCTCCGGGCTCAGTGAACTCGACCTCATTTGTTGCTCAATTCATTTGAACACATTTTAGTTTATATGGAAATACCCCAGAGCAACACTTATGTCATTTGTGAAATTTTGTGTTATTAATTCAACTCACGGCTGTTCTGTTGGCAAGCCACACAGGGAGCATTTAAACATCGAGTGAACTGCCATAAAAATCTGCAATATTCTTTTAAAAATGATTCTTGATTCACACCGCTACAGATGCTTGGACTTGATTCCTGCTTTTCTACGAACTCCCATTAAATTTCAATGTTGCCGTCTTATTATTTTGATCGTTATGTGCAACAACACTGATAACGGTCTTACATCATGAACTGATGTCATGAGATTTTACATTTACCCCCTAGTTTGCTTTCAGCGAATCAAATCTCTTTTCTCGAAAGGGGTCATCGCACTCCCACTGGAGTATTTCATTATTTCGGTTACCCAGTCAAGAATGCCGTATTGGCAGCTATTAGATCCACCTCACAAGGTGGCCTTGCGCATTAGCCAAGCTTGGCATAAACCGGCTTAACTGGAGGCTAATGTCTTTCCTTATGGGCCCCAAAGAGCCCCTGCACCAATGGCTCCTAGCGCTGAGTATATAGCGTAGCGCACTATTCTGCCATTACTGTGGTAAGGCTCACTTTTCACAACCAAGAGCCAAAGAAAAGATTGGCTTCTCTGTAAAAGTCATTCACTAAGACACTCACTTCAACCGAGGCATTTACACACCTAGATATAATACTGAGGGAAAAATAATATGGCCTCCGTGCCACCATCCACACAGAGTGCTCTGCCAGCAAGTGGACCCCTAGAGAAGAGACAGAGAAGTAGTTTTGCCTCAGGGATCGACGCCGACCACACAGCGCCTTGTCTGCGAGCTGCTGAAGTGTCGAAAACGATCTCCCAGCTGAGAGCACAAGGCAGATGAATGAAGTGATGCTTTATTGTCTTTTTGCAGGCTCGCAGAAGCAGGAGGTGGTGTGTAAAAGACTGGACGACGGTTCTGTGGTCCAAAACAGCTACTGCGACCCAGACGGCAAACCGCCAGGGAACCAGCGACCTTGCAACACCGAGCCATGTCCTCCGGAGTGAGTATAGCAAATTTGAGGTTTAATTTGAATCTCAATCTGAAAATTTGTGATTCATATCAGGAAAAAGGCAAAAATGATATATTAAACAATTAAAGTACAGCCTGTTTATAACCATTACCACTACTGAAAAACAAAGAGAAAATATGATTAAAATGAGAAAATAATTTATTTTTTGCAATGGGACATTGTTCATGACTAAATTACTATAATTTGAAAAAAAAATTCTCATTCAGTCATTCTCATTTCGGTAATCTTTGGTGAAAAATAATCTGGACGATGATCGTTTTTATTATTATACTAGTATCAGTTAAATTCAGTATAATGAAAACTATCATCATACTTTCTTAAAATTGTACTTTAAAGGGATAGTTCACCCAAAAATGAAAATTCTGTCATTAATTAATTAATTATTTAATTATTCACCCTCATGTTGTTCCAAATCTGTAAGACCTTTGTTCATCTTCGGAACACAAATTAAGATATTTTTGATGAAATCTGAGAGCTTTCTGACCCTCCATAAACGGCAATGCAACGGAAATATTCCCATAAACAGAAACATAGTAAGGACTATGTTAAAATAGTCCATGTGTCATCAACTGTAATTTTTCGAAGCTACAAGAATACATCTTGTGTGCAAAGAAAACACAAATAATGACTTTATTCAACAATTCTCTTCTGCGTCACTGTCCTCCATCATTATCGAGAGTACCACAACGCATGAGCGTGCTGCTGCTGATGTAGAACACGCATGCGTTGATCCTTGCAATTCTGTCCACATTGAAAGTGAAAAATTCTGCACAACATGACAAAATTTCAACCAATCAGAAGATATTTGATGTAGAGTAATGAGTAGTGTAATTACGAACAAATGATATTTCACAAGAAGCAGGGCTACCCAGCATGACGCATCAAAATGTCCTGTCTCTTGTCACTTGTCATGGTCTCAGCTGGTTACGAGACTTAGATTTTAATGAAAAAGATTTATTGCATCACATCACGAGACTGTGTTACAGTATGCTACTGAGAAATAGGGTTTAACTGTAAAGAAATTCATCTCATAGTGTAGAAAAAAATCTTAATGGTTATAAAAACAAGCTTTATTTATTTATTACATACAAAATCAACTTTTATATATATAATTTTCTTTGAATACTGAGGTGAAATATATCTAATTTCCTAAACATGTGGCTTATACTCAAGGTTTTGCTCTCTTTGCCAGCCTAGGATGAATGAAATACAGAAATTGTATTCCGTTTTGATGAGCCTTATCAAAATAGCACATAGCTGCCCAGAAATAAAAAACGCAAAGTGCCACAACCCGTAATGTTTAATTTGTCTTTATAGCATCCCGGCCATAAAGAGCCTCTTTGAAGACAACTTAAAAACTAAGCAACATGATTTATTTCTTCATATGTTGCCTATTTTCATTTGGACTTTGGTGCCAAAATCCTAAAGGCGTCCAAAAAAAGTATGAGTGATCACCTGCGTTTAATTGTATTGGCTAGCAGAGTTTATGAACCCTCAAGGGACAATATCCATAAACGTGTGGAGTATGCGTGTGTGCGGCGGCCAGACGCACTTAGCGCTCGTTTTCAATGGGGCGAGCAGCTGAGCAAAGTTCACTTGTGTCTGCAAATTTTAAATTGGAAGGAGGAATTAAATGGTCTTGGCCTCTGCGCTCCTGCATCTTGCCAGTGGAGGGTTTAGTGAACCTGAACCCCAAGATGGGCATCGCTAATAACATAATCTAAAATCTATTTCCATCTCCACCTGATGTCAGAGGAATGCAGTCTCTGGCCCAGAAAGGGTTATGATGGTCATTCGAGAACACCCTGTTGTTTTTGGGGAGGTAATTCTCTCTAATGATCTTGCAGATAATGACAGAGTTTATTTCATTAATAATTTATGTCCAACTTTAATTTTATTTTACTTGTAGTGTTTCATAAGACACATCGTCCGTTGCTTTATCAGAGCATCACCAAGAGAATGCAAACAAACCGCACGGAACTTAATTCAGCCGTAACAAATGATAAAAAGTCAGACGTTTATATAAAAATGCCTGTATTCCACAGCCCAGCTAAAAGTGTAGAACTCATTTAGCCAAAAATGAAGACAAATTGAACGCAAATTTGGAATTGTTGTTGCCATTGTTCGCAAAGTACGCAACCCGTTGAACGTTAACAATGTGTATTTGCAGGGTCCAAAACTAAATGAGAGTGCAAATATGGTTTTGGCGAGTAAATAAAATGGCGTTTCAGGCCATTTATGTCAGAAGTTTGTTTTCCCGGTAATTCCAGACTGCCATGTGGCGAGACATTATTTGCGTTAAGCGCCTGAAAATAATATATAAAAATCAAAATCAAGATCTTGATGGTTTTATTCAAGGTTTGTATATGATGCTGAAAGTGTGGAACAGTCACTGCTAAGGAGAATCTATTTATTTATTACTATTTGTGATAAGGGCAACAAAAATATATTTTGATTAAATAATGCATATACAGTTCTGTGGTTGGTAATAAATATTTGTGGATGGAGAATTTTCTTTTTGTGAAAAAAGTCAGAAAGATGTTTTAATGTTTTTGTCTCTCAGGCTCATCAATGCTTCATTTATTTGATAAAAAATACAGTAAAATTGTAATATTGTGAAATAGTATTACAATTTACAATAACTGTTTTCTATTGTAATATATTTTAAAACGTAGTTTATTTCTGTGATCAAAGCTGTATTTTCAGCATCATTACTCCAGTCTTCAGTGTCACATGATCCTTCAGAAATCACTCTAATATGCTAATTTATAGTATTTTTAATATTTTTGTGGAAACCATGACTTTTTTTTTTTTAGGATTCTTTGATGAAAAGAAATATCAAAAGAACAATTTACTTGAAATTTCTTTCTTTTTTTGTAAAAAAGGCCTAAAATCTTATTGACCCCAAACTTTTTTTATATGCTATGCATATTTCACTAAATAAATATTTTATAATGCAGAATACAGTTCTGTGGTTGTTAGGAATTATTTATGGATGGAGATTTTCCATTTTTTGCATGAAAAAGTACATTTTGGACCCCATTTATTTGTGTTTTAGGTGGTTTATCGGTGTCTGGTCAGAATGTGGGAAGACCTGTGACGGAGGCGTCCGAACACGCATTGTTTTGTGTATCCGTAAAATCGGACCCGCCGAGGAGGAGACCCTGGAGGACAACCACTGTCTGACCCATCGGCCAATAGAACAAGAGTCCTGCAACAATCAGTCCTGTCCACCCCAGTGGGTGATGCTGGACTGGTCTGAGGTGACTTGATGTGTTTTTATGTATTTGTATTTCCTCTAGAATGCCTGGTAATCTTCTTGTTTTAATATTGTTGTGTTTTTGTTTATAGTGTACCCCAAAGTGTGGCCCTGGCTTCAAGCACCGCATAGTTCTATGTAAAAGTAGCGACCTGACCAAAACCTTCCCACCAGCCCTCTGTTCTGACCACAACAAACCCCCAGTCCGTATTCGCTGCAGCCTTGGTCGCTGTCCGCCGCCACGCTGGATCCCTGGAGAATGGGGACAGGTAATACAAGTTTACTCATCCACAGTTTTATTCATCCTGGTGAGGACAGTTTAACAGAACCAGAACTTGCAGATGGCCTAAAAGGTCCCAGGTTGCTTTTGGTCTATTTCTGTTCACTTTGAGTTCATCTGTATGCTAGGATTCTAATCTATATACAGTCTTGCTTTTCTGGGAAACTGAACCAAAACCATTGATGAGTCATTCATTTACTCAGGGACATACACAATCTCCCTCAGTTGAAATCGTGGTCCAGGGGCACCGAGATCGGACTGAAAGGGCACTTTAGCATCAGCAATTAAAGGGGCGAGGGGATTCGAGCCTCCAGAACCCGACTGTTGCGCTCTTTAGAATCAAGTACCATCCTACATTTTTCTCTGATTGAATATTGCTTCATTTAAAATTGGTTGTGAATACAGTTTCAAATTGACTGTAAAATGCAATCAAATTTAGGCTTGAATATACGTATTTCAGGTGTCATTATGATTTAGAATAAATAAAGAAAACAAAATACTCATAAATCCAAGGCACTCCAAGCCTTTTTCATTTTGGCTTTTTCATTTTTTCACACTACTCGAGTACCTTGGATTTATGAGTATTTTGATGATACAAAAGAATCCCGCATCCAAAGAGCACTGATTTATGTATCTTTACACCCCAGCAGCAGTTTTTTGCATCATTTTGAATGTAAAAAATTAAGGAAACAGTTTTGTCTTTACAGCAATTCCTGGTCTGAAAATGCAAAGGCTGAGTAAAGACTGTTTTAATACAGCGTGAAAAAGACCATGTGTTTAGTTAACGTCAACAGAATTTACACTCGCATGATAAACTAGTGTCTCTGGAAAGCCAGTGACGTGTGTTTCCGTGAGTGACAGTGAGTATAACAGCCCAAGAGTGTGTAGTGGTAATAATATCATCCAGATTGTTTGAAGTTTATCTCTGCAGTAGACAAGGTTTTCTGTCAATGCCAAGAATATGTTTTAAAAAAGACAAAACACATCACTCTCAGACAGATCCTGTGGTTTCTCTTTTTAAAATAATGTTACGATCATAATAACTGGTGGCATATAGTAAATCTTTTTAAAAATGCCACAAACAAAAGATAGACAGGTAGTATTCAATAAGGAAAAAAATGTAGGGCAGAATATGATCTTATCCTTCAGGAATTGATTTCTGCATTTTTCTTTGGTTCCCTCAAGATTTTTTTTGTTGGCTTTTGGATTCATTGGAGTACTGTATCACTAGAATATCACACTCCTCTCAGCCAATCAGATTCGAGGACCGGAAAGAACTGTTGAATATAATATAATATAATATAATATACATACATTTACATTTAGTCATTTAACAGACGCTTTTATCCAAAGCGACTTACAAATGAGAACAATGGAAGCAATCAAAATCAACAAAAGAGCAATAATATACAAGTGCTATAACAAATCTCAGTTAGCTTAACTTAATTAACTTTTATTCTCGCTGTAGTTTTGTTGT
Source organism: Sinocyclocheilus anshuiensis (assembly GCF_001515605.1). Taxonomy (NCBI): domain Eukaryota; kingdom Metazoa; phylum Chordata; class Actinopteri; order Cypriniformes; family Cyprinidae; genus Sinocyclocheilus; species Sinocyclocheilus anshuiensis. The sequence continues at coordinate 614,119 of NW_015549600.1, read as the reverse complement.
TGACTAGAGGGCACATAAGTCTGAAGTAATGAATTTAGGTAAAGGGGTGATATAAACCATCAATATTGGCTTCATGTAAAATTCTACACCACTTATAAGTGATAATGAAGGTTACAAAATCAACAATAATTTTATGATCTGAAAAATATATTAAACTAACAAAAGTCCAGAATTTTCCATCTACCTGAATGAAGCTACAACTACTGTAGTACAAGTTTCGCCATCCTATGATTCCTGCAGTGAACTGGGACTCTCATAATGGAGAGGCTGTTGAAGGGAGCCGTGGGCCAAAAGGTCACTGGTTCAAATCCCACTTAAGGCCCTCACTGACATATGCCGTCTGTCAGGGGCTCGCACTCTAATAAAGTCTGTTTAATTTAAAGGGGATGAAATGGGAAGGCTGCTGGAAACTCATCTGAGATGTCTGCACTCCCAGTCCCGTGAGGGGTCCTTCACTGTGGGTCTTACACGTGTTTATGACTAAATCCACATCAGATCCTTGTCTTGGCATGCAACGTCAGCGTTTCTGTGGCATTCACACTAGGCGCTACAGCAGAGCGACTAATGAGCGAAATTTGTGTGTTGTATTGGGTTGCAAGGCAACTCTTTGGTTTTTCCATTGAATCACTGAGCTACATCATGGTAAGAGACTACTGGAATACATCTCAGTTTCACTTCAGACAGACGCAATTTACTCCCTCCAGCAACGTCGAGACCTCTAATGTAGAACAGCTGACAGTAGTCAGAGATTCAATTAAACTATTACAATGACATTCCACAAGTAGCTCTCGCTCCTTAGTTTTGGAGCACTGATTTTGGGCCAGAATTCACAAGCGTGCCATAGACCGCCTGATACACACTGCACACAAACACGCCAAGTGCAGACTAAAATCACTTATACCAGTCTGATTGGTTTGGCTTCTACACAATGGACTCTATGCACACTACAATCTGAGTGCCAAACGAGTTTCCGATACAGAATTCTCCCATAGAAAACTGGTAGTAGCAAACTCTTTTTGTCATATTTCTAATAACTGTCGATCACAACTAACTATATCGTATATTATATATATATATATATATATATACTGTATAAGCAACTGTAGTGTATGCAACATTTTAGTAATGAGTTTTAAAACTTTAAATACTTTTAGTGTGAAGGTAGATCATATCAGTATTGCTTTGTCTTGTAACTTCCTCAAGATTTAATTTTGCGCTTATTTTTTCTCACAATTTCCATACACTGCACTGCACTGGAAGTTGCGGTGACCACTGAGTGCCACTAAATGTGGAAGCAATCATCTATAGAGTGCATTTATAGAAGTCAACATGTTTTTATAATTATAAGAAATAACCAGTTGCTAACTTTCCCTGTGGTTGTGGCATTGAGAGGTCAAGAGAGAGAGAGTTTTGTTTGCACTACTTGGTAGAAAGTAAGAGATATCCTTGAGCACACCTTAATATTCAACTTTATTTCAGAATTGAATTTGATTTCAGATTTGCTTGCCCCTAAATACTCTGTAAATCAAACTAACTGTTGTTGGTAACCATTGTTGAACCTCTTCCTGTTTAAGTCAATGGTTCTTGGCTAGAACAGGTTGCAAAGTGGACAAGACGTCCACTAGGTGAAGTCTAACTTAATTGGCTCATTATGGCAAAGTGGCTCGAAAGATATTAACCTTGGGTTTGCTTATTCATACATGTTGTCTCATATTTCAACTCAGATATGCTCTTCACTAATTGTTGTACCATTTCAAACAACTGATTTTATTATTGTATTAATTTATTAATAGAAATAGAAAGAGACAATAATGTAGAATGTTAATATCAGTATCTGTTGTAATATCTCTGCATCCCCAGTTATGACGTATGTACTGTATTAGAGGCTGTACTAAAGGCTCGCCATGTGTTTTTGCAGTGCTCTGCTCAATGTGGACTAGGGCAGCAGATGCGGATGGTTCAGTGTCTTTCATATACGGGACAGCCCTCCACCGAATGTCCAGAGTCACTACAGCCAAACACCATGCAGCAGTGTGAAAGCAAATGTGACGCTACACCCATCTCCGGTGGCGACGGTAAGTCAATCACTCTTCCGCTAATCCCGTGGCTTATGAGCATTTCATATGAGCTGCATCTGGCTTTGATCACAGTGTTGACATTTACAAAGTTTGTGGCCTCTGCGTTCAATTTTGATTTAACAAAGGATATATTGTTCTGTTCTTGCCTGTTATTAACTACCTCAGTTTGGAATCGAGACACTATTTAGGCGATCCTGGATTCAATAAAACTTCCATGACCCTCGCGAGATGGATCCCTATTCAGATTCCTTCACTGGGGAAGCAGCATTAGATTATCTCTCCTAATGGACCCTAATAGGATTAGTTGTATCCTAATCAACAGCAGTGACAGAATGTCTGCTTTCATTGTCGTCAGCCATGGCAGTTTAAAGAGCCTAATAAGGAAGACATATTAATTGAGGTAGGGCCAGTTAGCACCATCAGCACACTGCCACACTAATGCAGATGGCCGTCTGCCCGCGCCGTGAATCAGGTCGCTCTCTTTTTACACTTAGATGCTGTAATTACCATAAGAGGCTTGTGTCCAGGCCCTGAGTCATGGCCTCTTTTGAAGGAGAACTCAGAGTTTTGGCTTTGACACAAAGGAAGTCTATTAGCTTTCCAGTGCTGCAGGGTCATGCAAGATTCTGTCCCTGCCCTACAGAATCCCCCCTGGACCCGAAAATAACTTTTAATTGGTACTCTATACAGTGCCTGTTTAGAAATCCCACAGAATCACTTTTTCATGTAAATGTACATTTTTTTAGCACGTATTTGTTATGGTTTCCCCAACAGCATAGTGTCACATTTGCGATTTTAGAACAATTAGTGGAGGGACTATCAAGCTGCCAGATTCAATTCAGATTTCACACCTAATCACAGAAATACCCTTGCTAACCGACTGTCCTTCATATTCACTCAAACCTTGGGCCAAAGCGGGCCAGCGGGGGCTAGAGGAGTGGTTATGAACAAAGGCGGAGTTTCTCCGTGTCTGGAGAGCTTCAGCGCCGCGGATCATTTCATAAAGTTAACAGCTATAACACCAGCATTAAAGACTTAAAATAATTTTAGTTCAAAACTCACTTTCAGACAGCAGCGAGTGTTTGAAATAACTTGATCCGATGTGGATTATGATCACCATACAAGGCAGAAATATTTATAAGCGATGCAAAAGACTATGCACGCTAGCCATTAACGTTACCATAGTAAACATGGTAAATACGACCGCTTGAAGAAATCAGATGTCAGCTTCTTATTCTCTATCACAATCGTGTATTTATTTAGTAACATATTTTATCTGTCATAAGTCTCGTCTCGAGAGTTTAGCTCCACCTATGTCATAAAATATAATAATGGTTTTTGTTCGGGAGCTTTTATAAAAATATAGAAATTATCATTCTTTCTAAATGTGATGTATGTAACTGTGACTACAAATAAACAGACTCGACTAAACAAGTAGGTAGGCTATGTTCATACCACTTTATTTGTGTGTGACTAATTTTCAATCCTGATAAATTAATTCATTATGATCAATGCATCACTTATTATTGTAAAACATTGATGCTTTTTGTGCATCAAAGCTCCTCCATGGGACTCGAGACCGGTGAGTGGCGCAGGTGTCGCGCATTAGCATTTCCTCCACCGGCCTCGCT
>NW_015549600.1:600458-608855 GCF_001515605.1 Sinocyclocheilus anshuiensis | reverse complement strand
CTCGCGCATTAGCATTTCCTCCACCGGCCTCGCTCCGTTCCCACGGCTCTCGGCCCCGCCCCTCTCGTCACACTTTTGGATTTAAATCTTTAACAAAGCATGCAAATAAACAGCCGCTTTTATCATGTTCGTTTTGTGATCGCGCTAGTTCCAGTACGTTACCATAGTAAACACGACCGCTTGAATAAATCAGACGTCAGCTTCTTATTCTCTATCACAGTCGTGTATTTATTTAGTAACATATTTTATCTGTCATAAGTCTCGTCTCGAGAGTTTAGCTCCGCGTATGTCATAAAAATAGCCTAATGGTTTTTGTTCGGGAGCTTTTATAAAAATATAGAAATTATCATTCTTTCTAAATGTGATGTATGTAACTGTGACTACAAATAAACAGACTCGACTAAACAAGTAGGTAGGCTATGTTCATACCACTTTATTTGTGTGTGACTAATTTTCAATCCTGATAAATTAATTTTTCATATGAGCTGCATCTGGCTTTGATCACAGTGTTGACATTTACAAAGTTTGTGGCCTCTGCGTTCAATTTTGATTTAACAAAGGATATATTGTTCTGTTCTTGCCTGTTATTAACTACCTCAGTTTGGAATCGAGACACTATTTAGGCGATCCTGGATTCAATAAAACTTCCATGACCCTCGCGAGATGGATCCCTATTCAGATTCCTTCACTGGGGAAGCAGCATTAGATTATCTCTCCTAATGGACCCTAATAGGATTAGTTGTATCCTAATCAACAGCAGTGACAGAATGTCTGCTTTCATTGTCGTCAGCCATGGCAGTTTAAAGAGCCTAATAAGGAAGACATATTAATTGAGGTAGGGCCAGTTAGCACCATCAGCACACTGCCACACTAATGCAGATGGCCGTCTGCCCGCGCCGTGAATCAGGTCGCTCTCTTTTTACACTTAGATGCTGTAATTACCATAAGAGGCTTGTGTCCAGGCCCTGAGTCATGGCCTCTTTTGAAGGAGAACTCAGAGTTTTGGCTTTGACACAAAGGAAGTCTATTAGCTTTCCAGTGCTGCAGGGTCATGCAAGATTCTGTCCCTGCCCTACAGAATCCCCCCTGGACCCGAAAATAACTTTTAATTGGTACTCTATACAGTGCCTGTTTAGAAATCCCACAGAATCACTTTTTCATGTAAATGTACATTTTTTTAGCACGTATTTGTTATGGTTTCCCCAACAGCATAGTGTCACATTTGCGATTTTAGAACAATTAGTGGAGGGACTATCAAGCTGCCAGATTCAATTCAGATTTCACACCTAATCACAGAAATACCCTTGCTAACCGACTGTCCTTCATATTCACTCAAACCTTGGGCCAAAGCGGGCCAGCGGGGGCTAGAGGAGTGGTTATGAACAAAGGCGGAGTTTCTCCGTGTCTGGAGAGCTTCAGCGCCGCGGATCATTTCATAAAGTTAACAGCTATAACACCAGCATTAAAGACTTAAAATAATTTTAGTTCAAAACTCACTTTCAGACAGCAGCGAGTGTTTGAAATAACTTGATCCGATGTGGATTATGATCACCATGCAAGGCAGAAATATTTATAAGCGATGCAAAAGACTATGCACGCTAGCCATTAACGTTACCATAGTAAACATGGTAAATACGACCGCTTGAAGAAATCAGATGTCAGCTTCTTATTCTCTATCACAATCGTGTATTTATTTAGTAACATATTTTATCTGTCATAAGTCTCGTCTCGAGAGTTTAGCTCCACCTATGTCATAAAATATAATAATGGTTTTTGTTCGGGAGCTTTTATAAAAATATAGAAATTATCATTCTTTCTAAATGTGATGTATGTAACTGTGACTACAAATAAACAGACTCGACTAAACAAGTAGGTAGGCTATGTTCATACCACTTTATTTGTGTGTGACTAATTTTCAATCCTGATAAATTAATTCATTATGATCAATGCATCACTTATTATTGTAAAACATTGATGCTTTTTGTGCATCAAAGCTCCTCCATGGGACTCGAGAGTGGTGAGTGGCGCCGGTGTCGCGCATTAGCATTTCCTCCACCGGCCTCGCTCCGTTCCCACGGCTCTCGGCCCCGCCCCTCTCGTCACACTTTTGGATTTAAATCTTTAACAAAGCATGCAAATAAACAGCCGCTTTTATCATGTTCGTTTTGTGATCGCGCTAGTTCCAGTGACTTATTTCTTATTAGTTTTCTGATAACTTCTTTGTTGGTGAAATGATGGGGTTGCGTGACGTTGTTGGAAGGCGTGTAAAGGGCGGGTTTTAGTGAAGCACTGGCCCGACAGTGGAAAAGCGGCTACTGATTACCACCTAGATTCACACAGACATCTGAAATATGACTCGCATTCTAAGAACCCAAAAGACGGTCCTCCAAACATGCTTTTCATTAACAACGATGAGGGATATGAGTAAAACTTTCTTCAATGTAGTCAATATAGAAACTCAAAAGACTAGTTTAATTACTTTAAGCTTGTTCGGTTTCAAAGTAGCTGGTGTTTATTCCAATGAAGAGCTCATGAGAGATTTAAGAGAGAGAGCTGGGCCCAGTTGTAGATCCAGCCTCTGGGTTCTGATCAAAGTCCTGAGTCACTGTTCCACACAGACTTGCCTATCATATAATTGGATAGTTCAACCAAAATTAAAAGTCTGTCATGATTTACTTGCCTTCATGTCATTCTAAACTCATCTGACTAATTTTTCTTAATGATACCTTTATTCTGATTTCAGAGCTTGACAGTCCCAACGCAAATTAATCTTTTGTTCCACTAGAGCAAAAAAAGTTATATGAGGGTGATGGCAGACTTTTCATTTCAGGGTGAACTATCTCTTTAACAAGCTTTCAAGTTTCCCCTTTGTGGTTCCCCAGTATCAACCACTTACTCCTTCACGTATCCTTTCTCATTCCACCTTTTTTCTCTTCCCCTAGAGTGCAAAGATGTAAATAAGGTGGCATATTGCCCATTGGTGCTGAAGTTCAAGTTCTGCAGCCGTGCGTACTTCAGACAGATGTGCTGCAAGACGTGCCAAGGACACTGACCCCATGGAGAGAAGCAGAGACAGATGCTGCAACGAGGAAAGAGAGAGAAAACTGGCAGAGAGAAAAGTCAATGCTGGGCACAGAAGAAAGAAGCCTCTTTCTCGCTAATCAACACACACACAACTGCTTTTAGCCCTGTGGAACCCAAACCACTGCTCAGCACTGCGCTGACACCTGTTTTATTTTCACTTCTGTGAAGTGGGAATGTATAAAATGATCATTATTGTTGTTATTTTTATAATAATAATAATAATTGCTATTGGTTATTATTATTATCAATGTCTTTCTGTTGTTATAATCCAAAGTGCTGGACACAACACTCACAGAAGTAGCACAGCAGAGGTTTACTTCAAGGCACCCACATAAGGGAGTTCGGGACATTGGTATAACCCTGGGTCTTGCATACACACTCCTAACATGGTTCTGTTGGCAACATTACATTCAGGAACATTCAAACCAACAATGATTGCTCACACTGGCAGCATCGGATCGATTGGAAGTCATTTGTTTTGAATAAGAGTTGGCGATTTGAGGCAACATGAGTGTCAGAGACTGTTGATGGTGTGACAAAGTACCGTAACCAACAACCGGAGTGCAGACACTGTCATTCATGTGATCCGGCATCCGATACAGCAGTCTGATAGGAACATTTCCAAACATGGATGGTACTGAAACTTGGTGACTGCAACATGCATTAGGTTTAAGGTAAAAATAACAATCCAAATTTTCCACCCAAATGATATTTTTCACTCCTAAAATCAATGAATTATAGATCAGGGGTAACCAATCCTGCTCCTGGAGAACTGCAGACTTCAGTTCCAACCTGCTCCAACACACCTGCCTGTTATTTTAACTAAACTCTGCGGGATGGTAACCCCCAATGAGCAGGGTTGGTATAGACTGAATTGACTTTTGGTTTTTGATTAAAAGTACAGACCAGGAGTGTCCGATCCTACTCCTGTAAGGGTCAATATCCTACAGAGTTTAGCGCCTACCTGCCCCAACACACATGTCTGGAAGTTTCTAGTCATCCTGAAGATCCTAATTAGGTGTGTTTAATTAGCATAGGAGCTGAAACCTGGCTGCATTCCACTTCGCTTTTAGTCGAACATTTGCAGACTTTTCTAATCACTTTCCCTCAGTACTTTGTTAAGTCAACAAGGGAGGTTTATAGAGAGCCTCAACCCCTCGATTTTTACTAAGGGTGCTTAGTGTACACTTCAGGCAGCTCCATGTACCAGAATGCAACAGGATTGTGACGTCACCTCAGATCGTGTTTAATTTACCTCCACAACTCTGATATAATAATTATTTTTCAAATATTAAAAACAGTCCAAGCATACGTGTACACATATGCTGCATAAAACTAATTTGTAAGGGGGAAAAATATAAATAAATCAACTCCATAGCAGATTTCAATTGATCAAGGGTTTAGCACGTTCCATTTTAGCCCATTGCGATGATTCTGCCAGTAGTGGGCACTCGTGCAACATGATCAATGATGTACATCCGAATCAATGAGACTGATGGAGGTTAGCAAGGGAAGGGCATAAAAAACAAAGTGGAACACAGCCAGTGTAGGACAGTGGCCCTCCCGGAGCAGGATTGGACACCTCTAGATGGTTAGGCAATGTTGTTCAGGTTGACCTGTTTCTCTTTGCGGCTAGATGGAGATCGTACTAGATATACATGTGGTTTAATTGAAATCTGTAACTTGGAACTTCTATGTACATTGATTCACTTGGCAAATGCTTTTTTCCAGAGCAACTTCCATTGCAGTCATAGGTTACAACCCTTGACCTTGGCATGGCTTGAGCCAGGCTCTACCAGTTGAGGAACTTATAAACTTATAAACTAAAGTTGTTTTGACAATAACTTTCGAAAGTAAGATAGAGACCCAAGGGCCAAAGACAAACAGGGTAGTGTGATTGGGTGCTTTGGTGCTGAATTTGTGCAGAAGAAATCTCAATTAGAGCTTCAGAGTCCAGATGTTCAGTTGAGTTAACCACCTGTTTTACTGAGCTGAATCACATGACCACAGGCCAAAGAATTCCACCATTGTCTGACACTCGAACAAGGCCTGAAAATCAGATCAGTTCCAAAGGGACGTTTCTACTATTGTGTCTCTAGAATTATTGTGGACACCAGAGAGACATTAATTGCGATTCTGACGTGATTCTGCTTTATGGATCCATATTCTGCTTTAAATTCTTGGGTTCTGACATCTATGTGTCTGTTCCGGGGACCGGCATGTTCCAGACGCAATAATTTTCACATAAAATGCGTGCTGCAGCCACACTCCGCCACATTATCAGCAGAATACACAGACAATCCATCAGCACAGGGATGACTTGCTTGGAGATCTCCAAGTCTGTGATGCCGATGCATTAGTAAAGTTAAGTGAAGGGCCAGTGCCTGGGTAACCTGCCAGACCCCACAGATCCGGTCTGCCATCGACTACCTCCAAAACACCCCCTCTTCCTCCTTCCCTGAGATCACAGTGCTTCCAACCCACACTCTCAAACCCTCCACACTCAATGGTGCTTTTCTTTCCTCAGTGGAGGACTGTTTGTTCCACTGCCCTTCTTCCGCTCATCTTTTGAGTGGGTGGCTCTTCTGGCCCCATGGTGCTATAAGACCTTGATGCATTCTGGGTATGCGATCTGACAGAAAACCAAGAATACTTTAGCTCTGTTCCAAATCCTAGTGAGCTCCCTACATAGACCATCTTTTTAAGGCATCATAGGTCTTTCTGGTGCAACGGTCGTTCCAAAAAGTAGGCTGTTCCTTTTTATGAGACCTTGTTTTCTTAACAAATTTAAAGGCGGAATCACATTTCTTTTGTAAAGGCAATCCCAGAATGCATTGCTCAGTGTCAGACAAAGTGAAAAATATGTGCTATGCATTTTAATGCTTGTTGGACCATTGTGTCATTAGCTTAGCTACTGGAATCAATTGTGCGTCATGTTTACTGTGCACTTTACGAATGCTATTTGTGTGGCATGTGGGGTTGTTGCCTACACAGTGTTTCAAATCAGTCAGTCGACAGGTCCTATTCCCGTTACGATGCTGCTTTAGGCCTGAAATATACTCTACACAACCACACTTTGTCGATGGCAAATTCTAGCTAAGCTTGATTTTACTTTGCATTACAAAACATGTTGGACCACGTCACATTCTTAACGTTGACACATGCTAAGTATGTTCAACAGGACCGCATGTTAGCATACTTGCCTAAGTCATGTTTCTTGACATGGAAAGCAGCTGACGAACCCACACAAAGAAAAGCAACTTGCTAGGTTTTGGAACAAAGCTTTTGTCTGTCTTTCTTTCTGTCCTTTTACTTCACATTGGTTTATGTTTGTAAACTTTCCATCAACTCCATGTTGCATTTTTCCCTCATCCATGACTGAGTGACTTAACCCTGCTCTCTCTTAGCCAAGGGAACATCAAATGATAGAGCATCAATTTTAGATCTCACCTTTGTTACGGGACACAACAGATTATTGAAATTGAGGAGGTATGGAACATTTTTATGTTTTTTAGTCATACAACCATTCTACTTTTGCTGCTGCTACTCTTTTGTAGCCACAAACACAATATCAATCGATTATGTATTATAAAATGTTTATACTGGGATTATTCAACAGTGAACATTGAACAGCGGAACTGTAGGCCCAACATGCTGAGCATCCTGTAAAATCCTAAGGCTTGAAGTACAAGTTTACTGGCTTTGGGACACGGACTCTCAATAAGACACTCAATGAAACTGGTACTGATCGCTGTGAACTTGTGTCTTTGAATGTCACATTGTTTAACCTGTACCTATAGAAGAGAGTTTTGCATTTTTTGTGAATAGTTGCTTACATTTTATATTCAGTATTATTAATGTTGGTACACTGTTACTCATTTTTTTTTCTTTTCATTTGTAAATTATATGCTAATTTATTGCCATGTGTCACTTGTCTTATGTATGTTTCACTGCATGCAAACTGAAATCTAGTCTAGTGAAATCGATGCAGTGGAATAACACCCTTCACGATCTTGTTTTAGTCTTGGTAAAATGTGAGTTTGAATGTGTCTTATTTGCTACTAGAGCGCTCTTAAACCTACGTCAGAATGCTTTTGTGTGAGTCGGTGCGTTTGAGTGTGTGTATGTTGATATGATATTAATGCACTGTTTCTCGAGGGCCAGTGCTCACAAAAATAATAATAATAAATAATGGTAAATGGTGTCAAAGGGTAAGGACAAAAATATTCCCATAGTAACTTTAACATTCTCAGTCCTTTGGCTTGTACCCTTGGTGAATCCAACAATATGTAATGGATCCTGAATAAAATGACTTTAAAAGGGTTGTGTTTGCTTAGATGTTCTTTCCTGTGGTCTCCCACAAATGGCTTAAGTATATCTAAATGAGTTTACTGCCTGAGAACAATGGGCTCTTTCATTAAAGGAAAATTCTGTCATCATTTACTCACCCTTGTGTCATTCCAAACCCAAAAGACTTGCTTTCTTTCATCAAACACACAAGAAGATATTGCTAAATGCTGAAATGACTAATTCTTTAAAGGGGTCATATGATGTGATTAAAATTTTTCCTTTCTCTTTGGAGTGTTACAAGCTCTTGGTGCATAAAGAAGATCTGTAAAGTTGCAAAGACTAAAGTCTCAAATCCAAAGAGATATTCTTTATAAAAGTTAAAAGTCAACCACGCCTACCTAAAATGGCTCGTTCTAACACGCCCCCACATGTCTACGTCACGATGTGGGAAGATTTGCATAACACCGCCCAAATGTTCACGCAAAGAAAGAAGGCATAACTTTTATTCTCGCTGTAGTATTGTTGTTGCCGCCGCCACCATGTCGTGAAGGCGCTGTGTTTCGTTGTGAAAGCGAAACTACTTTGTTTGGTCTTCCAAAAGAGGACGATATCCGCTTCGTCATGCCTGGAGCTGATCCGTGCTGGTCGCTGAGGAAATACATCAACTTCGCGCTGTGGATCGCCGGATCGGCTTTCACCGTGGACGAAGCTGAGTCCAGCCCGGGGTCGTCACATGTGGTTGCCTCAAGCCCGCCGGACGCTCCTTCGTCGAATCCGCAGGCCCCCCGTTCTCAAGCCCGCCTGCCTCTGCTCACTCTAGGCCGCCGCTCACTCAAGGCCGCGGTGTGTGACGCTGTTTCGTTGTGAAAGCGAAACTACTTTGTTTGGCCTTCCAAAAATGGACACGACTAGAAATCAGTGATTAAGTTGTATTTACAACACTGTTCCAGAACACTTCAACCCAAATATTCAGATATGTGCAGCACATTTTATGGAGGACCGTTTCCTGATCCTGGTAGAGTA
>NW_015549600.1:577802-600422 GCF_001515605.1 Sinocyclocheilus anshuiensis | reverse complement strand
CGCACTGGATAGCTGGCCAATCAGAGCACACCTCGCTTTTCAGACCGATGAGCTTTGTAAACATTTTTTTAAATAATTAAATATTTGCACAAATACACCAAATAATTTTCTTTTTAGCAGCATCATATGACCCCTTTAACAACCGCAGTGTAAATTACCTCAGAGGACTTCAGTATTAATATTACTGCAATATTCTTGCAGTGGTCATCTTGTTTTTTCCAGATGCAAGCTTTAAGATATTATTCTAAAATAACTCATAAAATTTCACGTCAGTGTATTTACTTATTTTGAGGGTAGCCACATAAAGGTGAAATAATTATTTATTTATAATTTGCGATAATGACCATCTGACAGTACATTATTCTTTAATTAACAATCTTGTATTTCATCAAGGATTAGGTGAGATTATATGTAACTAAATTTTCACTATAGACCTTAGTCGGGTTAGACACCATATTGAATTTACCACAGGTGAAAACGAGGTTGTGAGGGATGGAATTACCCTATAGTCTTTACAATGGCAAAACTGTTTTATGGAGTTTTTGACTACTGATTTTTTTTTTTTTTTTTGTCAACTGAACATTTGCTATGTTGTTAAACAACAGTACAATCAGTTTGTACAAAGCATTTACTTCTATCCCTCACAGCCTTGATTCCATTCCTGTCAAAATTTGCTACCCTGATTATGGTCTATGGCAACATTACAGACTAACTAAAGTTGAAAAAGTGAAAAAGCGTAATAGGACACCTTTAATGAATTTTTACTTTTCAAAAACCCACCAGTTATGCTATTTGAACACCTATGCCCTACTTGGCGTGATGCTAATGCTAATGAATTACAGAGTACAGGTACTAGCTGCTCTGTTTTATCTAAAGCAACTGCTTTTGAATACCTGAAAGACTGCTTGGGCTTCTGTCTCGTTTACTTGGAAAAAGAGAGAGAGCGATTGAAACCGAGACCGAGAGAAGATTAAGAACGTCTTAGCAGCTGGCTGCAACTGTCAGCTACAATTCGACTGTTTACATGTCAACTCTCAGCATAGCCACAACAAAGACGAAGCAAGACAGCGGAGACACTTGCCAAGAAACAATTCCATTCTTTATCTCTTTGTAAACTAAAGAGACAGACTGAGATGTCAAACGAAATAATGATATAGCATAACAAGGCAGCCCTATGTATGCATGGAAGCCAAAAGATGGCTAGTTTAAAGCCGTTATGTTACAACTGCATGAATGAACATCAACACATTTCTGTCGATGGCAACATGTTGTGAACAGCATTTGGTTTTGCGCCCCCAAGAGCCAAGTGTTCTCGTTGTTAGCGTAAGGGGGATGTGCATAAGGCAATGGTGATCAAAGACATGCTGATGGCAAGATTGCACTTGCATTTTGTACTTACCCAAAACAGATGTTTATCTTTGACGGTTCTCAGAGAGGAACAAAGGCTTTGTTTACTTGGGAGTATGTGGCTGAGCGTTTTGCCTGAAAGTTCCTGACCTCAGGGGGTCTGGTTTAATGCTGTCCCTATGTGGTCATAATGTAGACTTGCCGGTGATGTGGTCTTCTTCACTAAAGAGTGCTAAGGATGACAGTTTTGAGCTCAAACACAAAACCAGCCTTCTGTATCACACTTAAAATATTTGCACATTGGGTTTATAACAGATTAGGCAGAATAAACAAGCTTTCGAGACAAACTTTCAGTTCTGGCTCATGTGCGGAAGACTATAACAATGACAAATAACAATAGCTCTGTTCCAAAACCTAATGAGCTCCCTAAATAAACAACATTTAAGTTGTGTTCTTGGCTGGTCCAAAAGTAAATACTAAGATACCTTGTTTGACCAAAGATAAGGAAATCCCAGAATGCATTGTAATTGGATTATAGTGGAAAAAACAAGATGGCAGACATACTGGTTTTATACTGTATGTGTTGTTCAAAACCAAAAGGTATTGATAAAATAGTTCAATTTTATTATAAATTAAGGTGACCAGGCGTGCCACTCCCGGAGACACATTCTGCCCAGGATTTCTAAATTGCCTAATGTAACCAGGTGTTGCTGTTTGCACTGCACCGATCAATCGTTGTATGACATCAAAGTACTGCGAGAGCGATTCGAAAACATAAGGAGCCATCTGCTATGGTCTCTTTAGCTCTTGCGGTACTTTGATATCATACAACGATCGATCGATCGATAGCAACAAAATTCTGTTGAAATGACTTGACACCCAGAGTTGCTGCCAATGTCATTTATGAAGTTTCATTTCACTTAGCCTACCTACCTCACCTAACTCACCTACCTTAGAGGCTATTTACACTGCGCATTGTTGCGTTCCTGAACATCATGTTAAGTTAAAAGTCAGGTTTAAGTCACGATACACCAAGCCAACATCAAAGTACTATGAGTGACGAAAACAGGTTATTTTGTCGCCTCGCATTGCCTATGTCTGTGTTTTTTATATATGCCGACATTTAGTGCTGTTGCACTACGGGCGTCCCAAGTTCGAGTCCCGGCTCGTGGACCTTTCCTGATCCTGCCCCCACTCTCTCTCCCACTTCGCTGCCTTTTGTTACTCAACTCCACCATCAAAATAAAAAAGCAAAAATGCCAAAAAAAAAAAAAAAGTTGCATTTGAACACACTGGGAAGACTACAGTCAGCCAACTAGCATGTATGTTCTGCACCTATATGAGAGAAAATAACTGCAGGTGGCAGAACTGTAGTGGCAATCTTTATTCATCATTAAAAAAATAAACCAAAACTAATGTCAAAGGTGTGGAACACACTGGGCTGACAGACACTCGGTGGCCTGACATTGTCCGACTGTCGGCGTGGTGTGTCACAACCTTTAAAGTCATTATGGTGATGTATGCAGAATCTCACCAATCATTTAGTCTGCATAAACCCCGCCCCTTTCTTATAATCAACTGCAAGCCTGCACTGAGATCTGCCTCCTTCTAATCAGCAACTGATGGATAAAACCAAGTCCCACCCTACACTGTTTTCTAATCCATTTCACTTGGATATATGTCACCATATGGAAGTAAATGGTTGCTACTTCCATTAAATCACAACTTCAAAGTTATGAACTAATCTGATGGATTATGGCTTCTGTTCATTTCCATTGCGCTCCTATCTACATATCTATTTTCTAATGCATTTCTATGTAGGAAGTAGCTAAGGCAGCTCCATGGGTTTTGGAACAAGGATATACAATTAAATTCTGTGATTCTGATACTGATCAGGCTTTGTAACCCATTAAAGGCAGAGGGAAAATATCAGCACAAGTGCTTTCCAAGAACAGGGTGCTTCAAACTCATTAGCACATCAGAGGTGGTTTTGATAAAAAGGTGTGAAAGGGATGAGAACCAGAATGTACCAACTCAAAGAGGATTCTTCTTTAAATAGACAGTTAATTATAGAGACTGATAACAGATGTTAGTAGTATTCATAGCGGGGACATAAAATGCATGACTGCAAGATAGTTCACCTAAAATTAAAACAGTGTCATCATTTACTCATCAGTTACTCATCATTTACTCACCCTCAAGTCGTTTCAAACCTCTTATCATTTTCATTTGCAGAACACAAAAGAAGACAAAAAACTGTCATTTTGTCCATACCATCAATGAAAGTCAATTGGGTCCAAATATTTAGTTTTGGACCCCATTCTTTGTATGGACAAAAATAGTTAAAAGTCTTGTGTGTGAGTAAATGAAAGAATTTTTAGGTGAACTATCCCCTTATATTCTTTTGTCTAATTTTACTTCAGCTCGACTGACGCCATCTGCATCATGCTGGTACTGTATCCCAGTGATGCCAATCAAGAAAGATAAATCTCTTCAAACAGCACTGTAACTACCACAAATCCAGATCCACATGGGGTCACGTGCACTTGTAAGTACTAAATGGCACACAGGAACATGTCTGGGAACCTTTTAGAGAATTCATGATGTGCTTCAAAGAATTTTGGCTCTACTTGAGCAACTGTTTTCTAGATAAATCACACAGGGCTGGTTTTGATCTGTGGCAACTGAAAAGCCCCGAGCTCCCATAGTCTGCTTCTGTAAAGATACAGCAGCAGATATGCAGCAGGAAAATCCCAGACCACAGCTTCATGATCTACAAGGCTTCAGCTGTTAATGAATCAGATGCACTAGAAGCCGATATGATGAGGTGTGAGAAATAACGGGCAAATGAAAAACAGCTCTTCGCCAGGAACAAGAATCGCCACCCGGTTTTCCCAGCCCCACTGAGAGCATCTCAAGTGTTCCGACAGAATTTGGTTTGAACAAACAAGCTTCCGCCAGCAGCCCAGATGGTGTTGCTGGAGACACTGCACCCATGCTGGAGGAATGACACGGAGGAATGTTGCCCCGAGTTTGGAGGGTCATGTCATCATCAACTGCTATCTGCTGAGCTCCTTCCAGAGGCTCTCCCAGCTTCTTTCCCACAGCTGACTGCCATATTGCAGTACTTTAGAGAAGATCAAAGCCAAATGACTACTGGGCCGACAAGCTGGACAGCATCAGTCTTGCTTCACATTAACAGAGCATGCTCTTACCTTTAGGAAGAGTAAGCGGGTAGAGCTTTCTCAAAATACACTGGGAAACTCTATTTCACATGTGGGACAAAAAGCTCAGCATTGTGGTAAAAGGATAGCTCACCTAAAAATGAAAAGAGTCCTTGTTTTATATTCATCACATATGATATAGACTAGCAATATAAAAAAAAAAGCTTGATTGCAAATATGATTCTGATTTTACACAACCATTAAAAAAAAACATTTTAGACAAATATAGTCAATATTGTACTCGTTTTTGCTGTTTCGGCAACAAAAATAGTTTCAAACAAAGCCAGAGCAGAAGCGCATGTCTCTGAACATTGGTGAGCATTGGTGTTTTCTTGCTAAATGAATCTGAAAATCAGATGAGTGAATGATTCAATGACGCATTCATGAAGGCAGTCACTTGCTTTGTTCATGAATCATTTCTATATTCAGAATGTTATATTGAAACATAAGATGTAAATACAATGTAAATGCTTTCATGCCACCTCTGAGCTGCATTAAACAGTCTGTGTAAATATACTTAAATACTACTACTGCAGTGCAAAAATGAATATTGTCAACACTAATTTCATTTGATTGGTAACATTTGGTAACATTTTGTGTTCATTTGTGGCATGAGGATGAGATGATGACACAGCTATTCCTTTAGCATGGCCCGATCAAAAATGAACACTGCTGTACAAGCAATGTACAAGTCCAAGGTCACCTTGATGTCTCATTTTTGATGATATGTTTTACTGACTTTGAGAAGAGTGCAGGTAAGTAGATTAACTGTACTGCAAATCAATAACCAATCACTTAGGCTAAAATACAGCGGTAAAAAAAAAGGAGAGGGTGAGGGAGTGTAATGTCTTCCACTCTAAGCACATGTTGCTAATGGAATAGACGGGTACGGTATGAAATGAAGAGGACCTGCTGCCCTGCACCCTCTAAATGCCTTTGCACTATTATTCTGACTCTCGAAAAGCAGACTGGGGTTTTCTGAGAAACATTTAGACTACCCTATGCCATTCTGCATGTCTTACTGTTAGGTTGATTTCAGGGGTCAGTAGAGAGGAAAAAGTAAAACAAATCTGGCATTATGGGAGCTAAAGCATGTTGGTAGGTGCGGATTCTGGTCAACTCAACTGTATTGCCACTGTCTGCTCTTCCATTATCCTGTCGATCTCATCTCCATATCACTTTTGTGGCTAGAAGTAAACCTCCTTTTGTAAAACTCTCACGTGTGACGTTCCTACAGTCTTTATTTTCAATCCTGGAGCAATGAAAAGAAGCATTTGCCACTCATTTCCTAACTCCAACCCTACAGCCAGAAACACATGCACGAAAGAATGCAAATGCAGATGGCCAGTGTTTTGCTGCTGCACAATCTCCTTGTCCTCATTGTATTACTGTGACAGTAACACACTCCAGTACTCAAGGGGGCGATAGAGTTTCCTGTAAAAATCTGTATGCCTGTGGCAATTTGCCAAAGTGCAACTAGGATGAGTTCTAAATTCTGGAAACGAGTTTGCATTTTTGCAATTTTGGTTCCATCATCTCAGAGTCAATTGTTTTTTTGTTTTTTTATTGGTTTGTGGTTAAATGTCTGACATAAACTCTGCCGTTAAAGGGGTGGTTCATTGCGATTTCACTTTTTTTAACCTTAGTTAGTGTGTAATGTTGCTGTTTGAGCATAAACAATATCTGCAAAGTTACGAAGCTGAAAGTTCAATGCAAACGTAGATATCGTCTTTTAAAATTTGGGCAGTTTAATGCCTACAAAAACGGCTGGTAGGGACTACAACAAGTTACTTCCCGGGTTTGTGACGTAACAAACCCAGATAAACCCCGCACCCGGGAAAAAGCGCTTCTCAATCCTGTTCCTCGCGTCCCCCTGCTCTGCATCTCTCTCTCTCTCTCTCTCTCTCTCATTCAGCTCTGCTCCACAATGAACTGTTCCAATTATATACTTATTTTCACATAGCTATGAGAAGCGTTAAACATGGACGCGGTGCAGTTGCTGTACTGTATTAAAGATTTAATCAGGATAAAACCGTATATTAAAAGCTAACATAAGCAGTAGCATTTACAAATAACAGCGTATCTAAAAGTATGAGACAACCTGGGCAATCAGAGCCCATCGCCTATTTCTGAGGGCGGGGCTTCATAAAAGAAGGAAATGATCAGCGTGTTTCTTAAAGGGACAGAGTGGTGTGGAATAAAGGTAAATTATGTGAAAAATAATGCGTTTTTTTAAAAACGAAGCATTAACACATGTTAGACTGCACCCCATAAACACAATCAAGCCTAGAAAAAACCCACTGAACCACCCCTTTAAGATTATCTTGAGGAACAAAACATGTTCATTAAATATCGAACATAGTCGCTCTATTTCTCTATTAATCCAAAAGCCAATGGAAAAATCCTGTTGAGGGAACCAGAGTAAGCACTCTATTATTCAGGTCTCTAGCAACAAACATGTCGGCAGTTTTAACTATGGTGGAGAATCACCATAGCCTACTTAAAATATCTTATTCAGAACCTGTTCTGTTTTTAAAATAACACCGGAACTAAAAGACGCCATACTAAAAACAAAGTATGGAACTGCAACACCGCTGTACTGCACACAACTGCAAACAACCCAGTAATTCAGTTCTTTTTTAATGAATCAAACACTAACAGCTTACAACAAACTGTAAGACTTGAACCAGTGTCAATACCTACCTGCCTCTAAATATACTGTGAAAAGTCAATAAAGTCTGAACAAAAGAGACTCTAACCCCAACCTCTGGTACAAACCACATTTGTACCAGTACCAATATATAGTGTATTAGTTTGCAAAACAACTACAAAACTAATTGATTTTCCATTACTAATAAAAGTCGCTGAGGAACTAAAGTGCTGTTGAGTGATGGTGCCCATCTTTAGAGTAAACAATGAGAATGGACCGGAGAAGACAGCTGAGAAGCACTGCAGGGGGCTGGATGTGCCTGAGTGAACTTGAACAAAAATGTGTGGAGAGACGCTGGAAGTGCACAAATTAAGGTGTTTCCTTGACAGCAAATACCAGATAAGCAGCCAGTTGTTTCCTGGCCATCAGCCTTTTTTTATCCTTTGACCCAGGGCTCGGTCCACTGCACACAGGCCATCCAGGTTACACACAGCTGGGGCTAATCTGCCTTAAAGAACCACAGAGGCAAATGTTTCAGAAAGGGGCTTGAAACCCTCTGACAGAGACCCTCACACGATAACGTTTCAGAAGTCAAATCCTAGTCAATTTCTGTCAGTGTGATTTTAAATTTACTAGCTAAAAATTATATTAAATTATACTAAATAGACCAATTCCAAGCACTCATTATGCTGAAGAGACATCCACAAATCACAGAATCACGTCATACCATGTTTACCCTGGAAATGTGTAACAGTGCAACAGGCCTTAGTTTTGACTGCCCACTCCCATAACAGATATAGAGAATATTTTGCAATAAACTTCTAAAATAATGCTTTTTATACTTTATTGACATCTGAAACAGTTTGTGATTCGCAATGCTATATGGGATCAATGTTGTTATTAATACAAATGCAAGAACTAAAATAAATTAATTAATTTGAAATGAAATTAAAACTTTAATTTGTAAACTTACATTTTGCCTTGACACCGATCAGAAAGAAAAATGACTAAAGGAGTACTAAAATTACTTAAATTAACACTGAAATAAATAAATTAATTGAATTAATTGAAATTAATTAAAGCTAAATAGAAATAAAAATCAATTTCAAAAACATATAAAATGACTAAAACTAAAATATCAAATATCAATATATCAAATGATACAAAGATTTAGTATACAGTCACATTCATAATACTTCAAAAAATAAATGTAACGTGATTCATCTCAGAGCTGGTTAGTTTGGTTAGGACTGAAGTCTTAATTGAAGATATTGGAAAAATACAGTACTTTTATTCTTAAATTCACTGTTATGCTCTCTACAAAAGTCTATTAAAAAAGAAAACCATGACATTTAGGTAACATGATGCGAGAGAAGATATTTTACTGAAATTTGATTCCAGTAAAGGATGCACACCTTCCAGTAGCCTCCGATCCAGACACAGCCGTTTGAGCTGTGTCCATGGTATCCTAGTGCAAAATTTGTGTTGACCTCATCTCAAACTGATGACAATAACACAGCAAGAGAACAGCTGAAAAACAGCTCATGCACAGCATTACACAAAGGTAGTTAGTTCTGAATAAGCAAACAATATTCCATTCCTACCAAACTGCAGTACGGTGAAACAAAAAACAAAAAGGTTACAGTCCTCTAAGAGGTATACTTGTTTTTAGTGATTGACCCTAGCGCTCAAGGGAAAGATGGCTTATGGAGACATCTAGAGTCCAGTACTTATACAAGCATCAGTGAGGGTGCAGATGTCCATCTTGGGTAATATGGGAGCGTCAATGTCAAGATATTGTCAATGTATAACTTACTTTCTTCTGTGGAACACAAAACAAGAAATGAACAATGTTTCAGCTGCTTCTGTCCAGGTATCCAAAGTCAATAGGGTCCAAAAAACACTGATTGAACCCCATTTAACCCTTGTGCTTCAATCCTTTAGCACATTTGGTGGTCCTAGTCAAAAATGAACAGCCTTTTTAAACTTGCTTGCAAATCTCTCATTATGCTATATTATCACCAAATCTTGGATTCAATCTTCTAGTCAGCTTGCTTTCTTTCAGTTAACACAAATTTTGTATTATTTTTTTTTAGGTTTATTGGTTGTTTATTGATCAGAGCTTATGCACACGAATAAATGAATGAATGATTTAATTAATTAACAAACCTTGCAAAAAAAAACATTATTTGTACACAATTTTTGGCAAAACACTCAAAAACTGAGGTGCATAATAATCTCAGATCAATGAGGTCTACAATCAATCAGTTCAAAAATAATAAATATGCAACCTGTGTTAATTTGAAGTTGATAAAAAGCTTGAATCCAAAAACATAGCATTAACAGGAAATTTATAAGCAATTTTTGTATCCCACAAGTACACCACAAGCGTAACAAAGTCCCTTATGAAAAATAACCATGGTTTTATTATAGTTACGATGTAGTAACCATGGTTTTTTTGTGCATTGATTACCATTTGTATAACCACAGTTTTACTACAAATACCATGGTTAAACTATGGCTAGTGTATCAAAACCATGGCTAATTTGTGGTTACCATGGTTTAACTATAGTAACCAAGTTTTTTGGTTTTATTTGTAGAAAAACCATGGTTAATTTTCAAAAGGGTTGGGGGAAAATCCCAGAAAGTACATGAATTATCAAATAAATTGTGGGAAGTTGTTGCCCAAAGGCAGTAAGTTTTGTCCAATGCGATAATATTAGCTAGCATTTTTGGGAAAAAAAAAAAAAAAAAAAGGAAAAAAATCCTCTCCAGGTCAAAATAACCAGAACACAAAAGAAAAAAAAAATTGTGCTCTGCAGAAGAAAGAAAGTCATGCAGATTTGGAAAGACATGAGGGTAAATAAATAAATGATGACAGAACTTTTGATTTTTAGGCGAACTATCTCTTTGAACTAACTTCTCCAGAAGCTCTCACTGGAAACTGGACTGTTAAAATAATTGTCTGCTGAGTTTGGGTGAGAATCCAATGCTGGTGACACCGTCCCTCCAAACAACACCAATTCTATCTTTGGCGAAGCTATGAAGAAAATGTCAGCGTTCAAGATGTGGATTAATGTGACTGTACTTCAAACATCTCCTCCGAGGCAGCACACAGACGTGTTTTTCAAAAAGGTAAGAAAATAAGAAGCAGACCCGCGCGTTTCTTCCCTGGCAGTCTTGCACGCCGCCCAAACGTGGCCTCTTGAATGGTCTCAGACATGAGGAGCTTCATCATAACTCCAGAATATCCAACATTTGGGAGGTTTAATAATAGAAACTAATGAATAATCCATGAAAGCGACTCAGATGTTTATATTTATGTGTCAGGTGGGATGATGACAAAGTTCAGCCCATGTTGAAGAGTTAAGATTGCTTCATTGGTTAATAATTTGTTCAGGGTTTTTCCTTGCCCCAAGTTTCGCTGGTCTCCCATAGTATACATTCAGGCAGGCCTTAAATGGAAATATTATTACAGTCGCTGACTGCAAGGTTAGATAACAACCATCCAGAGTGTAATTCAATGCAAAATGTCGTTCAGTCCGAGGTAAAATATTTTTGAGGTTTCCTTTTTAGAGTTTAACCTTGAAGACTTGGGCTTAATTTATTGTTTTGACTGGTTCCTTTCTATGCTTTAAAATTTTCGGGAAATAATATTCATTCCAGATCGGTCTCGTCAAATTCCTTCAGTACCAAGGTCTTCATGAGCAGTGCACCATGGATCCAGAGGTCTGGCGAGTACAGGAGGGAAAATGAATGTGTTTTTGTTGATGGTTCAATCATTACACACTATAAGATTTCACTCACTGACGCTGCGGTTGGCACCACCACTGCTGCTACTGACAGATTTCATTCCAGTGACAGATTCTTAATGAGATGCCCACTGGATGGTTTTACCAGCGGCCATCAGAGGGTATTTCTGCAGTTTTGTCCATTCAGTGATAGACTCCAAAAATATATATATTGGACTCCATTGACTTTTATTGTGTGGACGTAAAAATCAGTGAGAACTACGCATTTACAAGTCTTCCCCGTCTAAAATCTTCCTCAGGAGAAGCGTTTGTGACTGTGTGAGTTCTTGTGTAGCCATCAGCCAATCAGCTCTGTCATGATGTAATTTTGCTGTGGCATTTACAGCTCAGGTGACTGGCCCAAACTAATTTCCGGAACTGAGGGTCAGTGACATCCAGCATAGTCCAAATCATTTAAATCCTGTATAATGACGGTCATAATATACAGTCCCCTGCCTCAATACTAAAAAAGTGTTTTAAAGTGTACTGAACGGCAAAAGACGCACTCAGTTATGTCTTAAGTGAACATGAACAGCAGGGAAAATGCTTGTCGAATGCTTGTCAATATATTAGATCTGTGCCTTCAGTCTTAAAGTGGCAGCAGCCTAAACCTGTCGCAGTCTTTGTCATTTAATGGTGGTTGGAGGGAATGGGTTGAAACTAAGAGGTCTTGGCAATGTCAGTCAAAAAGGAAAGTTGTTTCAGAAGAACAAGACATTCAATTCTGATAAAAGTTTAGAAAGACAAACTCAACAGGGTCTAACTTTATGTTGAGTCTAACAAACAGGTTCTACCTTTATGTTGAACAGTTTTGTTGTACAATTGTACAATGTTTTATGCTAAAACCACTGAAAAGGAACAAAATTATAAAAGAGGAGGAACTAAACGTGAACTGAGCTAGGACAGTATAAATTGAATTGCATTAAATGTTAACGTGGATTGTGGACTGCAAACACACCGGATTTGCCAAGGTAATGCTAAATAGCACACGACGGTTTACTTCACACTGTCAGAGGTTCAGTCAGAAACGTAGACCTCTTGACATCTACCTCTTGTGCTTGACAGATGAAATCATCTCTCTGAAGTCTCGGTTATGCTTTATAACACAATTAGCGGCCCTTCAGTTGATTGTTATCAGACTGTGTTGGATGGAGAGACACAGACTAGACTGTAGTCCTGTTTAGATGAACATAATTTCCGTCAGGAGCAAATGATTCATGGGTAATATCACTCAGGCTTCCAAGTGAATCCCTTCAGTGTTATGAGGCTGCTCAGTTAAAACTTTACTGAAAAACTTGTTGTTCACAATCCACTGCATGCTTCTGTCTTCTGATTGATAGTCTTTACTTTTACGGCAAGCAAAAGGCCTTTTAGTATAATTTTAAAAGCGTCCACCTTCAGGTCATTTGTAGATGTGTCCATTACCGCGGGAAGTAGGTGTGCCGAGGGTACTGCAGCACCCCCTGGCATGTAGCCCACGAAAAAATGGGGGTGCGGTGTTAAAAATAAATTAAAGGTGCAATAGGGGATTGTCTTCAGAAACATTTTTTGTTATGCTGGTTGAAAGTCTCTTCACATCACGATAGCAGTCATTAAGTTAAGTGGTCTAAATGTATTTATATATACTGTGGAAGGCATAGGACCAAGAAATGTTCGTCCAATCAAAACGCTCGGCCCGAGTGTTTTAATTGGCTTTCCTACCTGCCTGTCAACGTATGTATTAGCATACCTCTGCGCACCCTGTTCGCGCAGACAGGATATGTCATCAGCGCGTTCACGCACGCTGTGCAGACAGAGCAAGGATGGCAGACAAACATTAACAACCCGATCTTCCTTCCTGGTATTGTAGTACTTTCAAAGTTTTCTCACCGGTGAATGACACATGATGTAGCCCAGCGAATGTCGTTCAGTCCGAGGTAAAATATTTTTGAGGTTTCCTTTTTAGAGTTTAACCTTGAAGACTTGGGCTTAATTTATTGTTTTGACTGGTTCCTTTCTATGCTTTAAAATTTTCGGGAAATAATATTCATTCCAGATCGGTCTCGTCAAATTCCTTCAGTACCAAGGTCTTCATGAGCAGTGCACCATGGATCCAGAGGTCTGGCGAGTACAGGAGGGAAAATGAATGTGTTTTTGTTGATGGTTCAATCATTACACACTATAAGATTTCACTCACTGACGCTGCGGTTGGCACCACCACTGCTGCTACTGACAGATTTCATTCCAGTGACAGATTCTTAATGAGATGCCCACTGGATGGTTTTACCAGCGGCCATCAGAGGGTATTTCTGCAGTTTTGTCCATTCAGTGATAGACTCCAAAAATATATATATTGGACTCCATTGACTTTTATTGTGTGGACGTAAAAATCAGTGAGAACTACGCATTTACAAGTCTTCCCCGTCTAAAATCTTCCTCAGGAGAAGCGTTTGTGACTGTGTGAGTTCTTGTGTAGCCATCAGCCAATCAGCTCTGTCATGATGTAATTTTGCTGTGGCATTTACAGCTCAGGTGACTGGCCCAAACTAATTTCCGGAACTGAGGGTCAGTGACATCCAGCATAGTCCAAATCATTTAAATCCTGTATAATGACGGTCATAATATACAGTCCCCTGCCTCAATACTAAAAAAGTGTTTTAAAGTGTACTGAACGGCAAAAGACGCACTCAGTTATGTCTTAAGTGAACATGAACAGCAGGGAAAATGCTTGTCGAATGCTTGTCAATATATTAGATCTGTGCCTTCAGTCTTAAAGTGGCAGCAGCCTAAACCTGTCGCAGTCTTTGTCATTTAATGGTGGTTGGAGGGAATGGGTTGAAACTAAGAGGTCTTGGCAATGTCAGTCAAAAAGGAAAGTTGTTTCAGAAGAACAAGACATTCAATTCTGATAAAAGTTTAGAAAGACAAACTCAACAGGGTCTAACTTTATGTTGAGTCTAACAAACAGGTTCTACCTTTATGTTGAACAGTTTTGTTGTACAATTGTACAATGTTTTATGCTAAAACCACTGAAAAGGAACAAAATTATAAAAGAGGAGGAACTAAACGTGAACTGAGCTAGGACAGTATAAATTGAATTGCATTAAATGTTAACGTGGATTGTGGACTGCAAACACACCGGATTTGCCAAGGTAATGCTAAATAGCACACGACGGTTTACTTCACACTGTCAGAGGTTCAGTCAGAAACGTAGACCTCTTGACATCTACCTCTTGTGCTTGACAGATGAAATCATCTCTCTGAAGTCTCGGTTATGCTTTATAACACAATTAGCGGCCCTTCAGTTGATTGTTATCAGACTGTGTTGGATGGAGAGACACAGACTAGACTGTAGTCCTGTTTAGATGAACATAATTTCCGTCAGGAGCAAATGATTCATGGGTAATATCACTCAGGCTTCCAAGTGAATCCCTTCAGTGTTATGAGGCTGCTCAGTTAAAACTTTACTGAAAAACTTGTTGTTCACAATCCACTGCATGCTTCTGTCTTCTGATTGATAGTCTTTACTTTTACGGCAAGCAAAAGGCCTTTTAGTATAATTTTAAAAGCGTCCACCTTCAGGTCATTTGTAGATGTGTCCATTACCGCGGGAAGTAGGTGTGCCGAGGGTACTGCAGCACCCCCTGGCATGTAGCCCACGAAAAAATGGGGGTGCGGTGTTAAAAATAAATTAAAGGTGCAATAGGGGATTGTCTTCAGAAACATTTTTTGTTATGCTGGTTGAAAGTCTCTTCACATCACGATAGCAGTCATTAAGTTAAGTGGTCTAAATGTATTTATATATACTGTGGAAGGCATAGGACCAAGAAATGTTCGTCCAATCAAAACGCTCGGCCCGAGTGTTTTAATTGCCTGCCTGTCATGCCTGTCAACGTATGTATTAGCATACCTCTGCGCACCCTGTTCGCGCAGACAGGATATGCGTTCACGCACAACAACCAGATCGTCCTTTCCTGGTATTGTAGTACTTTTAAAGTTTTCTCGCCGGTGAATGACACATGATGTAGCCCAGTGGTTCCCAATTCCTGTCCTCGCGCACATATTTTGCATGTCTCGCTTAGATAACACACCCGATTCAGATAACCAACTTGTTAGAAGTGAGCTACGTGCATGAACTGTGTTCCGATCGATATGATCCCTACACTGTGTTAATTGCGCCCTACTCTCTGAGCAGGGGAAATCCGTTGAAGTTGACTTCACTTCAGAAAATTCATTCAAGGATTTGCACTGAGCAGCGTCTTCACAGACATCACACTCACACGTCTTCACATCCAGTGCGAGGACTGGAATTGGGAACCGCTGATGTAGCCTATTGTAGTAATGTTGTCTCTGGTATTCTGGTCTGTGAGCAATGAGCGTATATGCGTTCAGGGTGCGTGGCTTTGGACGGCGATTGCAGGGAGGGTGGGACGTTTGCTTTCAGTGCTATCAGGCTAAAGTTAGCATTTTACAAGATCTCCTACTGCACCTTTAATGAACAATTTGTAACAAAAAAGAAATAAAATTAATTTTATTCATTTGTATATTCATTAAAATTCATTGAAAAAAGTAACCTAAACCAACTAGATGCAACAGTTAAACATGAGTTAAAGGGTTAGTTCACCCAAAAATGAAAATTCTGTCATTAATTACTCACCCTCATGTCGTTCCAAACCCATAAGAACTTCGTTCATCTTCGGAACACAAATTAAGATATTTTTGATGCATCCTGTGAGCTCTCTGACGCTCCCTATAGACAGCAAGGATCCTTACCCGATCAAGGTCCAGAAATGTAGCAAGGACATCGGTAAAATAATCCATGTGACATCAGGGGTTCAACCATAATTTTACGAAGCTACGAGTACTTTTTTGTGCGCAAAAGAAAAAAAAAACTTTACTTTTTCAGACTTTATTCAACAATTCGTCTCCTCCGCATCACCCTGGTGCCATTTTGGAGAATATCCACTGAACGTAAACAACGTATGCTGTTCTGTGTCAGCTGCGTCATGTGGATATGTTGTTTTCATTCAGATCAAAGCACAAACAATGTAGAAAACGTATCCGCTTGGCGCAGCTGACACAGAATTGTTGAATAAAGTCGTTTTTTTTTTTTAATTTTGCGCACAAAAAGTATTCTCGTAGCTTCGTAAAATTACGATTGAACCCCTGATGTCACCTGGAATATTTTACCGATCTCCTTGCTATATTTCTGGACCTTGATCGTGTAAGGATCCTTGCTGTCTATGCGGGGGTCAGAGAGCTCTCAGATTTCATCAAAAATATCTTCATTTGTGTTCCGAAGATGAACGAAGGTCTTACGGGTTTGGAACGACATGAGGGTGAGTAATTAATGACAGGATTGTCATTTTTGGGTAAACTAACCCTTTAAGTTGAATCAAATTGACTGTGAGTCATTTCAACTTATTAAACTGACTTAAAAAAATCATTTGTTGCCATGATTTTTTGATTAGATTATTACTTGTAACATGTCTGTGCCATACCCAAATTAGGAATTAACGACCATTTCTACAGACATAGCAAAGAGACAGCAGAGAAAGAGTGAGAGCGTTTAACTCAGCAGCAACAAATCTTGCATTCTCACATCTGTAGCACTTATTTTCATCTTTAACATTGATCTTTTAAGTATTTCCTATTCTTAAAACAAAATTAATGCTTAAGGTTGATTCAATATTACTCTTAATGAAAAAGAACACACATCAACAATGCTACAATGACAAAGTCGCTGACTCGCTACAATACAATACAAAAAACAAAACAAAACAAAAAACATAGGCTATACAATAAAATAGTATAATGACATATTCACCTATATTAAACTTTGATCTTTTATTAACGAAATGAATAAGGATATGTTTTACCCGCGTTTAACACAAATAAATATGGATTTCCCCCTAGCTACCTTAAACGATTGTAGTTTGTGGTTTATGAAATATTATCTTATTAATTAAAACACATTAACCATAAAATAGTACAATGGCAAATTCGCATATTAAACATCTAACTTTTATTTACAAAATGAATAAGATTGATATACCTTGCATTGTAACCCAAATAAGTTATTTTCCCTTATTTAAAATGAATGCGTAGTTTGTGATTCATTGTTAATTTTTTTTTTATTGAAAACCCAGCAACAATAAAAACACTCACTTATATTAAACAAAGAAATGAAAGTTTTATTAACAAAAGTTGCTTTTTGGATCCGTCGTCATAGTGTCAGTCTTCTCGCATCACTCTTGTCACGTGACCCCAACCTCCAAATAAAGTATAAGCAAGAAAAACATTTTTCTTGTTAGTAATATTTCAAGATGAACACTTACTAGGCTGAAGCAACTTATTTGATTATCCTTAGGGAATTAAATAATGTGGACATGATTGAATGCATTAAGTTATTGGAATGAATTACGAAAAATAAAATAAATGAACATTTCCAACAGATTAAGTCACCAAAACAAAATTAGGACACAACCCCATTTTCCAAAACTCCACTATGTGATCAGCGAGAAAACAACCAGGATACCTAAAATAATTGCACCAAAAGTTTCAAATGAAACCAAAGGTGTAATAAGATCACCTGACAAGTCATTTTTCTGCAGCAGAGAGGCCAAAGAAAAAAAGGCGAAAGAACAGAAAGATCTTGGCTTCTACAGAGCCTAAAGGCAGTGAGGATTCGTCTTGTTCTGGACCGCGGGAAATGGATTAAGTGATCTATTTATGGTGCTCATTCACAAGGGCAGAGGCAGATAGTGAGCAAGATAATAACATTACTGCTCCATTTAATCTCCCACAGTCATGTGACCAGCAGTAATGATGGGTATTTTGTATCTTGGCCAGCGACGAGTAAGAATGTTAAGTGTTTTTCAGTGTCGTGGTGCAAGAGTGACATTGTCTTGTCTTCTCTCACCTTAAAGCCCACCGCAAGAGCCAATATTCTTGTTTCTTCAACTACAAAAACTCATGTAAATCATCAAGTTTTAAAAGCCTCTGGTTAAACATCAAGTAAACAATATACCTATACCACACAGTGCTTCTTGCTAGCTTTTGTTCTAGCCACATGCCCATGAAATGCATTTAAAGAGTTCACAAAATCAAAATGTTGTTGCCTTTATCCCATGTCAATCTGCCATAAACTAAAAATCTATGTGTAAAACTAGACTATACATGGCATTCTTCTAGTACTGCTCAGTTGTGTGACCACTGGGTTCTTCAGGCACCTGCAAAAGAGCTGATGTGATTTAGCACTTTGAAGTAAGGCTGAAAATGATGACAAATATAAAATAAAATAAATTCAAATATAAAGTCAAATGCATGATTAAGACCCAGTCTCAGCACCAACACAGCACATCCTGGTTCTTTTTGAAAAGATATGCAAATAAAAATCATGAAATATTTGTAAAATAATCTTAAAATCCATCTTGGAAAATGTCAAAATATGCATGCATATAAAATATTAAATTAAACTAAATGATAGATTCCCACTTATGCATTAAGAATTTTGCCCATGATGACTTAACTATTATCTTTATTATCCTGGCCACAATTGAACTGGATCAAAAAGAGGGAACAAATTAGTATAACATGGCCATGATTTACCTAAAACAAGGAAATAAATTAATCAAACATGGCGATGATTTAAGGAATTATGTTTTTTACGAATTACTAATTTGTGACCACGACATCATTTTTTTTTTTCATTTTATGTGCAGGGCTCTGTATAAAATACAATTTTAAATAAAATAATTAAACTCATTAAAATAAATTTGAAGTTTTATCTACAATTGCGGTTTAAATTGTTAACACAAGAAACAAATTGTCACCAATGGAAATTGCTCAGAGCACAAACATATTTAAAAGTCACACATTAAATATGTTGAATATAATGTAGACTATACATAATTATTTTTTGAAGCTGTAAATAAAACAGTTTACTGGAGTACGTTGTACAAGAAAATACCACTTCAGTCTTTTTACTTCAAAATGTTTAAGTTTGCTGTTTCTTTGCAATTATATGTGGTGTACTAGCAATTTCTAAATGAAAATAGTTTCAAAGCCTTTTTTAAGTGTAATATT
The DNA here is from genome assembly GCF_001515605.1 of Sinocyclocheilus anshuiensis. Taxonomy (NCBI): domain Eukaryota; kingdom Metazoa; phylum Chordata; class Actinopteri; order Cypriniformes; family Cyprinidae; genus Sinocyclocheilus; species Sinocyclocheilus anshuiensis. The sequence continues at coordinate 581,343 of NW_015549600.1, read as the reverse complement.
TTAAACAAATTATACAATTTTTCTCATTCAGTCATATGATTGTTTAATTTGTCTGACTATATAATACTTATTGACAACATTACATCATTACTTATTGACAACAGTCTTTTGCACTGATTACTATTCATTTATTATCATTATTACAGACAGCAACTCTCCTTCCATACATCCACCATAATTCATCAGATCAGTCCCCGTTATGTTTAGGAACTGCCCTGAACGTGTACGTGGTGTAATGATGTGTTGAAATCACAGACCCAGCGGTTTTATAAAAGTCTCCATGTGACAGAGGCACAGTAGAGCGAGTCAGAGCACTAGTAGCTGCACTGGCTTTGGTGCGTCTCACCTGGTTTCAATTTGCAGTGGCTTTGGCCACGCGGCTCTTATGGTGTAACATTAACTCTCCTTCCTGTTCCATATGAAAATTTAAGCGTGATCCCAGAGGAGCAGTAAAAGGTTGCACGCTGGCCAAACTGCGCTGCTGGTCGCGCACACTCGTGGTAGATCATTTAGACCAAACCACAGTCAGCCGGCATCATCAGAAGCGCCAATGGACTCGGCTCTTTGGTAACTAAATTTGAGACCGATAGGAAAAACGATAGGCACTGTTTATTATCTTGCCACAGTTTTAAACAAATGGGATGGTTTTGGTTGGGGAAATTAAAAATGGCTGTGCAAACTATGATTCAGACTACATTTTTTTGACGTACGGCTGCAGGATGAGTCAAGCGTGACTCTGGTTTACTTCACGATGGACATGTGTGTCTTGCATTACTGCTGTTATTTAATGGACAGGTTGAACTCTGAGGTCCGGACTTGCTCAATTCACGGCAGATGTGGAGTGGATCCAGCTTTTGCACATTTTCACGGCTTATCTTTTACGACGGCCGTCATGGCCGATGATACAAAGTATAGATATGAGATGCTGCCATTGCATTGAAATTATTATTATTGAACCAATTACATTTTAAAAATATTTTTAAAATAATAAAACAAACGTTACTTTATATGCGCAAATTATTTAAGTATCATGAAAATATACCAAAACAATAATTTAATGATAAATGTCATTCAGAAAGGGTGGAAACTATTAGCTATTAAACGATTAATGCATATAACACATAATAAACACAATCAAGTAAAGGCGCATTAAAGCGCATTTTTAAGTATATTCTCCAAATATTCCAATTGGGGCTGCTAACAACTTGATAACAATAAACTTGAAAATACCACCTCAACTTTCTTCATTTAAAGTGTGCATTTCCTCAATCTTGCACATTCTATGTCTGAGAGCATGCGTCGCTTTTGCAACATTTACTATTATTATTGTCATTACGGCCAATTTTTAAATCATGATCAATTATTAAATCATATAATGGATGCAATGAATTTTGTTACAATATTCGATCAATGCATGTATTTTCACACTGTATAGTAACCAATCATGACCCAACAATCTTGTCTAACAAACTAATGCTCTCATATTATCAGCAATGGGAGTCCAGGAATAAGTCCTCATAAGTGCACATTTTAAATTTTAATACATTTTCATGTCAAGTAATGGCCACCTTACCCTCTATCTGTATTGGCTTCAGTTATGTTACTATGACTGATGTCAGTTTTAGGATTATTTGGTCTGTGTAGTTGGACAGTGAATTTAATCAATTTATTAGTTAGGTCACAAAGTGGATAACAATGCATAAATATCAGAAATAATACATTTTATTACCGTGATGAAAATGTTCACTGTCATTTCAAGAGAATGATTAAACCGGTTCATGAAGAGGTTTTTTTTGCATAAAGATGCCTTTCCTCTATGGGTTAAAAACAATAAATGTTTGCCATCATCATAAGCATCCTCAAAATTTGTAGACAGAAATGAATGTCTTTTCAATAAAGAGTCTGCAGATATCTCCCACATACAGTTAATACAAATCTTCTCAGCTAGAAATGCTTATCTGCCTTATGTTGTACCATTTCTAATGGTAGGAGTCACTCCAGACGGGCAGCCTCACCTCCTGGCCTTCTTCTCTTTCATGAGTTTTTTGCTCTCCTCTCGTCTCCTCTTGTTGACGGGGTTGCGTGGATCATAGATCTCGAACGTGTCTTCGTCCTGCATGTTGGCATCTTTTACCTTTCTGGTTTGTTCATCAAATTGCAGAACATGGGCCATCCTAAATCACAAGGGGAAACAGAGTTTAGTTCAAAAGAACAGCAAAGCACAGCTCACGGGCCACTAAATCATTAAAATCAGAGTTACAAGTGCTGGGAATTTCCCAGTGGAACAGATGGAGTCAGAGCAGACTTCCGACCATGATGAGTCCACAAAAAGCCTGTTTCAAAGCACGTTTAAAGAAATAACTCATCCAAAAATGAAAAATCTTTCATTTATTCCCACTGTGACTGGTGCCATCCATCCATCCATCCATACATCCATACATACATACACACACTCTCTCACACACACACACACACACACACACACACACACACACACATTCACTTACTTATCCAGACCAGTTTGGCAGTAAAAATAAATGTACACACACATGCAATTGCCTTTTAACCGATTAATTGACTGCATGTCTCATTACATCATTTGCATGAGCCAAACCTATTCAGCACAGCAGCAAATCAGTCAGATTGGTATTTGCGATTATTGTATGCATGAACAGTATGCATGGGACTAGGGTAGGGTTAACCGAAGGACTGATCTTCAGCTTAAGCCTCTATAGCGATGCCCCATGTAGGAGGTCTCAATAATACAGCACAGACGCTTATCTACATTGCATTTCTTCAGTAATGCTCTTTCTCTCTCTCCTCACGGCAGGGCTGCATGTGATTGGCAGTTAGAATTACATTCCACGGAGCATTCCTGAGTGCCAGCATCATTAAGAAGAGCTCACAGCTGGCTAAAGTCGCATCCTGAGGACTCCAGAAGACTGCAGCCCAATCCAAGATACAGTTTACACTACGCCAACAGGACGCAGAACTACAGTTCTGTCATATCTGAGTGGTTCTACTGACAGCTTCTATGACTTCAGGTGTCCACGCTAAGATATTTAAAGGGGTCATATGATGCGATTTCTATTTTTCCTTTTCTTTAGTGTGTTATGTAGCTATTTGTGCATGTATAAGATCTGCAGAGTTACAAAGCTCAAAGTCTCCCACAAAAGGATTTATTCTATCTAAAAGAGAAGGCTGATCCAGACCGGGCTAAAACACCTCATTCACACACGCCCCCACATGTCTACGTCACGATGTGGAAATATTTGCGTAATGCCGCCCAAATGTTCATACAAAGAAAGAAGGCTTGGTTTCAGGAACCGCAGTAGTGTTGATGCAGCTATGTCAGGGAGACGCTGTGTGTTTCTGTGCGAAAGCAAAAGCACTTTAATTGGCCTTCCAAAAGTAGATGCAATGAGGAATCATTGGTTAAGATTTATTTATAACAGAACAGCACAACCCAGATGTTCGAATTTGTGCAACGCATTTTATGGACGACAGTTTTTTGAACCTAGAAGAGTAGCCTACACGGCTG
>NW_015549600.1:576250-577098 GCF_001515605.1 Sinocyclocheilus anshuiensis | reverse complement strand
TGCAAAGACTAAAGTCTCAAATCCAAAGAGATATTCTTTATAAAAGTTAAGAGTTAACCACGCCTACCTAAAACTAACACGCCCTCACATGTCTACGTCACGATGTGGAAATATTTGCGTAATGCCGCCCAAATGTTCATACAAAGAAAGAAGGCTTGGTTTCAGGAACCGCAGTAGTGTTGATGCAGCTATGTCAGGGAGACGCTGTGTGTTTCTGTGCGAAAGCAAAAGCACTTTAATTGGCCTTCCAAAAGTAGATGCAATGAGGAATCATTGGTTAAGATTTATTTATAACAGAACAGCACAACCCAGATGTTCGAATTTGTGCAATGCATTTTATGGACGACAGTTTTGTGAACCTAGGAGAGTAGCCTACAAGGCTGGCTGGGTCAATGGGTCAATTCCGACTTTGCTATGATAATCTGGCGCTTATTCTGAATCAGCTACTGTGAGTATGTTTTCTTAATAGTTTAAGTATTTGCTATTGACTGTTCAAATGCGGAGTTTTGCGCCGTGTAGAGTATCGCGTCATGTGTGTGGAGAGAGACAGGGTCACATCACAGTGGAGTCAGCTTTCTTAATCGCGGCTTGTGTACTGCAAATACATACGAGCATTATGTCTGTCACGCGACTCTGTTCCCCTTTCGGGGCTTGAACTGATGGTAAAACTAAGGACATTATGTACTGTTTTTACATTCATGTTGAAAGCTGAAGCTCGCGATTATGGAAAGGGGAGTTACATTTCCGATGCGTGCTTGTGGTGTTTGGCCAATCACAATGCACTGGGTCAGCTGGCCAATCAGAGCAGACTGTGCTTGTCGGAAGGAGGGGCTTTGTAGAAAACGACG
>NW_015549600.1:568422-575999 GCF_001515605.1 Sinocyclocheilus anshuiensis | reverse complement strand
AAATAATGTGTTTTTTTGAACATTAAAGCATGTCAACATATTCTGTTACACCAAATACACAAAATATATGACCCCTTTAAAGAGAAATGACTCTAATGTTGTTCCAAACCCATCCATGTTTACAAATCACAGTAAATGGGGTCCAATGTTGCTTTGCTCCCCATTAACTTTCGCCTTATGTGTTCTTCAAAATATCTTCTTTTGTGTTCTACAGAAGCAAGTCATTCATACGAGTTTGGAACGACGTGAGTAAATGACGAATGGATTTTCTTTTTGTTCGAGGCCATATTTAGGGTGTTGTTTTTGGAGTAAGCCTAGGATGAGGTACATATCCACACATCTCACCTCTGCTCTGTTGACCTACATTTCATACTGAGATGATGGCTACAGAGGAACTGTCTGAATCAAGACATGGAGAGAACCTCAAAGAAACGTCAGGAAGGGTGAAACAGGTCATTGTTATACATCACGGACACGGCCAGATGGCTCTCTGGGGTCTCATCTAAACCAAAGAAAGATGCTAAAAGAACTGATATTCCACACCTGTTTGAGCTATTCTTGTGAAGGTCAGAATTTCTGGAAAGACTCTATCCTTCACAAATCCAAATCTGCGGTGCGGGTATCATAGTAAACACACTCGCCTCCAAAGCCCAGGGCTGGTTTGAAAGAACAAGACGTGACGGGACGTTTCAATAATTCAACGACTCCCAGCTGTCAATTCAATACGGTGCAAGTTTTGGTGGTTTCGCAGAAGTGTGTCAGGAAGTAACTGTAGGAGCTGAAGGAAGATTTTTAAATTGAGCCGGTTGTCCGAGTCAAGACGAATGCATGAAGGAACCGAAGAATGGAAGTGGCCTGCTGTCTAAAATTATGAGCGCTCTCGTTGGTAAGTAATCCACCACGCTGCTATTTTTGAGCCATCGCAGAACCCCTGGATTCAGCCAAAGAGACGGATAAAGAGTCTGCGAGTGCGTGCGAGCCCATTTTTAAGTGTTCGGCCGAGTGTGTATGTGTGTGTGTGTGTGTGTGTGTGTGTGTGCATGCTTGCATCCATTTGAAGTCCGTAGGAGATGTGACAGCTCATCTAGAATGTCATGGCTATACTCTGGCAGACCCGCAGGACTCCCGTCACGTAAAGCAGCCGGCTCTGATAATTTGTCTAGCAGTCTCGGTGATGACAGCTCGTCGGACTCGTCGCCTAGAGTTATGGCTCATGCAAAAATCCCACCGTTTGATTGGGGCTCTTATCAGGGAGGGGCTCCCGCCATGATGCCGAGGCCCTCGGAAGCCTCTTCCTGAATTTATTTTTCTTTCGCTTTTGCGAAAGAGGGGGAAGCAGGAGCGGAGGCCTGGGCTCCTGGGCGAAAAGGGGTTTTTGTAGACACAGACACAGATGGAATAGTTTACAATCTGGCCCAGACTTGACTTCCAGTGTCTGACCTGTTGTAACCCATGTTCCGTTCGTGGGGTGCAACAGGCATTCAGAAAGTGGTACAGACTTCCCACTGCTGTTTTTCTAGCACTAGGGGCCTCTTGTCCCTCCTCCTCTCTGGAGTCAGACCTAAAACGTCCCAGCGTCGTGGGGGTCCTTAGTCAGCAATTACAGTCCATCCTGAAGACAAAGTAACTGATAGGAAACACGGGCTCAGACGGCGCCCCCACCTTTTGCGCTCACATGTGGTATTTGTTGGAGCATCTGAGTGCATATATTTAGATAAAGACTCAAGGTCTTTGATGAAAAGCGAATACGAGAGAAAAACACACCATGTCAATTCATTTCCCTGCGGTGGCTTGCGGCGTGAAGAGGGAGGACGATGGTCTGACAGATCTTCGCTTTATCCTCAGCACGTCACTGCTGTGGCTGCGGCACGGACTCGCACACCATTAAGACTGATAATTAATCAAGCGTAAAGACATTACTCTTCGCAGAGGCATGCGCCCGACCGCATTCTTTACGTTTGATTGTGATTTATGGTTTTCCTGCGAAAGTGCGAATCGACTGCAGCGGATGTCTACCAAACGGTTAAGCGTAAACGTGCCACATCCAACCCGCAGAGTCACTTCAAACGCTTCCAACGGAAAACAACCCTGAGTTTTCAGTGAACTGTATCAATGGATAGGGTATACGTTAGTGCGGGACCCAAAAAAGCAAACCGCTGAGGCTATACATTTTAACCGAGACCGAAAAAAACAATGATTTACCAGTCTGCTTCCCGTAATCCTCGGAAAAACTAGAAGTGCCGTGTGACGCATTGGTCATGGCAGGGCTTTAGATATAAAGCGTATCTATGAATCACAGTAATGTCCAATCAAGTTGAGCGTTCATTAAATAGAAAAACACATCTTTCAAACTGAAAGCCATAAATGTGGATGAGCAAAATCAGTTTTTAAGTACCTACTGTAATCTCAGAGGCCGTACTTACAAATGCATGCATCTTCATCACATGTGCTAGGAAGATTATGGAGAAAACAGAATCTAACCGAAACATTTCTAATTGATATTCTATTTGTGTACTTAAGCGCACAATCAGGGCCATAGCTTTGTGCCTCGCATACAGCATTAAGATTGATGCTCCCTGGAGCCTGATTCATTTTGCAGCATCATAAATGTTATCCTGGCCAAAGAACTTAGCTGTCAATAACACCCTCGGCCCGACATGGAAACGGTCCCATCAGATCAGGACTGAAAAAAATAATAATAATCTAAAGGATGCCAAAAAGAAAATCTAAGCTGTGTTTAGTCTTCATATTTAACAGAGAGCAAAAATAAAACCGAACAGACTTAATATTTGCTCAGTGAGTGGTGTGTGTGATTTAGTGATCTAGCACCGCTGTGACATGGTAATTATTTCTTTTCTGTCTTCACAATCTCGTAGTATGCTGTTGGATTGGAATGTCTCCAGTGACATACAGACAGATGAGGCAGTTGTTACAGCTCATGACATAAACAATGTCCGATACAACGTCTAGTAGTGAGTGCTATCGTGAAAACGATCCGTAGGGAAGAGTGGGGTAAGATGTGCCACTTTTTACTAATACCTGACCTGCCATCAACTGAAATTATAAGCAAGTGTTGATAACTGATCCAAAAGTATAACTTTTCAATAAAAAGTGGTACAACTTGCCCTATGTTAGGGGTAAACATGTAAAGGGATAAGCTGAAGCACTCGGAAAAATGTAAATTATTTATAATCCAAATAAAAATATGAACATAAGAAAAAAAAGCAATAAACAATTCCATTCTTAAAGGCTACTTTTCTGAACATTATTTGGATTTTTATTTTTTTTTTGCATTTTATTTGCTATATATATGTTTTTCATAGTCACTGGCACAGGCACCATTTTGGAATTTTTTTTTTATAATTCATGGCTAAAAATATGATATAGCCAAAAAATTACATGATTTAGACACTTAATATATTCACACGTCATATATATTTTGGGCCCTGGAAAAGTTTGTAATGACAAAATTAATTTTAGCTATAATGCCACAGGCAGCTGGATGTGATGGAATCTTTCTAAATATATAGTTGCATGTAAAAACTATTGCACAATGTTTTCTGAATTAAGGTGTGCGACACACCCCACTCTTCCCTACGGATTTAAAAGGGCTGCAGAAGTCAAACTAGGACATATCTGACAGAATAGACTGTCAAAGTTGGCGATTTGAGGAGACACGGGCGACCGGTAGCGATGCAGGCGGTTAGTGCTGGTTTGATGTTGGTCGAGCTAGATCCAAAACATGGTCTTCAAAGTGAAGCTAGTTGACCAGCTCACTGGTTACGCTGATTAAAAAGCCTGGTATGGACACCAGCACGCTTATATCCAAAACATATGCTGGTGTTATGGAAAATTCCAACAATGGTTTATCACCGGGCGCTGGTTCTGCTGGCACCCGTAATGAGCATCTGTTAAAAAGACAGCACGCGTCTGACTGCAGGTTGACGTGCCCTGTCTGGCGTTCGGTGGGTGAGACACGTTCCATCTGGGCACTCCGTCTGTTGAAGCAGTTATTTACTCAGTTAAGTCAGCTGAGAAAACTACTTCTTCACAAGTGGCTATTGCAGCGCAGCAAAAACAAACACTGCATACTGTTCTAATGGTGTCAGCGCGCTGCAGAGCCAAACGCATGACTTGGCTGGAGAGCGAGGTGGCTCAGGCACACTTAAGGCAAGCAGCTGTGCCTGATGTGGGGAGAGGTATGAACGTTTTGCTATGTTAGTCCAAATAAATAGCTCTGCTACCTTAATGCGAAACAGTAGCTGTGCATTGGGACAACCAATGAGGCGCGAGTTACTGAGAATGCATTTGATCACAGACAACTGCAAGTCCATTAGTGCATTAAACCTCTGTAGGAATGGAGAAGCGAGAAAAAGCAACTCACCAGCCCTTATCGTCATCCTCGCCAAGTTCCTCAACGTCTTCCTCTGGAACACTAGGAGTCTCCGAAATCGCAGATGATAGTTTGGATTTGAAGCGTTCCAAAAGGGCGAGTGTCTTTAGAGACAAGAGAAAGCGTGTTATTTTGACTTTCGGGTGTTTTTAAATTAAAAAAAAAGCTCTGTGCATATTCAAAGGGACAGTTCATCTAAAAAATCCTGTCATCACCCTCGTTTCATTCCAAACCTGTATGACTTCCATTCTTCTATTCAATAGTAATTTATTCAATAAAAATCTTTTGTGTGATGATATAAGTTTGAGTAGTGTGAAAGATTTATATTTATCTACTTTATATTGAACTTTTGTACTTTGAATCTTCATATGATTCATCTGTGAGGCACTACATTTTGTATTGGGTTCTATGGAAGATATTTTGAAAAAATGTTCAGTGTGTCCAAACAGTAAAAGTAAATAAGGTCCAGTGTTGTTTGGGACTCCACTGATGTTCATTGTATGGACAAAAACAGCTGAAACAGACTGTCATTCACTGAAAATAATTTTGGCATGCACTCCAGCATCTTCAAGTAGTGACATTCGATTTATTCTCGAGTCAAATCTTTGCATGAATAATTCAATTGACCTTACAACAGATAATTGACTAACAGCCTGTGGTCAGACTCTGTGGTAGACCGCACGAACAAATAACTTGCAAATTCTGAATGATAGCCCACAAGCAAAACTCTCAACATTTGCACAGTATGGTGGAATCTTTTAGAAAAGGGAATGGTTTAAATAGCACTTCTTGTTCTTTATGATAGACTTTTGTATTTAATAGTGAAAACAAGTGAAGGAAATTTAAAATGAACTACATACAGCCAAAGTTCATGTCATTTGAAGAAAAACACACAAAAACACATTATTTATCACTGTTTGCGTCTTTTTTTCTTTGTGTTAATGGCAATATTTATGACATGTCGACTGTCTGAATTCTTGACACTTGGAAGAATTTACCTTTTTTCCAGTCTTCTACCATTATATTTACAGTTTCAGTATAAACTAATAATAAGTCTTGTGCTTCATGTTTTGTGCATTTGAAGTAATTTAGTATTAGTATTGCATTGTCAATAAATGACGAATAAAATTTCACTCTGTTTGTCGCACAAAGTATGACTTTAGACTTTCAACTTGCAATAAAGCACACAAGTTGCCACAATATTTGAAAAAGTGTTTCACAGAAAAGAGAAAGTCAAAAAGTTTTGGAACTTGAGTAAATGATGGCAGCATTCTCATTCTTAGGTAAACTGTTCCTTTAAGAAGAAACTTGTCGTTTATTTCAAGCTGGAATAAGCCAGAACTTTCCAAATCTAATCTTTACCATTATAAGAGCTGAAGAAAATCGTAGAGTCTTGAAGCTACAACTTACCTGAGCCTCTCGGCCAGAACCTTTCTTCAGTTTCTGCTTCCTCATGTCTTCATACTTCTTCCTGCTCTCCAGGTACTCTGTCACCGCCTCACTGGTCGGCTTACTGTCACCTTTGAGAGAAAACAAGAGCGATTACAATCTAGATAAGAGAAATTAACTTCCCTTCAGGGATCAATCTGTCTATTATTTTATATTTTATATATATAGTAGTGTGACTAACTTGAAAGGATTTACATGAAAAGAAAAACAGCCAAATTCCAGAGCAGAAGTTATTACTATCATATGGACATAACTATGAAATACATAAAATTTATACTGCTATAAGCTTAGATGAAGATGACAGCTCCTGTGGGCCACTTGCTTCCAAGAATAATCATATCGCCAATGCCAAAATTTAGGTCCTAAGACCCTCATCAGTGCAAAGGCCAAAATTTATGACTTTTGCAGTCCAAATGATTTTCTGCACTATAAAGAGATGGATTTTATTCAAATTATAAGGAAACACATGTGATATACAGACATGTATACTGAGAGGATTAAACAAATGAAATGGGAAACACATCAAAATGTGTTTATGTAACACTGAGGCTCTCCCATCATTCAAGATAGTCACAGCGAACACTACAAAATAAGGGGGGAAAAAAGACAGAAGAGAATGAGAAATGGCAAATGTCAGCATCTAATGAAATAAAACAGTTCTGTCATGTCCGCTATCATATTATAACAGCTTTATTTGATGGCATTTTGCAGCGTAAGCGTGCACAACATGCTTTCCAAAACCAAGGGATTTTTCATTTCCAAGTGAAACGTAAACCAGAAAGACGACAGTAAACAAACATCACAAGATGATGTGCCTTACAGCGATTTTACCACAGAAAACAGGGTTTTGGACACAAAGTTCAATAAACAGTTACATTCATGAAAATAATAAAAATAAACCATTCTTTCATTAAATAATATAATTCCTTGGCCAATTAGTTTACAGTTGCTAAAATGCAGATGAGTCCTACAACATTTAGATGCAATGAAAGGTTGTCTATCATATTTCAAAGTGTTGCACTCGATTTCACATATTTAGTCTGGCATTATAGTTTGGGAAAAGTTCAACAAGTGAATGTGTACAAGTTTGTCACAATAGCACTAATATAGGCTAAGTAAAAATAAGTGACTCCTCAGAATAGGGCTGCACGATAAATCGAAATGGAATCGAGATCGCGATTCGACAGAAGCTGCGATTGTCATGCGTATCTTTCAGTGAAGCACGGTTCTGTGATCAGCAGTAAATCTCCATCCAAAGGCCAGAGGGCGCTCTCGCGCTGAAACTCCAAATACGCCTCGCAGAAGAAACCCAGGAAATGCCTATCACTGCAGCTGAATAAACAGAACTGCTTTCATTGATTCAGCGTGACTAATAAACACACGACTATGGCAATATACGGTTTATCGGAGTTCTTCTTATTATAATTTTCATTAAAATAAAGTATATTTATAATGCAATGCCTTTATCACTGCTTAAATACTATGAAATATGTTGCGTGCCTTATTCTGTGTAAGAAGCCACATCATCTCACAGAAGGATTTATTTCAAACACTCGACTGACGTTATGAAGTGAGTTTGGAGTAAAAATATGTTATTAAATGTGGTATTTTCACATGCTTTCAGATGGAGCAGCATTTACTTCACAGAGCCGTAGTTCACTGAGAAGCTATGCAAACAGCTGTCATTATCGCGAACGATTTCTTCGATTTCATAATCGCGCAATAAAATCGTCTG
>NW_015549600.1:566809-567485 GCF_001515605.1 Sinocyclocheilus anshuiensis | reverse complement strand
TGCTCCATCTGAAAGCACGTGATGATGATTTACTGCTGATTACAGAACCGGCTTTACTAACAAAATGCGCATGACAATCGCATTCGATTAATCGTGCAGCCCTACATCAGAATGAGATTCTCCGCTGGATTAAGCCGCGTCGCATCGCATTCTTCTTCTGAGGTAAATTTAAGGCTTATTCCCCACAGCACGTCTTCTTCCAAAAACGAAAAGTAGCCGAGATGAACTTGATGAATCTTTCTTTGTTTACGGAGGTGATGTGGGCGTTCACATATTCGCCGAGCATCTCAAGCCTGGTTTTGTGGGCGTGATCACATTATAGGTGAGCTCAGACAGGAAAGACTGTAACTCGCATTGGTTTCACATGGATTATTTTATCAGAGAATATTTGATTTCGACATGACTTCATTTAAAAATAGACACTTCAAGCTTTCTTTAGATATATTTCTCATGCCATTTTCGTTCATTTTAGTGACTCGTTTCAGGAAGATATTTGCGGAGACTGAGAATGCAGAAAGCGCATCCTATTTGTTTTCTTTATTTTACAAAACCAAAAAAAAAAAAGTTTTGTTGCTATTGCGAGTGTATACAAATAATACTTTTTATTAATAATTTTTCAGTCAATATTAAATTAACGAAAGAACGTCTCGGTTACGTATGTAACCCTCGTTCCCTG
>NW_015549600.1:560457-566701 GCF_001515605.1 Sinocyclocheilus anshuiensis | reverse complement strand
ACGATAGAACCGCTCGGCTCCGAAGCGAAAAGCTGAATATGCGTTGCATCTGCTGCCTACTTATACTCACGCTGTAATCAGCAGCAGCTGGATGCAATAATCTCATGCCAATGTGCATTGGCTCGTTTAGTTTACACTCGAAGTGGATTGGTCCCTCTAAGCGAGATCCCAATTTCGTCGGTCAACCGACGTGACGTCGGGAGTGACCGACTGAAAGGGAACTATGAGTTTCACTTTGTACTGTATTTTTTAGGTTTGATAGCTTCACAAATAAAGTAAACTTGAAAGTAATTAGTAATCCAATTACTTTTTAAATGCAGTAATTAGTAATGTAATCAAACTACAATTTTAAAGATGTAATTAGTCATTTGTAGTGGATTACTTTTTTTGAGTAACTTACCCAACACTGATGGGGAGAGTGGGATAAGATGTGCGAGTGTGAATATTTCATAAATATTCAATAATAAATATTCAGAAAAGTCCAATCATCATACAGTATGCATTTTCCTGTAACTGCATTTTATTAGATATTAAATCCATTTTCTACATGGCAGGTAAAATCAATATTAAGTCAAAGCAAAATTATCCAGGTGTAAACTACATGTCAGCGAACTGCCAACGTATTCACGTAAAATGCTAGGCTAGATATTTTGTTTCCTTTTAAATATAATTTTTTTTCCCAAAATTGTAGCTGAAAATGTGAATGGTTTACTACATATTAGACCTTTTTCTGTCTGGTTTAAGAAAACACACGCACAATAAAAAAAAAGACTCTGGAATGGGACTGGAATGTTTAAACTCTTACAATGTTTAAACAAATGACAACAAACCTTGGACAACAGCTCATTGCGTGACGTACAGACAATGCTGAAACACAGCATTATCCAATGAAATGAGTTTCCTACTACAAATGCTTACATTAAAAAACCCTGAATCCTGCAAGAGGATTAAGACGATATAATGGTCATATAAAATCTCTCCTAATCATACGCACCAATTTGAAAGGTGCCTAAAAATAAAGTGTATTCTACAAATCCCACGCCAGAATTGCAGGAATTGGAAAAGTCAATATCATCAAGGCTGGACTCTTGACACTGGTGTCTACAGGCATTAATGTGCCACTGCAAATTCCCCAGCTCAGACGGCGGGCGCTGACGTCACAGATCGCCCCGGCGGGTACATAGCCTCTTTCGACTACACCTGCCCTCACGGCAACTATGACTGAATGCTTTCTCCACAACAAGCTCAAGAGGAACAAACTACATCAGATGGAGCCTCCAACATCTGGGTGATTTATTTCACGTTAGCGCTGTCATGTAACGAAAAATCTTTTTCCCCACACAAATGGAACACTTGTTTATTCTTCGTATTTATGGTGCACTGAAAACCACACTGGAGAGAGGCTGGAAATTTGTTTTTCAGCAACCGAGAGAGCGTGCCATGCGTTCGTCTGAGAGCCACTGACTGTGTTTGAAAATGTTTAGTCTGTGGCAATAGAAAACTAGAAAGACAGAAAGAAAGTAATGAGCCAAAGACTATTAAAACACACTGACTGTGTAGAAAACCGAACACTCTACCTCTTTTCAAATCTATAAAACAAGGGCTGCCAATATGAGCTGAAAGCATGTTTATCATGGTCGCTGTCCAGACAGTGAAAGATACAGCTTTGATAGGACTGAAATAAACATGTATTAAAACAAAGTACAAGAACTTTTACATTCTTTGAGTAGTTTGTATATGCAGTGCATACATGGCAATAAATCAGAAATAAATATTGCTGCAACAGTTTTAACGTTTCTTTAAAGGACTACTAAATTATATTATATTATATTCATCAAATATCGTTGAAAAGTTTGGGGTCAGTAATATTTTTTCTGAAAAAAATGAATACTGTTCTTCAGCAAGGATTCATTAAAGTAATAAAAAGCAACCATATTCAATGTTACAAAATATTTTTATTTCAAATAAATGCTGTTATTTAAAAACTTTTTATTCATTCAAATAATAAATATCAGTTTCCACAAAAATATTAAGCAGCACAACTTTTCAGCATTGACAATAATTATACACATTTCTTGAGCAGCAAGCAGCATATTAGAATGATTTCTAAAGGTTCGTTGACACTGAAGACTGGAGTAATGATGCTGAAAATTCAGCTTTGATCAGGGGAGTAAATTACATTTGAAATATAAAAACAGAAAAGTTTATTTTGAATTGTAAAAATTATTTTTAACAACATTTTTGATTGCATAAATGCAATCATGGTGAACCAAAGAGACTTTCAAAACATAAAAAAAAATCCTACTGCCCTTAAACTTTTGAACACAGTCTTTGTAACAAATTTTTAAAATATAATAAAATTACCTAGAATAAAATTTAAAATTAAGACTTGTCAGTTGTGACTCATTAATAAATAAACTGCTTGACTCAGAAATAAAATTTCAAACATTCAAGAAGCTGCAGATAGCGTTGAATAGGGCCAAAGAGTCAATATTACATTACAAAATGTTGATAAGTACGTTCATATTTTTGTTGTTATTTTTTGTTGTTTAATAGTCTTTTGATCTCACAAAATGGGATTATTTTTAACATGGGATAATTTTATACTCATATGACAATGCTTTTTAACCAGACCATGATGTGACAAGAAATGAAGATGCAGTTTTAATCAGTTCAATTAATAAAGTTGGTCATTTAAATATATATATATATATATATATTTATTATGAGGCTATTGTTACTATCCGGCTCAATCAAAAAGAGATAGAGATAGATTTTTTTTTTTACATTAAATTGCAGTGATGGTAATTAAATGCGGTTTTAAAATGGTTAAACTGACAAGATCTGAATTATTTTAGAGTAGTTGAATAACTGTAGCATTAATCACCAATACAGTTGAATGATTATTCTAATAATCGTTAGATTGGTCGTTTACAGTTTATCGTTAGTTGTGATTGATGTATCATATGACTTTAGGTGAGACCCACTTTATCAGGACACAAGAACCTAAACACATGTTGAACTGGATCCCATTCATATGCCTGACAGGCAAACATCTCGTCCTTTAGTTGAAAGCATTTCTGGGCCGGACTTACCCGAGGTGTAATGTTCAGGTAGAGTGGAACTTAACTGAGTAACTAAAGTTTGAGTGAAACAGGTTATTTAAAGACAATGGCTGTCATTAGCTACTCAAACCATGCAATTACTCATTTACACAGGCATTCAACGCATGAATGCCACAAATTCAGAGCTGTGATTGAAATCACCTTTCTGAAAAGTCAGCGCTGGTAACAACCCTTTTCTATGTGATTTATGTGAGCAAAAAGTGATGTCTTCCACTCGGCCTGCTCAGCGCTCGCGCTCGGGCCCAGCTGCAGACCGCGACTCGCAGGCCTGCTGAATGATGGCACCCTTAGGGCCTACAACAGCAGCACACTCCATCGACTCCAGCTGGTGTTGCTAAGTACTGTCTTTGAGTTTGACGGCTATTCTAACAACATTCCATCGCTCTCCTGTCACTCGGGCCAAAAAGAGCTACAAATCAAACAACCGGCAGCAGGGGGTTGATGGGGACGACAAACACCTCGTCATTTGGGAGGTGGATTATTTCCCTTTTGCTGGTCAAGATCGAGGGGATGAATTCAAGGCTTCTTGAAGCTACAGTAACTGGGGTCTATCAGTCAGCGCCGGCATCTTCAGCACAGGAAGACCTGAGCTTCTGCTGGGTGTTACACTGTGTAATTCAATGTTAAAGATCTGAGCTTAATCAGAAGGAACACAGTTAATCTGGTGTTCAAGACGCCACCATAACTTATGTGTAGGATCGCAATCACCTTAAAAATGTAGGTTACCAAAAATAATTACACATGAAGGCAGCAGTTCTCAACCTTTATATATCTGGAGTCAGACTCTGTCAAAGTCAATCTTTGAAGGCCCTTCTACACAGGCCTATTTACAACGTTTTATTAGAAATTGTGGCTCTCAATAGATCCCTTCTTTTCTTTAAAAAAAAAAAACCCTCAGAGATGATGATGAGACACTTAAGATAAGCAGTGAATTTTGGAGCATTTAAAATGAGCAATGTGAAGTTTATAATTTTATAAAACCACATACATTTATTCTTCTGTTGAAACTTGTGTATTATTGGAGCTGTAAAGCCAATATTTTTTACATTCATTTTAGGGTTTTAGCTGTTGCATTGTCATGGTAATATGTAAAATTGGAGATAACTTTACATTTACAAGGTTAGCAAACATTTTGTTCACACGAAAATATGTCAACATACCTACTGTTTCCATCTTGTGGCTATACTTTTAAAACAATGAGTATTTTCATGCTTATGGATAGGCCCCATTTATCTCCATTGTAAGTGCCTCACTGTAGCATATTTTTTTATATATATTTCAAGATAAATGGAAATGAATTTTGTCGGAATCAACATTACGCCATAAATTTAGTTGATTGAGCTTAACTGGTACTGAACCCCAAATATTATACATATAATAGAATATATTTTATATATATTGTATTTTTATACAAACACACAAAACCAGTCAAAACTTTTTTGTGAGAAAGAAGTCTCTTATTCTCACTAAGGATGCATTTATTTAATAAAAAATACAGTAAAAAAAATCATACTGTGAAATATAGTGTAATAATTTAAAATAACTGTTGTCTATTTTAATAGATTAAACTAATAAATTAATTAAAAAATAATCATTAAAATAATAAATTAAATAATTAAATTACTCCTTTAAATTAAATATGCTGATTTGCTGCTCATGACACATTTCTTCTTATTATCAATGTTGAAACCAGTTCATATTTTCAACTGTGATACATTCAAACATTTAAAGAAAAGATCTAATTAAGATTTAATTAACACTTCTAATTAAATGCATCAAAAGTGACAGTAAAGACATTTATAATGCTACAAAACATTTCTATTTCAAATCAATTCTGTTATTTTGGATCTTATATACAGCAAAGAATCATGAAAAAAATACATTATGCAACAAAACTGGTTTTCAACATTGATAATATTAAGAATCATTATTTATAATTGAGCACTAATAATTGATAAATCAGCAGCAAATCAGCATATTAGAATGATTTCTGAAGGATCACGTGACAATGAAGACTGGAGTAATGATGCTGAAAATTCAGCTTTGATCACAGGAATAAATTACATTTAAAAAAATATTCAAATAGAAAAGTTATTTTAAATTGAAATAATATTTCACAGTATTACAGTTTTACTGTATTTTAGTGAACATCTAATTCACAGCTACCAACTAAAAGTTCTACTTCAAAAAATGAAAAATATGATGTTGATATTTACTGGTGGCAAATCTAGTGCAAGTACACAAATGCACTGAAATTCTTTGATAAGAAATAAAAGGCTATTACATCTTTTTATAAGATTACGCTCTCACAATTTCTCTTGCACATCAATGTGTTTGATTGAAATAAAACACCCTGTGCACACAGGCATAACCTGTATAAATAACTCCGAGTGGTAGAAAGAATGTTGCCACATCATTTAGGGTGGGTAAAAACGGACCGTGTTTTTAGCATGTCTCTCTTATTTTTGGCTCTCACAAATCACAGCCATGCCAAGAAAGAGAAAACCAGACTACGAACATGCTATAATTTATGTCTTGAAAACTGAAGAGATGTCTGTCGAAAAATAATAATTTAGAAAGGTACAAATGTCTTCTAGTGCTTGCTGAATTGCGGAGGAGATAATTGGCTTCTTCCTAAAATAAGATAGCAGATGCCAAGAGAGCGGCTTGCTGTTATTAGAGAGAGAGGGGAGGAATGTGTTTGCTTTCGGGACTGAATACAAAGCTGGAAGTAGCCTCTGTGGACACATGAACACTAGAGAAGTGGACTCAAACCCAAACATTGAGATTAGGAGGTGGGACCAGATGACTAGATGGCAAGAGAGCCAACTTTCACTTTAACAGAGAAGCAGAACATCAATGAGGACAGTTTAAAATGTGAGGACTGAAGTTCAATTTTAAACGTGATTTAGAATTATTATTCTTGCACTTTGTTAAGTTGAAAATGAACAGATCGTATGTGTACATTTTAATGTTAGTATATGCAGTCATAAATTAATGTTAAAATTATTAATCATTTTTTTAAAAGATTTATACAAACTTTTAATAAATATTAACAATATATAAAAATATTTAACATTTTTATAATATATATATATATATATATATATATATATACA
>NW_015549600.1:542924-560445 GCF_001515605.1 Sinocyclocheilus anshuiensis | reverse complement strand
CACACACACACACACACACACACACACACACACAAACACATACATACATATATATATATATATATAATCAATGCACAAAATTCCTTAATATTAATATTAAACTACATTGTGCCCTATTTTTATGGACTTTTCTTAGAATGAAGTTATATTTAGTTAATTTGTTTATAATAATAATAAAAGAATAAATAATAATTATTAAAATATAAGGAATTATTACTATTATTATTAAGGAATTAAATAAATTTCCCCACAATCTGTGCAATTTAAGCACAGAGAACTGTTAAACGTTTACAACTTTTTAACATTTTTTAACTTTGCTTCTTAAAAGCATGACATTTGCACAGTCTGTTTACAAAGACGATTGACAAATGGGTTCCTGTGGGCAAAAGTCCATTTCTGCCACTGTAATTTTTGCCTGTGAATAATTAAATCAATAAATAAATATCTGCATATCTATCCACAACGACGTGAGCGTTTCACGTGTTTTTAACAGTTTGGTAAAACGTGTCTTTCACAGTCATTACGAAAGCCCTTCGAAACACAAAACTGACAGTCTTAAAAACATAATGTACCTCTGTCAGCATTACGATTTGTAACACTTACATTTTTATTTATTTATTTTAAATTGTATTGTATAAGCAAAGACTGGTCACTCCACATTGCCCACAAAAATGCGGATAATGTCAACACCGTACTGGCACAAGTGACTGTTTAAGCATTTTGTCAAGAAACTGTCATAGCGCCAATTGAAGAGCAAATGAGAGAATGTTAAAGCCTTCTGTACTATTGTACATTTGCATGTGCAATTCAATTTGTTACACATTCTAAATTCTAAACGTTAAGTTCAACTAACTAAAGTTTAAACTAATGATTATGTCATCGCACAAACTCTCTAAAATGGCTCTTTGTAATTATTTTTTGAATAAATGCCGTCCTTCTTGCTCAAGTAAGTAGGCCTTAAACATGCACTGGCCGCTGAGTGTAAATAGGACATTCCAGGCCAAACGTTAAAAAATATTGACTAGGGTGAGGGGACACACCTTTGCCCCCTGAAAACACACAATGTGAAGACAGTGATATACAACAGGGCTATTGGAAAGCTCTGTAGAGGTCAAAGGTTTGTCTGCGCAAATCTCAAGCATGAAGCAAAAAGCCTAGAGCCTGGAGTGCTCTCTGGATCTGAGAAACAGAAAAGGCTTTGAGCCCTGTTTGCACTTCCGGCAAGTTCTTAGTGCCTTTACCAATAGATGTTAGACTGAATGGACCATCTAAGTGAAAAACAGTTCACTCTTCTGATCACATTTCCTCTTCATCACTGATGCACAGCTCAAAAGTCCTGTGAGGATAATGTCTTCGTCAGGTAAAGACAGGAACCTTCAACTAGCTTGTTGCTCTTGTCTGATTTGACCACAAAATATTAAGTTTGCAGACATTTGGGAGGTGGAGGCACATTTCTATGGTTATGATAAATATTAGAAAGGAATGCTGTCAGAGCACAGAAAGACTTGACTTTGCAAACAGGAGAATATTAGAAACTAGACTTTAACTTTATTGTAATAACTTGACCCAGACTTGTCTTGAAGACCCACACCACTCCTTCACACGAGTTTGAGAGTCCTGTTACAATCACACCAGTCAATGAGTGAATCAAATGAAAGTATGTTCTGGTCATATTTCATTTCAGTTTGAAGTGGAGGGGAAAAAATGTAACTATATTTTGCATAATGAAAATAAAGTCTATTTTTAAGAATAAAGTATATTCTTAAGGAATATTTACCAGAAAAAAAATATTTACCAGAATTTATTTACCAGAAAAATATAAAAAACACAACAAAAAAAATGTATTTAAATATTTAAATAAAATCAATTAATTAGAGATGCTTTTAACATTATGATTATTATTAACATTTAATGAAACCATTCAAATGGAATCCAAAAAATTAATGAAAAACACAGAACTTGGTAAAAAATAAAACTGAATTTGAGAGAAAAAAAAAACGTGTTTCTTAGGGCCTTAAAATGTAATTGTTGTTAAACTGTTAATGAATTGCTGTTAAATTGTGTAGGTTTCATGATTTCAGTTAATTAGACACAAAGGTAGTGTATATGGATTCAAAAGAAAAATTGAAACAGAGTCATATGGACCATTTCATTGGGCCATTTGTAGAGACTGACAAGACTCTGGTCACTGCTGCTTTCACTGGGGGATATTTAAACAAATGTAATTTACTTTATTTTACTGATCAAATAGCTATCGGAAAGACTCTGACAAAGTGCAAATCCAACTGAAGAGTTTGAACAATCCAATCAACATATTAAATAACAAAGGACAATGGGCCCTCTTTTAGGACATTATGTAAAATTTCTTCTTATGTATTCCAAAGATTTCCCAGGTTTGGAATGACAAGGGGTTGAGTAAACAATTACCGAATAATGACCAAAAAAGTTTCACTGCTCTTCAAAATGCTCACAAAAGGTAAGCAATTAACTAGGCATGTCTAAAAGAATCGACTAAATAACAGCTAGCAATGCCAAATGATTAATGTTATCCACACACTCACTCACTCAGCCAACATTCAGGCTTTAAAAATACACACACACAGCAGCTTCAGATATTTCTGACATAAAAAGCAAGGCCTGATGTAGAAAAACAAACCTCCGAAAAAAGAACAATTCAGTTGTTTGGAGGATCATGCTGACTTGATTTTGGGAGCGGTTGAAAAACTTTCATTACACCATATGCGAGAAATAAATGACGCTTTCATTGTTAAAACAGTACAAAACATGACATTTCAGAGAATACTGGTAATTTTACAGCGTTTTTTCAAATTCTGTCAATGAAAAGACAAACAGCTGTGATTTTGTGGCACAGACACTCACCCTCGCTGACATCCTCTTCTTTCTTCACACCATCTTCTTTTCGCTGTTTGATTGCAAGTAATTCTTTCTTCAGCTGGCGAGCTTCTTTTCTCAATTCATCACTGTGGAAAGACATTCAACCGAGAGCTGGAATTAATTTCCAGTCTTGGAAGGAACACTTTCTCAATAAGTCTTGCAAAATGTAGAAGGGAAAAACATGTTACAGAAACAAAAACATGTAGCACACTTTTTATGCATAGCAATTGAAGATATTTTCCTGCTATCTGAGATAAATCATTCAAGTAATGAATAAAACATTTTAACAAGTTAACGTGACATGGACAATGGACAAATCTTAAATATACACAAAAGACCAAATGTTTTCAAGCACAAATTGAAATTTAAAAATGTTAGTCTACGAAAAAAAAACCTTGGATGTAGCCAACTCATCACAGACACGAAAATATTTCAAATATGAACAACCATTCATTTGTTCTAACAAAAGAGCAACAACTTCGTGAAATTCAGTGATTTTTTTTTTCTTGTTCTGTGCAAATGTGTGTAAATACTTCCATAAGCCTTCCTCCAAGTTATTTGTTGACATGCCGTCACAAATCAAAAGGGGCTCGGTTTCGCAAGAGCGAACTTCGAGATTGTAACTAAAGTCAAGAAGGAGAAAACAAGTACATTTCTGAATGTCTGCAGGGTGCTGATCTTCATTTTTTATTATTATTTATTTATTTGAAATGGCTGATATGAAAACACAATCCTCAGAACAGCACACAGGATATGAACATCTCCTCAGCTCCGGGGTTTCCAAATGATTAAGCTTTTCATTCCACAATTAACAAAGGGATTGAGTGTTCACAAAAAACGGGAATAAAACCAACAATTACCTTAGGCATAGTGTTCCAACGTGTCAGAAACAAATACGTGCATTATAAGTATAAAATTCTCTAATAAATCGTGTGGCGCCTTGGTAGATCAAAAGTTCAGCATGGCTTCCAGACAGTCCAGGGTTCTGGCACCTCAAGAAGGGATATTGTGGCTCAAACGATACACCTCAACCCCTCTGAGCTCAAACAGTGAACTCACTATGATCTTTAGCATGGCTGTGGAGCTAATCAGTGCTCTTTAACTGGCAACAGAAACCTACGTCACTAAAGCACTGCTTCAAAACTTGTGAATATCAATTCACAGAGTAGGGTTGTGACGGTGAGGAAATTTTCCCACCGGTTAATTGACGCTTTCAGTGGAAAATATGAGTTGTTTGTGGCATATGACCACATTTGTATGATTTTGTGGTTCAAACATCATGGCAGTCGGTGTAGTCCACGAGTAATCGTGACTGTTTTCACCATAATGTCGTTGTATACTAGTAGACCAAGTAATGAGAGAGGATGACTTCTATTTTTGGAGGTATCTTTGGCAAAAGCTGTGTCATAACCGTGTGGGAAGACGGAAAAGGAAAGGGAGGAGGAAGGAATAGAGAGAGGAAGCTGCAGCATGGAAGGATTTCATTTGGATGTGAGATGTTGGTTTCCAGAAGCCTGCATCTGAAGTTTTATGTGAGCGGAAAAGCTACAAAATGAAAGAAAAAACGAGAACTATAGAGTGCTATAAAAATTTGCCAGGAAACAGCTTGGATTGTAGTAATAGATGGGAAACTATATGTTTTTAATATGATTTGTGCGCTGAATTGATATCAGACATTGAATTTGCAAGAACTTAGCTGTATAGTTTTCTTGAGTTGCTATATTGTTCTTTGGAGATAAAACATTATTTTTTAATTATAGGATCGTCAGTATTTTGGTTTCTGGGTTCTTAAAAGCACTGATATAAAGCAAAAACCCTTTCTAGAGTGTTTAGTGGAATTTTTAAGAAGTTGTATATAGAGATATCTCAAAGATATCCACCAATGATGGATTTGTTTCTTATTAATCTTTTTGCTTCACAAACCGTTAGTTGATGGACTGGAGTCATGTGGATTACTTAGATTTTTTTGGTTTTTATCAGCTGTTTGGACTCTCATTCTGACGGCACCTATTAGGGTTGTGACGGTGAGGAAATTTTCCCACCGGTTAATCGACGTGTGACAACATCGGTAATACCGGTATCTCCGTTGGGGGGTGGGGGTGTTAGTTCGTTTGAGTTTCCCTCTTTTCTTCGCTTTCAAATGGCTTGTAAAAGTGCCGTGTGGCAATTAAATTGGCGCAATTCGGCATCAAGCAATTGTTCATTTGAGTTTCCCTCTTTTCCTCGGATTTCTTGGCTTTCAAATAGCTTGAAAAAGCGCCGTGCACATTTTACTTTCACTTTCAAATTAGCGGCAATTCGGCTTTGATTCAATTCAAGCAACAACAACATCAAACTCCTAGAACTTTTATTAACAAAACGAATAAAAATACACCATATAGGCCTATGCCTAATAAAATAACAAATTACTTAGGCTACACAAAGTTTAAATAGGTATATAAAACTGAAAATCAGCAAACACTGTGGAACCAAATAAATAAGAAACATAGAACGTTGATTAGCAAAACGATTAAGAAAGCTTGGAGGCACGGCATATACACCTTGATGTAAAATAAATAAAATACACAACATTTAAATAAAGTAATCAGCAAACACTGTGGAACCAAATAAATAAGAAACGAATGTTTAAAAAAACTTCCAGTCAATAGGCTTTTCAAAATCTAAAATATTGCCAAACAGGCGCCTTTGCATTTCCTTTCTAAACAATTTTCTGCCATCGTCTTGTCTTTCTCACCTCAGTCACCTTGTCAGTCAGCTCGACTCACTCTCCTCACGTGATAAATAAAATCTGACTCCTGCTCAGTGGTGCACTGTCGTTTGCGCACGGTTCGGCACGCTGCATTGAGCGTTTAGTTTTTAAAAGTGTCTGTCCTCTAACTGAACTAGGCTAAATTATTTTTGTTACTATAAAAAAAATCTAAACGACGGTGGGGGGCGGTGCTGCGGTAGGCAAATGACGTAACAGGTGTTGCGGCTCAACACCGGTATAACCGAAAACATCGTCTATCGCAGCAAGCCTACTGCAGAGCTCTTCAAAATGAGTATGACAACAATTTGGGCTAATTTTGACCTGAGGCTGCATTCAAAAAACCTCCCTAAAGAAAGAAGACTTGCAGATCAGCTCAAATGAAAAACACCTCAATTGCATTTTATTGCGCTACCTGTACACTTGGGGTGCAACGGATCATAGATGATTCGTGATCCGTACGGATCAGGCTGCAAGGTTCGGCACGCGTGTGATTCGCGGATTAACTGTTAAGTTTATCATAGAGTTAAAGTATATCATTTGCACATGTTTTGTCTTGCCAGTTTACACATTCAGGAAATTGTAACTCGTGCGCTGTTTTCTGTGCGCTCATGCCTTCGCACCCTCAGCACGCACACGCAGAGAGAGAGAGAGAAACCGTGTGAACAGCGAATTGATTCCTCTTTCACATACACACAAAGTTATGTTAAAATACCCGTTTTGGCAAGTATTCTAGTAAACACAGTCGGTTATGTCTTAAGTGAATGCAAACAGCTGAGAAAAAAACCCGATGTGTATCAGTATTAGGTCCGTGCATTTGGTCTTAAAGAGACAGCAGCCTATATATATCTGTTTCTGTCTGCTAATCAAATAACACCACAGCTCTAACAAAGATTAAGGGTGTGTTCACACTTGTCATGTTTGGTTCGATTAAAAGGAACCCTGGTGCGATTGATCTGTTAGTGCGGTCCGTTTGAGTAGTGTGAACGCTGCCATCCGAACCCTGGTGCACACCAAACAAGCGGACCAAGACCGCTAAAAAGATGGGTCTCGGTCCGCTTCCAAACGAACTCTGGTGCGGTTCGAATGAAATATGAATGCAACACGGACCAAACACTTCTAAACGAACCAAAAACAGGAAGTAATGACAAGATGCGACATGATTTAACGACGCGGAGGGCAAACGTGGAGCAACGAGGAGGTAAAGTGCCTTTTATGAGCTCTTTGTGAGTTCGCAGGTGGTGAAAATAAAATCATAAATACACGCAGCAATGAGCGCGCTTAGTCCAGCAGACGGCATTATGTGTGTTCGCCTTAAAGCGGCGCTGAGCAGACCGATCTCTGAATGGGTACTTTGATATCAAACACCAATCGGTCTGTGCAGCACCGCTTTAAGTCGAACACAGCTTTTGTTTGTGGTATCCGTTGAGTTTCGTCGCGAAATATACGTCATTCAACCCGACCAATCAGATTGTGAACGTATCACTGTGCCTTTAGGTTCGGTATCTTTAGGTTCGCTGTAAAAAATGCCAGTGTGAACGCTCAGCGGACCAGGACCAAATGTATCATTTTCTTTTTTTGGTTTGGACCAAACGAACCAAGAGAACCGAACTACAAGTGTGAACGCACCCTAATCTGTATTCAACTTGTGCAGTGAGCACTATTGTGTTATTTTACACTTAATTATTACATTTCTGCACCTAAATGCTACTGTTACTGACTTTATTTGTAACTGTGTTTTGTTGTATTCATCTATGCTTGTAATTTGTGTAATTATTCTTGTTTTATTACTAACTTTATTAGTTAAGCTAGTAGTTTTTGCTGTGGTATAGAAGTACTTAAAGTAAGCTTTTACAAAATTTTTTTTTTTGCTGATCCGAAAAATTATCCGATCCGTGACTCAAAATCCGTAATATGATCCGAACTGTGAGTTTTGTGATCCGTTGCACCACTACTGTACACTAATAATCATAATAAGAGCACACACTATTTAATTGCAACTGACTTATTGGGAGTTCAGCCCTCAGAGTCACACTGAATGTTGCCGAAAATGGCTGCAATTATAAAATTGCATAATTAGGTCCATGTTTGACTCATTTTTGTAGAACTGTTACTAAATTTAGAATTCGACACAATCATGACCGATCATCGTTTACATTATCAATTATTTTGTGACTTCAGAGCGCTAGTTATCGCTGTGTTATGTTGCAATCAGAGGTTGCGTTAGACTTTTAACATTGTCCGTCATTTTGACAGACAGGGTCGTAAAAATTCTGTCATAATCTATTGTTAACCGAATAACCGTCATTTTAATTTTCTTATTTTAATTATAACAACACATTTAATTGCTTTTATTTTTGTTCACATTTTCATTTTAATGATGCACCTACAGTACAAGCATATAGGCTTATGCATTTATTTATTTATGAAGAGAACAGATGAACAGAGACTGGGCATCACTTTTCATGTTCAACACAAACCACGCAGTGACAGCGGAGGCCACTAAAAACAACAAAATATGCTAGGGCTGGGTAAAAAAAAACAAAAAAAAAAACTGATTTCTTGATTTTAATAGATTCTGATTTGTATGAACTAATATCGATTCTTAAAACCAAATCGATGCTGTTCAGTTGATGAATGAACAGTACATATAGTGCGCCTCCCATCCAATAAATCGCAATAGGCTAAGCTTTCTGCGTGGTTACTTTTGATATGAAACTAAGTCTCCGATTTCAAATTCTGTCCATTTTATTAGGAAATTCAAGCAATAAATACCGTTTTGGTGCTCTTTAGATCGCTGTAGACACCTCAGATCAAGAAAGCGGCAGCGCAAAGTGCTTTCGCTTTACTAGTGTGTACAGTACTTGAAACAAAGGCATAGCAAAAGACACGCCACACTGGAGCGCACTCCAACTGGACAGGGTAGGAATTACAGTTATAAATTACAACAGATCACCCTCAGTGTAATCTGTCAAAGTGACGGACAGCCTTCAGATTTATCCGTCACTGCTAAAAAAATTCTGTCAATGATGGAAAATTTTCGGTTAACGCGACCTCTGGTTGCAATGCTTAAAAGGCCAAAAAAAAAAAAAAAAAGACAATTCTGTCATTAATTACTCACCCTCATGTCGTTCGAAAACCCGTAAGACTGTTCATCTTCGGAACACAAATCAAGATATTTTTGATGAAATCCGTGAGCTATTCCCAGACCCAGATAATGGCGGAAGACGTGATTTGGAGGAGAAGAATTGTTGAATAAAGTCACTATTTTTGTTTTCTTTGCTCAAAAAAAAAGTATTCTCGTAGCTTTGTAAAATTACAGTTGAACCACTGATGTCACATGGACTTTTATCGATGTCCCTACGTTTCTGAGCCTGGGAACATTTCAGTTGCATTGCCGTGTATGGGAGGGTCAGAAAGCTCTTGGATTTCATGAAAAATATCTTAATTTGTGTTCTGAAGATGAATGAAGGTCTTATAGGTTTGGAACGACATGAGGGTGAGTAATTAATAACAGAATTGTCATTTTTTGGGTGAAAGATCCCTTTAACATTTGAAATAAACTAATAAATTCATTAAATATGACCTTTATTTAAAACAAGCTGGACATTCTTATCTTTAAGAGGTTATTTTTGATGGTTTTTAAGAACATTTTTTTTTAAGAAAATTTTGTCTTATCTTAATATCTTAAGAGATAAGAGCATTCTTAAGACATGTTTTTGGGAATACTAAAATATTCTTAACATTATTCTTAAATTAGGAAACAAGACAAAATTGGAGTTAAGAAGAATTGGAGTCTTAAGAATATTTAATTTGCAGGTGAAGGTGGTGGAATCAAACTACGGTTTATACCAAGCAACTGAACAAAAGTTTGAGCCAAGAGCTAATGGCTCAACCACAAAGAGTAGCCTTGACAATATTCCTGCATGTCTTGTAACTAAACACGTTGCACTTTAAATATGAATAAGCTAAAATCATATCATATGAAGCAGTAGGGAAGACTGTCACAACATTAACATTCTGCTAAACATCTCCTTTTATGTATCTCCTCTTTTATGGAAGAACAAACTTCATATGGGTTTGAAATGTCATGAGTTTGAGTATTGCTTTAAAAGATCTCGGCAGACATATAATAGGTTGCATGTTTAAACCACATAGGGGGTGACCAATGAACTACCATTTTGCCTTTGAACAAGGCATTTTACCTCAAATTGCTCCTTGGGGATTATTGGTTTGAATCCACAATGGAGCAACTACTTTAAGATCATCCTTCTGGCTCCTGCTCCATGGTAGCTTGCAGAAAAAAAGCACTGTCACAAGTGACAACAATAAAATTTGTTTAAACTGGTTTTACATCTGAGGTAATCTAAACCCCACAAAAATGAATCTTACAGTCAGTGCTCTTGTTCAGACAATAAATGCAGATGTCACAGGACAGCTGATAAGGACAGGCCCAGGCAAACACACACTTCCAAGGTGTGAGGTCCTCGTAGATAAACTGCCAAGCGAGTCTGTGAGAGGAAGTTGCTTCCATGTGCAAACAGTGCCCCCACCCACATCTGCCTTTCAGAGAACCGAGTCTTCTGGCAGCTCCCAGGACAGCATCTTCTATTGGGGTATAATAATATTTTCATGGGACTTGACAGCTATGTTTTGATGCCAGGTTCTTACATGGCTACAAAGCACAGGTAAGCTGCAGAGTCTGGGCCTCCAGCCCAGAAACACGTGAGCCATTCAAACCCGTAACAATGACTGCCTTTGTTTCATCCATCTGCTCCTCTCAGCTGACACGTATTCTCTCAGGCAGCTCTCTTCTGTTACTCCTGTTGAACCTTGGATCCCCAACCTCCAGGTTCCTAGTCTCTAGGTTCTCAGGGGACAAAAGCAGGGCATCGTAGATAATTTAAAGGTTGACCTTGTAGAGGACATCTTCTTGGCATCCACACTGTTTGAGCACTCAGGTAAAGGGACACCCAATTGAAACTGGTATTTGTTTGTTCTCCTCTATGGGTCTCCAGTCCTGAAAAGAGTGCATCACCTTCAGCCGAGCCACTCAGCAGCGTTCCACTGCTGGAGATCTTGGTACACACATGATTACAGAGCCTTCTGTCTTGGTTAAAGCTGACAATCTCATTTCCTGCACATGGTTTGTTGGTATATAGAAGAACAAACAGTTAAAGGGATAGTTCACCCAAAAATGAAAATTCCGTACTAGTGCTGTCAATTTATAAAAATAAAAAACCAATTAAATCACACATTTTTCTGAAATTAATCGCGATTAATCCCACCTAACGTTAATGTTTTTCAATATACTTTTACATTGCAATAATTTCACTTTCAATCTTCAAATAAATGTAGAAACAACAAAGTATAGTTGTTTAATGCTATCTTTTTTTTATGACTGAAGGGAAGTATCACTGATACCAACTGATGTCTCTATGAATTTTTTCCCTAATGTTTAACCATTGACTACAGCCATTCAACATTACAGTATAATTGAGAGCTATAAATTTTAACATTTATTAGACTTTAAAAAAATAACTTCTAATTTAAGTGAACTTAAAACCTTCTTCATAAAACCTGTGCCCTTCAGCAAATAGAAAATATAATTGAATAAAGTTATCAAACACTAAATTCTAAATTAAATAGAGATAAATTAAAGCTTAAAGCTACAAAATGTATTGATTTCCTCTTTTTTATTTAGTTTTTTGATTAACAGACCAATCACAGCAGCTTGTAATTAGGATATTACAGATTGGCTGTTGTTACTTTAAGAGCTGCTGCTGCAGAACATGACGCGGATCTGACACTGCTTTAAATGTGACTCATAAATAATAAATACTTACATGCACAGTTTTAAGGCAGCTTTAATCGCCTTTTTGTAACTTCATGACTTAACTGACGACATAACTATGACATTCTATGCCCGTCGTTTCTTTCGTGCTTTGATATGAAATGATACAGGCTATAGCGCGGGCTGACGTATTTGTGCGTTCACTTGAAGAGCACACGCTATGAGCACAATACTGTTTCCGCGCTTGTTTGAGGTAAAGTTGGAGCTCGCATCTGAAAAGTCTCCCAATTGATGTGGTCGTAAAGAAGTTCTACGTCTAAATAAACAATTATTTAGCAGTTGTGAGTGGGGTGGCCAACCTAGATCCGCCTCTGCGTTAATTGCGTTAAATATTTTTAACGCGTTAAACTTACAAAATTAATCGCCTGCGTTAACGCGCTAATTTTGACACCACTATTCTGTACATGTCGTTCCAAACCCGTAAGACTTGTTCGTCTTCGGAACACAAATTAAGATATTTTAGATGAAATCCAAGAGTTTTCTTACCCTGCATAGACAGCAGTGCAACTGACACATTCAAGGGTCAGAAAGGTAGTAAGGACATCTTTAAAATAGTCCATGTGACATCAGTGGTTTAACCGTAATGTAATTAAGCTACAAGGATACTTTTTGTGCGCAAAGAAAACAATAATAATCAATTTATTCAACAATTTCTTCTCTTCTCTTCCATGACTATTTTAACAATGTCCTTGTTACCTTTCTGGGCCTTGAACGTGGTATTTATGTTGTTGTCTATATCATAGATAGGGTTCAGATACTTCAGATACAACTAGTTTACAATTTGTAGTTTTGCAAGCCATGCTGGTCAAAAACATTTTAACTGTACAGAGAGAAAAAAATTATTTTAGTGTTAACTATTCCTTTATGACGGATTGTGTTGGAATGAACAAATAAACATTTCAGCAAGAAACAAGAGAAGACGTGACAATTCTACAAGGGTGTAGAGTTATCTAGAGGCCTACACTGACCCTTGGTCGGAAATGAGCAGGCCATATTGGGGAAAACACCTACAACTAAGTGATAATTTTGCTTGCCTGGACATGCTACCATTTACCAAACAAGAGAAGCATATCCTAGGCAACAGCAACACAATGGGCCCCTCAGCCAGATTGCCAGTAAGAGTGGAGAAAGCTGAGAAAAATGCAAAGAGAGACGAACACCTGCTAATTTACTCCTCAGGGCTCAACAAATTCCTCAGACTATCCTTTTGTTCTTCAGATGGAGTCCATCTCCACCACATTCGCTTACTAATCAAAGTGTCATAGACTGTGTTTGTGACGATATATTTCATTATCATCACACTACACTTTCAAGATACAAATTTTAAACATCCTGTTTTGGTTCGAAAGTGTAATTATGAGGGATTCGGCCAACTTCTAAGGCTTTATATTTATTATTTACTGTTACAATAGTTGAGAACGAGGTATAATTTAACCACAAAATCCTGATCCTAAACACTGCAGATAATGTGACCAGCCAGTAACATACTCAAATATACAAGCACGCAAAAGTGAATTCTTAAATACATAACCTGTACATAAAACCTGCTTTATTGCATTACTCTGGCGGGAACAAACTTACAAGGGGCAAAAAAGTTAAAAATATCTGTAACACGTTACTTAAAGGCTGTATGTATAATGCATTATAAAAGTAGTTTTAATGCATTAATTATGCCTTGTAATGCACATTATAATGCATTGTACAATCTCATGAATAATTGTAACCACAGTTAATACATTATGCATTTTAAATTTGGTTATAATTATTTATGACAAGATGTAATGTATTACAACGCACATTATAAATAATTATAATGCATATACCCTTTAATAACTCTTTATAATGCATTATACATAAAGGCTTTAAGTGAAACCAAAATGTCTATTGTATTAAACTAAAGGCCAGTTGCATAAACAGCCATTATGTACGGATTCTTAAAAGCCAGTATGACCAACGAAATTTTGTATCAAATTAGACCAATCTACATTTTTATGCAACTGACTTCAAGTTATGAACAGTCTTAAAGAAAAAAATTCATGACTAACTTCTAAGTCTTCGCAGTTTATCCAACCAGGCCCAGATGTGTTACTGTTCAAGTAGACACTTTAACTAATATTAACTTTCTCAGAAAGATTCTTTAAAACTGTTGCTCTGCCATGGTAATAGAAAACAATGTGTTGTGAAAATGAGCTTGCATATCTAGAAGCATTTGCACAGCTAGAAATGCTTACGTTTGCATACTTATATACAGTATCTTTCAGGTCTAAGTCACCAACCTGAATTAATGCTCAAGAAAACTAGCAGGAAAACCAAAAATATTTGGTACATGTGTCTTAAACCTACAAGTACACAAAAAAAAAAAAAGTAGTCCCAAAGTAACGAATCGAGTAAAAGACACAAAACAGCAGCCAAACCATTTCTACAGATGAAAGTAATTGTGATCCTGATGTTCAGAAAATTAGGCAATTTGTCCGAAATAGCAAAGCTATTAATAAACAGCACTGCGCTGAAGTGTGATGGGCTGTTTAAAATAGCAGAGCTGTGAGATATGCCCTTGTTAGACAGCAGCGCCAGATAAAAAGGCATTTGTTAACTCAAGAAAAGAAAAGAACAGTGTGATAAAGTGTCCTTGTGATAAAAGGAGGAGGGGATGAGAGTTTATTAACGAGTGAGCGCTTTGAAGAGGAGCCAAAGTGTGCCCACTGTCTTGCGGCCTCATCAACAAGGGGGCACAGACATCCCCCCTCAGCCAACACAATGACAGCCATTCACCAAACCCTCTCGGGAAGAGACGTCATCTCACAAATCAGACGGGAGCAAGGGTTTGGTGATGAAGTGCTGGACGAGACCTGACGCACACATTTAAAGTCTGAGGAGTGGAGGAAAGACTTTGTCGTCACTCACGGCTCTCCAGACCAGCCAGCGATTGTCGCTCATTCAGACAATTCAAATAAGCGAAACCCGGGGAGCTCTGGATGATTTACTTTTTATAAAGAAAGCACACAAAGTGACTGGCCACCGACCAATCTTTCTCATGATTCGAGACTTCAACATTTAACCCTCACCCCTCCACCAGACTGCTGTCGCGGTCCAAAAAACGTCTTGCGAGCGGGACGTTTTTGATCTGTTTTTCCAAAACGGACAGAGAGTGGTTCCTCGTACTTTGCAGGAGTGGAATTACTGTTCCTCGAGTTCCACTCGTACTGATTTTGACTTTTACACATGGTTCAGAGTTTTATAATCAAGCAGTATAATCTGGAGAGGGCAAATGTCTTCAAGGTCTTGAAGCAGATTGTTAAAGCAGAGTCGGTGTATAATAATCATACGATATCACGTTTCAAGGAGGATGGTTAAGAATATTAGTTTTCCAGGTCTCCTTCAGACTCAAATGCAAGGTCTACCTATATTTTTAAAAAGGATACTGAATATTTGAATAACTGAGAGTTCCGTAATAAATATTAATGACGGAGTTGATGAGTCAAGTGGTGGCCAAACACATGACATAAGTGGCAGAGCGCAGAAGTTGTAGAAAATCATCCTTCAACCGCTCGCTTGCTCACAAATTAACAAATTCTACCACAACTAAAGCTCCAAACCGCAAGAATTTGTGTATCACCACAAGTGAACTTAGCAAAGATGTCGAGTACTTGCTGGAAGTGAAATTACAGTTCATTAGCAGGCATTTGTGATTCCAAAACACTTAATTAGAATAAAACTCACAATGCTGCATAAATTGAATGCTTTGCTAATAATATGAGAATAGACAGTTTGGTATTTTGTCAGTGAACTCTATAATCTCCTACAGGACGATGACATACCTTTTGAGGAGTGAACTATAACATGTTAATGATTACTTAGGCACCAGACTAAAACATGGCTCTAACCGTCATTAGGTGTTAAACAAAAAAGGAGTCAAATCTATTTTTGTAGGCGCTAAATTCTTTCCACCGATGAACAGAAAATGGCTAAAACACAGCAATGTATTGGTATGATGTGACAAAACATTTTAACTGTATCACACAACTGTGATTTAATCACAAAAAAAGTCAAAATCTATTTAAAAAATGTCGTCTTTGCCAAATCTACATTATAAAGTGACAAATTTATAAAGCTTTGAAACTTTGAAATGTGGCATCAAAATTTGAAGAGCAGACTGAAATGATCAGAAAACTGGCAGATTCATTGGGATTCTTCAAAAAGAAATGCTACACACCGAAACCGCTTAAGATCTGGCAAACTCTCCAGCATATTATTGTTAGTTTTTCTATTACAAATTAAACGTGTGCACAGAATTGGAATATTACATAAAACATTGCGAATAAAGCACCGTTTCCATTCAGTGAGTTCAAGAGAACAAAATCATCACTTCCTGATTACGCTGCGCTAAATATCACAAAGAAAAATTTAATCTGCTGCAGTAGGAGAAGGCACTGTATATAATAATTAATTATGAGCTTCAGAGTGCACAGACGAAATGCAGTCAATGTTATCTTATTTTCGGAGCCTGCTGTTTGGGAATGCAGTTAATTATAACGAATGGAGTTAATTATAATGAAGCACGAGACTTTGCTCAAGCATTTTAGAATGACAAAACTAGCATATCAGATGCTGTGCAATGAGATCGGTCCATTGGTTGGTCCAGTTTTATCCTGTCCCATTGCAAAGTCACATGTCTTTTTTGATGCGCATTACGGAATTTATTGGGTAAAAGTGTTTCCATTGTAGTTTATATGCATGTTTTCTTACCAGATAAGAAATGTATCCGACTTAGTTGAGTGCATACGGTTTTTTATGCGCATTTTTAGAATTTATGTGCATCTTGGCGTTTCCATCCAGCATTTTTTATGCGATATTCCAAAATGCGCTTAAAATAGGTGGATGGAAACATAGGTAATCGCAAGTTTCTGAACTCACTGATGTGTAAATGTATAAAGTCATGTGTTGATATATTCATATGTTAGAGGTAAGAAAATTGTCCAGAATTCATCATTTGCAGCTCAGTTTCAAAAAATGTTATTTAAAATAATTTCCATAGGATACCAAGATATTTTAATCTCAAAAGGTCGAGGAAAAACGACCTTCTTTGATACTTCTTTGATACTTAAGTAAGTATTAAAACAGCATGGGCATTTTGGGCTCGTTAATTTACAACAGTGAACAAATACAGAAATGCTCCGTTATTTCTTAGCACTGCTCGGCTGAACGTCAAAAGATCCTCGCATGCTGTAGTCTGGAGCCGCTCCGAGAGACTGCCCCATACAGGGCACACATGCTACAGCAGACTGCAGATCCATAAACCTGCAGATCTGTGGCACAGCTGCCAAGAATTAGATGATCCCTTTTGGCCTCCACACAAAAAGGGCCAGTGCTTTACTGATCCGGGTGACCTTTCCCTGAGAGGCTGATACAGCATCGGATTATGATGGACGACAACTGACAGGTGCGGTCAATTAGAAACAGTGACACTGCACCCAAAAGTCATCGTCCTTTGGTGCATAATTGCTTTTTGGACTCTCTTGAAAGAGACATTTCCATTGTCTCAAAAGGCAGATAATGACAGGAGTCCACTTAAGTTTATCCAGTAGTTTGATGGATTCAGATGGCTGCAAATCCACGCTACTGTTGTAAGTTCTCCTGCCCTTCACTGACACAGATCAGAGGTCACAAGAACAGGAGACTTACTGCGATGCCAAGGGGTTCTTGATGAGGCCCTTCAGCTAAATGGATGCTGGGAGTGCTGTCTGGACAAACTTTAACATGAGGGGAAAACCTTTTCAATATCTGACTTTCTTACTCGACTTGCTTGGCTTGCTTACAATAGAGCATCACATGCTGAAGTCACCTTAAAAGTATTTGTACCAAGTGTTTATATAGTATGCTAGTAATAATAATAATAAAAAATGACAAAAGAACATTTTAAATATATAACAACAGTAATATGCTTATTGAAATATATGTAAATGAAATGTTATTAATAAATTATACACACACATATACACACACACACACACACACATATACGTATA
>NW_015549600.1:531485-542858 GCF_001515605.1 Sinocyclocheilus anshuiensis | reverse complement strand
TATATATATATATATATATATATATAAAGGGCCATTAATAAAAAATATTCATATACTTTTTTTTACATTGTGTAACTTTTTTTACATTACACAATATGTAAAATCATGCATTTTAAATGAAAATGATATTTTATTATACAGTAAGTTAATAATTCTGTTTACTATTGTCCTTTTTAGAGCTTTTTTACAGCAGAATTTACTTTTGTTTGCATTATTGAAAGCTGTTTTGGCACAATCTGTATAGTATAAAGCGCTATATAAATAAAGGTGACTTGAATATTATGAAGACTTGAATTTACTCTCTATATATAATATTTACTATAGATTTATTTTAATTATTATTTGTACATAATTTATTTTTTACATACTGTTGTTACACAGTAAAATATATTTAATTGCAATTTAAAGAGACAGAAAGATAATGCATTTATTAATATATATTTCATTTTAATCATTAATAAATCTCGTTAATAAATGTTTTTATTAAACATTTAATTATTATAAATACATAATTATAGTTACATTTATTAAAATATATGC
The DNA here is from genome assembly GCF_001515605.1 of Sinocyclocheilus anshuiensis. Classification (NCBI taxonomy): domain Eukaryota; kingdom Metazoa; phylum Chordata; class Actinopteri; order Cypriniformes; family Cyprinidae; genus Sinocyclocheilus; species Sinocyclocheilus anshuiensis. The sequence continues at coordinate 542,318 of NW_015549600.1, read as the reverse complement.
AATTGACATTTTATTAATAATAATAATAATAATGCTGTTTTTATTGAAATGCAAGTATTATTTTATTACATATCGTCTAGATAATGTTGCTAAGAAAGTGCCAGGTACTTGTTTGCCTATTCTTTTGCCCAGGGTTTCACAGTTTTCTCTCTTGAATTGTGGCTATGGTATATCACTCAGTTTAAATTAAAATATTAAGAGCGTATGGCTATATCCAAGAGCCATATGGAAGCACTTTGTATTCTTAGTTATGCCCTATCGGGTTTAGTGTAAGTGGCGGCTACCATATGCACTGTGTGGTGACGTCGGGACTCCCATCAGCATGCTGTTTTATTCATTAATGCCACCTCTAAGCCAATCATACAGACAATGCTAGCGTTTCTATCTTTTTGTGGACAAAACTGAAGAAGTTATCAATATCAAAGATCACATATAAATTTCCAAATAAAGAAAAATGTTTGATTGAAGAATTCCAGAAGCGTTCTTTTAAACCCCGCTGAACTTAACCGAAAAGCACAGAAAGCCAACCAGGAAATGAAATACTATCTTAAGCAGTAGACATGGATCCAGAGGAGCTAGATTTCAGCTCGAGCCTCGTAGACTTATTCCAAGCAACATCAGATCCGTCCTACAGCCTGTGCTTCCTTCCAGGTGACTGGCAACCAAAGCTTCTCCCTTCACCTATAAGCTCCTGTAAGCCTGAGTGGGAAAGAGCTCTGGGCTGCAACAATGCTGCCTTTGTCTTGCACCAACACTCTACCTACCAGCCAACTCTTTGATTGCAAGCCAAGACAAACCACTGTGTTGGGTTACAGTTCTTGTAGCCAAACACCATGCTTGTGTTTAATATACTACAGTCTTTCTGCATTTTGCTTCCTGTCAATCAAAGCGGTGAGACTCGGTGGGTTTGGCCATTACTTCATTATGTAGGAAAAGAAAAGAGCATGTTTATTATGATCGGAAAATTATCCAGACACATAACAGCCGATGGTGAGATAAGGCAGGTGTGCTTCCAGAAAAGGGGGCTTGCGGAGAAGTTTTCTCCGCCTTTAGTGCCTCAGTCAGTGGTGAGGTTATGAATCCTTTAATCCCCATATTTTCAAAGGTCACACGCTGATTTCAAGGATCACATGAAAGAGAAAGAGATGTGACTGGGACAATGAGTCTGATGTGAGAGAGGATTTGAAAAATGGGTTTTAAAGATGAGACGGTACAAGGTTTGAGTCTATACAGGGAATTTGACTTGATGCGCAAAAGCATATAACTCTAAAATCTCCCACAAAAATAAGGCACTTCAGTGGAATTGATACTTGAAGTTTTGGTCACAGTCAGGGATTCAAACAAACCCTTTATCTAAAGTAGTCAATTTTGGCACATAACTTGCCATAACCTGTCACGTAACTTTGATATTGAAGTTAATATTTGGACACGCATAGTTTACCAGGAACAAATTATGTTTATCTCCTTTTCAAAAGTCTTTTATTTTGCTAATCTTAATAAGCTTAACTAAGTGTATTTTATATAGTTATTCACAACGTATCAGTACCATACTGGTTAGTGGCTAATATCACAGATTATTATTATTCATTTAAAAAAAAATTGCTTTAGATATGCATTATGAAATACAAAATATGCAATTGTACATTACCGTTCAAAATTTGGGGTGACTTTTTTTGATCAAAAATACAGTCAAATAAATTACTGCGAACAAGTATTGTGAAATATTATGGCAATTTAAAATAACTGTTTTCTATTTGAATATATTTTAAAATGTACTTTATTCCTGTGATCAAAGCTGAATTTTCAGCATCATTACTCCAGTCTTCAGTGTCACATGATCCTTCAGAAATCATTCTAATATGCTGATTTGTTCAAGAAATATTTCTGATTATTATCAATGTTGAAAACAGTTGTGCTACTTCATATTTTCATATTCAAAAGAACAGCATTTATTTGAAACAGAAACCTTTTGTAACATTATAAATGCCTATGCTTTAAATTTTGATCAATTTAATGCATCCTTACATAACAAAATTATAAATTTCATTTAAAATATAAATAAAAATAAACCTTATTGATCCCAAACTTTTAAACAGTAATGTACATGCTTATACCTATATTTAAATTTGTATCGTTTATCGTCATCTAATGTTCACTAATGTTAACTAAAAACACTAACAACTCAACAACACTGTTAAACAATCTTTTGCAAATCATGCAAATTCACTTTTAGCATTTATTTTATTTTGACAAAATAGTGTAGAATTTTAATGTAAATGATTTATCAGTTATCAGCTGTAACGTGAAAATGAATCATTGCTTTAACAAGAACGGCAAGGGGGACCTGGATGTGGACTTTGATAAGCAATGGCCCAGCAACCCCCCACACCATGCTTGTGGCCAGTTTAGAAAAGGCAAACATTAAACATTTACCTCAGTCACTTTTACTTTTCTCATCAAAAATCCTTTGCTTTATTAAATCTGAAAATAACTGACCCTTGACTATTTTTAAGAGCTTATATCTTTAGGTCATTATTTGTGGTACCATAAAACTATGCTATTCTTTTCAGGGATTCATCAAACTCATTGGTTTCCAAATTTTCCAACCAACCCTGAGCAGTGTCTCTGTTTTTGCAATTAACAAAATGAATGCAAGGATATGAAGCATCTTTGGGCACAGAGCAAAGTGAACAACAGCTCTCGAAGAAACGCCACAGTGCCAGCTTTCAGATAAAAATGATTCCAGAAGCATGTTTACAATTAATTTCTCTGATGTAAGACAGAAAATGATACGGTCTCGTGTCTCAGGAGGACTAGTGCTGGGGTTGCCAGGTTGACAGGAGGGAGCCGTTTTCCGAGTAATTTGATTTGTGAGCCAGATATGTGCTTCACCTTGAGGGACCTGGCTGTGTCCACTGAAGCGGCTCCAGTGAGGATGAGGAGCAACTGTGCCACAGTTCTGCTTGACTGCAGGTGTCGCTGGTATTTAGCAACATCAGCAACCAGAGGTCTGGTCAAGCAGACAACCCTCTCAGATCACAGTGAGATGAAACTCAACTGTATTCAACTGCTATTGTGGGCTTTATGTATTTCCACTTCGTGCTCCCCTTGGTTTTTAATCTGTGATTTACCATGAAAATTAAAGTTGTAGTTACAAGTACTAGCAATAGCCATTTACACAGCTAAAACCTGCCACCATTAATTCTCTTTAAAACACTAAAGCAAATTCTATCTATATTCTAGAATGAGAGTTTAGAGTTCATATTTTTACTGAATTAGCATTTGCTGATCATCAACGTCTTTGTGATTTGTGTGTTGAGGTATATGTGCATCTCACTGAAACTGTTGGATTTAATATATTTGTCTACCAGGGTAATATGTTTGCCTTTAGTTTTAAGAGGAAAATCAAGCGTAAAAGTGCTCCTTGCATTGCTAAATGCTAAACAAGTTTTAATTGCCATAACAATATTTCTAAAATTCAACAGACTGTTTGTTACTTGTTAGAAGAACAGAACCTGTCAGTTGTTAGTGGAGTTAAAGTCCCCATGAAATCAAAATGAAAGTTTTTTGGAAATGCGGCTTTATGGAGCTCAACGGCTCTAGCCCAAGCTGTGATATAAACGAACGCTATTGGCTATTTTAAAAAGGGGCGGGGCTGCTTGATATGTCCCGCCCTGTCTTCCTGTTTCAGTTAAAATTACGTCAACACAGAGTAACGCTGCGTGTTTCTAAGCATTTCAGGGGACTTTTAACTAAACAAGCTGATTGTAATAAGTTGCATTGTTTTCTGAAGATCAAGGTCAACTTTTTTACAGCACAGATCATGTCTGTGCATATTTCTCTCCTGATTCAGATGACTTTTTCACTGGAGGAAGCAAAATGGATTAATTATGGATTAATTTGCAACTCACCGGAAAAAGATCATTTCAGAGCAGGGATTGAAAATGAGTGTTTTAAAGCAGTGGTTCCCAACCCCAACCCTGGTCCACTGCACGTTTTGCATGTCTCCTTAATCAAACACACCTGATTCAGGTCATCATCTCATTAGTAGAGACTCCAAGACCTGAAACTGGAGTGTCAGAGAAAGGAGACATGCAAAATGTGCAGTGTTGGGGTGCCTCAAGGACCAGGGTTGGGAACCACTGTTTTAAAGGACTGTGTTGTATCAACCCATCAGATTCTTCTTTACTGGCCATATAGAAACAATAACCTTATAAAACATCACTAAGAGTTCGAACCATTAAACAAGCAGAAATATCTAAATGTGTTAGCTTACATAAAGCTGTCATATTAACCTGGAATAGGAAAAAAATATTTAAACAACAGGGGTGTGAGGCTGCAGCCCAGTTCAGGAGAACACAAAGAACACATAAAACATTTCGTGACACTAATGCCAAAGGAACTCATCCCCATCCCTGGAGAGACAGTGTGTCTGAACTTAATAGAGCAACAGTGCCTTCTGCTGGACACCACTTTAACTGCTCTATCACATTACATACAGCAGTATCCTGCAGAGTTCAGCTCCAACACACTTGCATGGAAGTTTCTCTGAAGCACTCTGAAACACTTTGATTAGCTGGTTGAGGTGTGTTGGAGCTAAACAATTCAGAAGCAAGATTGGGTGTCCCTGATGTACAAATGAAAACCCCCAGAAACCTCAGAAGGGAAATCAGCAGCAAGATGGACGGCATACCTGCGGGACGTCTTCTTCACCGTGTCTGGATTGAACGACTTCTCATCCGTCTTGTCTTTCTTTAGTTTCTGTGAGATGTTCTCTCGGATCCGCTCCCTCTCTGATTCACGATCGCTGTCGTCCTCTGAATCATCACCTGCATCCTGGAGCGGATAACAGACGCAGACTTGCATCACAGTATCACAGTTTGATTTGAACACAAACCAAATAGAACGTACCTCAAAATCATCTCCACCACTTTGGTTCCTTTACATACAAAAAACAAAAATAGAGTTTTAAATAAACTGTTTTTACATTAATTATGGATTACATCTGCATTATGAAACAAAGCCATTACAATAGAAAGCGGAATTATTTATGTGAAGTAGGTTTTTTCCCGACCTGTCAACGACAGGAACAGAGCTTAACTTGGGATCATCCTTCAGCAGGTCATGACTGCTTTTGCTTTTTCCTTTCAAGGTCTGCAAGGATGAATGAAATAATGGTGAAAGCACCTACTGCTCATTTTCACACAAATGAATAATCATTGAATCCTCTCATTGGACAGAAAGCTACCTGGCTGACTTGACTGGCCATCTCTTCATCTTCCTCGGCCTCCTCGCCAAACGACAACAAGTTGAAATTCCTATAGAAAAATTATACTGGTTAACATTACATTATGGAAACATTACAGCATCAAAATACAAAATGAAACCATTTTTATAAATTTAATCATAAAGGGTAAAAAACTGAACAAATAGAGATTGACTCAATTTATTTTCTGTAAATCTATGCATGATTATTATTTGTCTGCAGGCCAAAATGCAGAACAAGTTCTGAAAATGTAATGTTCAGACGAATTCTGAATTATAGTGGTGTTTGCGATAACCACAATAACGTCACAAGTGACTTTCAGCAATCCAATCAATACTAATAGATAAAATCAAATATCACTATTTTCAGTGATATATTACAACTCAGAATACATCAGCAGTTTTCAACCAGGGGGCCTCAGTAAGCCTTCAAATCACTTAAAATATTCAAATACATAAATTATTATTAATATATCAAAATAAACTGACTAACTTTAAATTAAATATATATCAACTCTTAACTTTCTGTTTAAAAGAAGCTTGAAAACAAGCAGTTATTGTCATAATTACAGCAGAAATATCAAAAAATATCCTAGCTTATGTGGCCTTCAAATATCGTGTTTGACAACAGGGAGAGTTTGAGTCAAAAAGGTTAAGAACCGCTGGAATACATCACGTAATAGACGTTAAACGCATTGTGAATGCTTGCATCATGCTGTCTTTAATGCTGGTATCTAAATAAATGAAAGAAATAGTGTGACATACTTTGTTGCTTTGGACTGTGATTTCTTCCCTTCTCCTTTGTTTTTCTCTTTTTTAACTTTAATTTCACGTGGAATGATGTCATCAAAGGGAGAATGTAAGACCTGCACAAAACCAACGACTCCATATGAAAACAAAGGTCAATCAAATTAAAACGGTAAAGCCAGTTCGTGATGGGACTGAACAAACCTCTGTGGATCGAATTTTGTGTGGGTTGAGCGGCCGTTCATCTCTGTTACACTCCACCTCTGCTAGCCTGAGAATGTTATACACCGTATCTCCTGTGACCTGCAGCCAAAACCACAACAGACAAACTGTGAAATTAATGAAACAAAAATAATAAATAAAAACCGCAACATATGCTAATCAACATTGTTGGATAAACGAGTAAAAGTCCTTGCACACTGAGTCCAAATTTTTTCTTCTCGTATTTGTCATCCTTTCCTATAAAAATGCTTGCTACAGATGCGAAAACGCAGAAAATCAAACCTGATCCGAATTTTTGTATGATGGATGAAAGTTTCGGAGGCAGTTTGTAAACGTGATTGACACAAGGTCGTATTTATTTTTTAACGTGTGAAAATATCAGACGAGAATTTCGGACTCAGTGTGCAAAGACCTAGCTCACATAGAAATTACATTTATTTTACTGTACACTAAAAATTCGAGGCCAGTAAGATTTTTTAATATTTCTGAAAAAAGTCTCTTATGCTCACCAAAAGCTGAATTTATCTCATCAAACATACAGTAATATTGTTAAATATTATTACAATCTAAAATAATTGTTTTCTATTTAAATTTATTTTAAAATGTAGTTTATTCCTGTGATCAAAGCTGAATTTTCAGCATCATTACTCCAGTCTCACATGATCCTTCAGAAATCATTATATTATGCTGATTTGATGCTCAAGAAGCATTTCTGATTATTATCAATGTTGAAAACTGATATATAAGTTGTGCTGCTTCATATTTTTCTGGAAAATGCGATACTTTTTGTTCAGGATTCTCTAATGAACAGAAAATTGAAAAGAACAGCATTTATGTGATGTAGAAATATTTTGCAACATTATAAATCTTTTTAAAGCCAATCCTAATTAAGTTAAAGGGGTCATATGATGTTGCTAAAAAGAACATTATTTGGTGTATTTGGTGTAATGAAATGTGTTTATGCGGTTTAAGGTTCAAAAAACACATTATTTTCCACATACTGTACATTATTGTTGCTCCTCTATGCCCCGCCTTTCTGAAACGCGTCGATTTTTACAAAGCTCATCGGTCTGAAAAGCGAGGTGTGCTCTGATTGGCCAGCTATCCAGTGCGTTGTGATTGGCCGAATACCTCAAGCGTGTGACGGAAATGTTACGCCCCTACCATACCGTAGGGTCGGAGCGACGAGACAAAAACATTAAAACCCATTATAAACGAGGCTTTACAGATCTTCTTTATGCACCAAGAGCTTGTAACACTCCAAAGAGAAAGGAAAACTTGAAATCGCATCATATGACCCCTTTAATGCATCCTTGCTGGAAAAAAAAAAAACCTAAACAAATTTTTTTGTTTTGTTTATTTAGCAGAAAATCCTGGCCTATTCTCAGTTTTGGGAAGCTACCCCTTTAAATGGGTCATTTAATATTCTTCACCTTTCCAAAAATGGTGTGTTTGTTGTTGAGTTCATCAGCCCGTCCAAGAGTAAAGAAGAACTGGCTGCCATTATCATGAGGTCCTGCGTTTGCCATAGCAACCAAACCTCTCCGATTGAAGCGCAATCTGGAGTGAAATTCATCCTGCATTGAAAAAAAACAAACAGTTAAATACAATAACCTTTTCAGTCATGCTTTCCTGCACATTCTTATACATATGCCAATTACACATCCACTTAATCTTGTGAATAACAAAAGCAAAAGCAACCTTGAAAGGGCGACCATAGATGGACTCCCCTCCCGTCCCAGTGCCTGTGGGGTCTCCTCCTTGAACAATGAATTCTGGCACCACACGATGAAAAATTGTGCCATCATAGTAACCTGCGAAACAGAGGTAAATGTTTATGATGAGTAATCAGGGTATTTCATTTAAAAACATGACATCATGACAAGTGCCTTGTCTTGTTTGCATTTTATGTCTGCAAATCTCGAAGTATGACGCCACCTACCCTCCATACAGAGCTGAGTGAAGTTTCTGCACGCCTTGGGAGCTTCCTTAGACCAGAGCTCTATATCAATATCACCTGCGGAGGTCTTCAGCAAGACCTATGAGAAAATATCAGTTTGTCATTACACAGTTACAATGGTTTTTGTGCTTTAAGAAGGCTTTTCAGTGACACAGGAAATGAAGAAATATACACAGCAAATATAGCTCAAATTACCCAATAAAGCCTACTGCATTATATTTGATAAGCAAATTTCTAAGGCCTCTAAAGTATTAACATAATCAATACTTTGCTTAAAAAAATACTGGTTCACAAACAATCTACTAAATGCTTTATGCCATCTGACTTATAATTTATAAGAAGGCATTTTAGTATAATTATAAAAATGTCCACCTTAAGGTCATGGGTCTTTTTGCTGTGAAATCTTTACTGATTTTTATGAAGTAAACACAAGAATAACTTTATTATTGTTACTGATGTTTCAAGATAAACCCTTAATGGACTGCAGCATCTTAGGTTTCCTTGATTATCCATACTATATATATATATATATATTTAATCATGTTACAATGTGAGTGTTTTTTTGCTCAGGCATCATTTATTACATTGCATTAAAAGTTTTGCCCACTAAAAATTACAGCGCTTTGAATATAAAACTAGGCATTTAAATATCACCATACTCAGACATATTATTGGGAGATATAGAGTGATAATAACTGACTTATATAAATGTATGCAAGTTGTCAGTTTTACTCTTATAAAGATCTCATTGATTAACATTACAAGCTATCAGAATTCCATCTTTTAGACCATATAAATATCAGCAACTGCACCAAACTGCTCAGTTTTGGACTCTAAATAAAACGGAGGGGTTTTTTTTGTCCTCCTGAAGTATCAACTCCATATTCTCATATATATCATACTATATGAGCTATAAACGCTTATATATATATATAATATTGAATACGATCATCAACAAAACACACATATGCAAACTGTTCTCTTTTTAAAAATCTATAATTGCATATGTAAGGCTTCACAGTGCTAATAACACAAAAATGAAGTAAATGTAATAAAAGCAGTGTTGCATGATAACTCTTAAAAATACAAAAAGAAAAATTAGACGAAAAATGGAGTAGAATATATCATCTGATGAACATTACATTTCATTATTTCGCATGAATATGGGTTTTAAACTCACCTTTCCATTCGTGGGTGGCTCTTGAATATATATGTTGCTCATCTTTAACGCGTATTATTTGGGTATATTTCCCTCAAAGCTGGTTGATAACAAAAGTACAAACTATAGGCAGCTATTACAAGAACATAATAAGCACGTCTAACAAATATGAAGTATTTTCTTATGTGATGTTTACAAGCAAAATCATGCCATGCCGCGAAAGAGGATATTTCCTCGTTCCTTGTCGCCCTCTGCCGTAACGGAGAATGATAGGGTAAATATTAATATATCCTGTCAAAGACTGTTATCAGAAGATATAGAATTTAAATGAAGGATAATAAACGTTGTCCTATCTTCAATGTGCCATTTTAAATATATAAAATCCGAATATATAAGTGTAATTCAGGCTTCTGAAGTAGTTGTTGATTGTGTTGTCAGGTGGAACATGTTACTTTTCTCCGCGCTGGTGAAGATGATCCAATCACAGCCGCTTGTGATTGCAGAGTTTTCTTTAATGAGTTTCTAACAATTCAGGGGAAGGTTTTCATTTAGCGTCCTTAAAAGTCTGTCCTCATTACACCATCGTGCTCTTTGTGCTCTTTGGTTGTGATCTCTCTGCTGGGGGAAATCGGTGAACGGGTCTGTATGTGGAACCACAGTGTCGTCGACGGTTCCAGTCGGAGTCTTTTACCAAACAGATCGGGTTCACGTTTTGAAAAGCGGCGGAGCAAAAACAAACGAGTTGTTTTGTTTTGCTCTTTTATAATTTAGGTTGATAAACCGTCGATTATATCATGGCTGTCCCAGGTATGGGTAGTTTTGCTGAATGTTGTTGATGTGGTACTTCTGGAATGTTCGAGAAACTATCCTTCGCTTCATTAGTATCTTCACTCGTCAACAACAGAGCGGTTGCTTCACATCAGACACATATCCTTGTATTTCAGACTTCATATTTCACACTTAGTTGTAGGTAACTGTTAACCGATTTGTAAGATATTATGTCAATGTTGACATAACAATGCTCGATGTTTGAATGGTGAGATAAATTCTGAAATCCTTCTAGATTTGGATTAAATCTCCCATATCTTGCAGCTAGTGGTTGGTATTGTAATATGGGATCATGAATTCACGTCCTGAAGCGGTACTGAATGTGTTTTTATTTCTAACAGGTCCAAACAAAGACAACATCAGAGCAGGCTGCAGAAGATGTGGATATCGTGAGTGTGACGATCAGTCTGTTTTTCTGTCTGTTCGTCAGTTGCTGTTGTTGTTTTTTTATTTATTTATTTTATTTATCTGTTATGTGTCTATCTGTTTTTTTTTCTTCTGTCGGTCCATATCTGTTTCTGTTTTTTTCTATCTATCTATCTGTCTATCTGTGTGTCTGTCTGTGTGTCTGTCTCTGACTGTGTGTGTGTGTGTCTATCTGTCTGTCTATCTATCTATCTATCTGTGTGTCTGTCTGTGTGTCTGTCTCTGA
>NW_015549600.1:526485-528985 GCF_001515605.1 Sinocyclocheilus anshuiensis | reverse complement strand
AATTTGTAAATGCTTTAAAAATGTGCTTAAATTTTGCATTCAAAATTATATATCAACATATTTATTATGATTAACTACATACAGTTTTTTTGTTTTTTTTGTAACTTTTATTTTCTCTAATTGATAATTATGGGCTCGTTATCTGTGCACTTGTTATTCCATGTAGAAAAGTCCAATAAAGATATTATAGAATGGATATAAGAATGAATAAATAAATGTTTATTTTGTAGTGGCTCTACAAAAGTCCTTCATAAATATGCACCTATATATATATATATATATATATATACATATACATTAACAACTTTTTTTGTTTTCAATAAATTTATTTAAAATAGTGATTTTTGTATATTTTAGGTGTCATTACTGCCGTTTGATCTGATATTCATATGATTTCATACCCTCAGGTCTTATTCATCAAGTGATGATGAGGAAGAAGTGAGCAAGAAGAAGAAAAAGCACAAGAGCCACAAAAAGAAAGGGAAAAAGGAGAAAAGAGAGAAAGAAAAGAAACACAAGAAAAAACATCAAAAGAAAGACACAGACTCTTCCTCATCTGACAGCTCTACTGGATCATCAGACACGGACTGAGGCTTTGACAGGACCACAGAATCACAGCAAAAACTATAAAATACCTTCTGCCAGAGCCATTTGTACATAACACCTTTATACTTTAGAAATAAATTTTGTCTTTTATATTTACCTCTGAGAGTTGGAGTTTTTGTGTGATGTATGTAATTTATTTTGTGATTGTATATAAATGAAATTAAAACCCACAATCCTTCATGTGAATAATTTTACAAAGCTTGTGTTTTTATAATGCTTCATTAGAGCTACTGAAAAAATTACACATTTATTTTACAATAAAGTGTCATGGGCAATTGTTTTTACCTTTTAACTCTTAATCAATAAATAGACAAGTGAGTAGTGATCTGGCAGCTTTACTTACAATTTAGCAATCATTATACAAAAACATCAGACTGCAGAATGACACAACAGCCTAAAAATAATTAAATGCTGTCATATTTTCCTCTGGTTATCTCACAGTATGTAGTTAAGTCTTTCTGCTCATACCTCTCTCCTTTGGCTTGCTCCCTTTTTTTTATCAGCCGATTTGGCACATGTTTTACACCGGATGCCCTTCCTGCCGCAACCCAGCCCTGAGAGTGCACTAACTTGTCTTTCTGCTCATATCTGAAAGTGATATATATATATATATATATATATATATATATAAAACCCAAACAGCAGATGAGTAGAGATGTTAAAGTAGGTCTAAAGTGCTCACATTCATGTGTTCCTTTAAGTTTAAATGCTTTATTGTCCTTCTGACTCTGAGGGTGGAGCGGATGTGATTGCCCAAGATCTGAGTCTAGCCACTTAGACTTTGTCAGGGAGAGCAAAGAAATGACCCACGTACACAGATGACAAAGCTCTTTTCCATACTTACTCATTCGCTTCTGGAATAAGTTTGCTGATTTTCAAGTGGATTAGGGAAAATCTATTCATAAAGAAAATGACTTGAACAAACCTCTAATAAAAGTAAATGTCCTGAGATAGTGCTGAAGAAAAAAAGTCACATAATTTCATGTTACACACATCTGTTAATTTTTTCTTTATTAATTATTGTTTAATTTTAATTATTTAAATTATTTTATTGTCTTTAATGTTCTCAGTACAGTGAGGTGTAGGCGCCTAATAGCAGTGTGTCCTGTATGGTTATATGTACTCTGAATCGTTAAAGTCATAAAAAACGGCAGGTAGTTTCTATACTCATGGCAACAGTGTTTTACTTAGCTAGCAATAAATCGATTCTGAGTCTCAAACTGCTGAACAAACTAAATCCATGTCAGATGTCACGTATTTTTAATTCATTAACGAAATAGCAGTATCCATGTTTTCTGCCCAGTCTTATTGGGGAGTAGCTTTAGTCATGTTTAGAATACTTTTCTACAATAGCTAATTTTTATTTTTTTGAAGCTAAAAAAAAAAAAAAATTATTTATATATATATATATCTATAATAATATTGTATTTTTTGTTTCTTGACAAATAGTTTGACAGATATGAGAGATGTGGCAGCAAATAACATCAAGGTGTGAAAGCAAATAGCAAACTAGCAGTAAATTCTTGGAAAAGGCCATTTGTGGCTATTTATAATCATTAGCTACAGCTTGCCTTACTGGACTTTGAACCTATAAGAAGAGCAATAAATATTTTGACAATAAAAAGTAAGTATTGACCTTTTTCTATGCATTTCCAAGGGTGGGTCGGAGCATGTGACGTTTCAAACCCTATATAATCTTGGCATATCGTGTGCATGTTTCAGTGCATACTGGAATATACTTACTCAACTGAGAAAAATCAGGTAAAGCTACAATTAAATATTCCATACTTTTTGGTAAGCTTTCTGTATTAGTAAATATTACATTTAAATGTCATGTTAAATAACATTTTTAAAAAATCATATTTTTCAAGTTCTATCCCCGATTATAGGTTTG
>NW_015549600.1:506863-526420 GCF_001515605.1 Sinocyclocheilus anshuiensis | reverse complement strand
TTCAAATAACAGCATAAATGTTCTTGACACCCTAAATGTCTTTACCTGTCATAGATCATGGAGGTCACATCTCAACCTGCTGCATTTGAACCCCGAGACTTTCACTCGGGCTTGATGAGCTGCTGTGACGACATGGGTGTATGTAAGTGATTCCAAGAGCACATAACATAACATATTGTAAGTAAATCTATACTGCTGATTGGATTTATTTTTAAATCAACCATATCATTTTTTTAGGTTGTTGTGGCCTCTTCTGTCTTCCTTGTTTGGGCTGTTCCATTGCCAGTGAGATGAATGAGTGCTGCTTATGTGGTTTAGGCATGCCGATCCGAAGTGTATACAGAACTAAATACAACATACCTGTCAGTATCTATCTATCTATCTATCTATCTATCTATATAGATAGGGCCTATTATTTACAGTTTTGTTTAATTTGCATCTCCAGGGATCCATGTGTAATGACTGGATGGTTGCATACTGCTGCTTAGGTTGTGCAGCCTGCCAAATGAAGAGAGACCTCAAAATAAGGAAGAGTAATGGAACACTGAAAGCATGAGAAGTGAAAAAGGAGCATCTGTGTGGTCTGTTGGTTGTGTTTTGAAACATAGGCGTATCTATGTAAGAGGAGCGTAACAGATGTAGGTAGAACTTCAATGCAATGCTACAGTAGCCAGATTTTGCTATTTGTAAGAAAGTGTTTATTTAATACAGTTGCAATTGCTGCAAAGTGTATTATTTGTAAAGTTACAGCTGTATTCATTTTCTTAATATCTACTTTAAACACAATTATACATTTTACAAGTACTGTGTAGTATTGCTATGATGCCATATGTCATGCCTGTACATGTACAAACAATTCCAGTTAACATTTTATTGTAACAACTATTCTTTTCTCAAACCCTTCCAATCTTATAAATAAAGAAACAAATATTTTTTTCTAAAATGAGATTTAATGATCATTCCATCATCCATGTTTCCCCATGTGAAGTTGGACAGCATCGATGAAAGCGTTCACAGTCCTGTATGGGGTTTTTGGAGCCAAACAGCTATCATATTAAATCACATTTTGTAAGGTTAAAATAGTTTCTCCTGTTCCAGTTTATGGCGCTGTTGTCTAAGTTATTCACTCTTGTTTATCTTTTTTGTTAATACAATTTATTTTATTACACTTGTGTGTTCTGTTTATTAATAATAATGTAAGAGACACAATATTTCACCAATTCTTCAGATTGGTCAGCTGGCAGTTAACATAATAATATGTATTCAACAATCTTTCTTGGTTGTAATTAAATGTTGAATGTCATGTTAAATGATTGGATTGTCTTAAAACTCTTCATTAGAACTATAATGGTAAAAGAGTAATACATCTTTCAAATCTGTAAAGACTACATTTATTTGTGTGTACTCACAATAACAACAAAACATTGCGCTTTTGTAAAATAATGAAAGCAAACAGGATGCGCTTTCTGCCGTCTCGGTCTCTGTGAACTTGAGTGCGAAACTCCGTGTACAGGCTATCTTTGCCTTACAGACATGAAAAATATATCTATAGAGAGTGAAATCTCTACTTTTAAATGAACCAATTTTAATAGAAAACAAATTTTCTCGGATTATGTAATCTGCATGAAACATGTATACAGGCGCATCACTACTGCAGAGATGACGAGTCATTGGCTACGTTTACATGCACAATTGTTGGTTCAATCGGACTGAATTCATTCCGATTGATGAATATGACTGTAGTGTTTACATGAACGCTAAATAAAGTGATTGGGTTGATGTCACAAGCTTCAAATTGATTTTTTTTTACATGTGCATACTGCACAAATATAGAGTTTCTCACGGTTTGCACCTAATAACCACTCTCCTACAGGGTTTCTTTATTTGTTTTTAACAGCAGAATTAATATTTATCCATTTATGGATAAATACACATATAACAGCTGTGCCGTGCTGCTCATATTTATCACGCAGTAAACATGCCCCTCCCCAAAAACGGGTTGCCTGTGGATGAGAATCCAAAACAAGGACTGGTGGGAGGTTGTCCTGCTCCACTTCACTGTTGCCGAGTGAAAGGAGAGTTTTATAATGACAGGACATGCATTTATACAACACTTTATTCAAAAGGAAGAGGCGTTCGTTCCGCGCGTCATATGTCATTACGCTATTTCTGCATCATTGCACATGGGCAGTCCTTTCAGTTTCGGAGTTCAATCCGATCGAGTGTTTACATGCGCTCTCAAAAGGAATAAACCACCCCCTTCAATCCGATCGAAACATTCCGATCGAGCTCAATTGGATCGATTAAGGCTTTTCAGTCCGATTGAGCTGTCAATCCGATTACAAACTGATTATTTGGTTGCATGTAAACATCTCAGGTTACTTATGTAACCATGGTTCCCTGAGTAGGGAACGAGACACTGCGTCCTCTAGGGGTCGCTATGGGGAACGCCTCGTCGTGATCCGTGTCTGAAGCATACACTGAAAAAACGGGTTGCCTGTGGATGAGAATCCAAAACCAGGACTGGTGGGAGGTTGTCCTGCTCCACTTCACAGTTTCCGAGTGAAAGGAGAGTTTTATAATGACAGGACATGCATTTATACAACACTTTATTCAAAAGGAAGAGGCGTTCGTTCCGCGCGTCATATGTCATTACGCTATTTCTGCATCATTGCACATGGGCAGTCCTTTCAGTTTCGGAGTTCAATCCGATCGAGTGTTTACATGCGCTCTCAAAAGGAATAAACCACCCCCTTCAATCCGATCGAAACATTCCGATCGAGCTCAATTGGATCGATTAAGGCTTTTCAGTCCGATTGAGCTGTCAATCCGATTACAAACTGATTATTTGGTTGCATGTAAACATCTCAGGTTACTTATGTAACCATGGTTCCCTGATTCTGAATCCAGCAAAGGTGTGCTCACAGAGGACCTACCTTAGAGAGGACAGAAACACACAGGTCCCGGAAAAACACTGCAAAGAAATCTCACAGAAGGATTATACACACATAACCACCAGCACATTAAATACATATATATACAGTATATACACGTATATATATATATAGAATGGATCATACTCACCCACCATTGTTCCCGCGCCGGAACCTCGTTCCAGAGGCGATTGTTGTTCGGGCTCAGACCTGGACCTTCGTGAAGGCCGCTGAGCGCGACTTTGCCTCCCTGAACTTCTCGACCACCGCCTAAAAGCAGGTACCAAAAAATACGTAAGGCGAAACCGGCGCTTCGAGAAGAAAGCCCCTCTCTTTTTCCCGATATCTGCTAGGTTCACCCACAGATGTCCCTCCGTCACTACCATAGCCGCCATGGACCTGCCACTAGCAGAGGCGGCCTGCTTAGTAGCACGGAGAGTGAGATCCGTGGTGCGGCGCAACTCAGCTACCTCATCAGGAGAAAGGCCTTCGCCTTTTTGGCGGGAAAGTAACCTATCCTCTAAACGTTCTGCTAGTGCTCGCCATAATAATAGGATAGAGATCGCTCTTACCACGTTCAAATGCACGCTTCAAACAAAACAGTCAGTGAAGACGAAGAAGAGAATGATATGTTCTCCCGGCGCCTATTTATACTAATAGTCGCACCGGTAGTGACGTCATGGGCTGTCGCCGGCCAACATGTTGTTGGTGTTTTTTCAATGTATGCTTCAGACACTGGTCACGACGAGGCGTTCCCCATAGCGACCCCTAGAGGACGCAGTTCGAAGTTCCCTTGAAAGGGAACGTAGTGTCACCGAATTCATCTCTTAACCCGAAAACAAAGAAAGCGCTAGTTTAACAATAAATTATTAAAATGTTAATGCAGTCTCTTTGCTGTTTTTTCCAGACACATGCATAATTATTATTTCTGCTGGTACACTGTGGCAAGGTTGTTTTTTTTTTTTGTTTTTGTTTTTTTCTTGTGTGCGCTTGAGGGCTTTATGAAATTAAAGGGTCATTATTATGATATATATGGTTTATTAATAAACGTGCGACTAATAGTAGACTAATGCTTAACCCATTTGTGCCCAAATTTTTCTGAATGGTTTCATGTTGGCCAGAAAAATAACGTTCATCGAGATACCTCGCAACGTCACTTTCTTCACCCGCTTCACGGCAAATAAAGCCTCGCCATGACGCGATCCATAACTTTCAAAAGCTCATCATACGCAGGGTGTGAACATGTTCTGCATTTATTTTCCCCAGGTTTTTGTTTTTTTTCTTGAAAATCGTATTTGAATGTGCGGCAACTATAGTTGCGAGTCATTCTACGAAACGGGTGCCATTTGGGTCCGCAACATTCGATGAGATGCACAAAGCACAAAAGTCCCAAAGTGTGAAGTTATTAATTCAAGTGTTCTTGTTAACATGATATATGATCAAATACTTTTCTTAAAGAGTAACATACTATTTTTTAATCACTTTTCATTAGTACATAGCCAATTACACGTCTGTGTTGACCAATATGACATTTGCATCTAAAATATCACCAAATAAGGTTGTTGTTTTTTTTTGAGGATTATGTGTCCCTGTTTACATAACACCCCGTCACACTAACTTGTTTTAGCTGTAAATAATGTACTGTTGCTATAAATGGCTTCACATTTAGCAGAAGGGACATCATTTAAGCCTTGTAGCCACCAAGAACAAAAGTAGGCTAGTACTGACATTCTTTTACATTGTTTATATGTTGCTTTTTCATGTTAGGCAGGGTTCGTCAAGCTTAAACCAACCACCCCGTCACACAAGATAGATAGGGAAAACAATTTATTATTGCATATTTTGCATTATTAATGCAAAGAAAATTATATTTCGGATTGAATGCATGTATGCTGGGTGTGGAACTTGACTACATGGGAGATCTGCGGCCAATTTGGGATGAAATTTACCACCCCGCCACATACCAACCCGTAACATGTTTTATTGTTACGCGGTGGTAAGGGATGTAATGGAGTGGTTCTGCTTCCTGTTTGAATGTGAGGATGTGTGAAATCAAGGATTCTAATAGGCTAATCAATTTATTTTTCTGTTACTTTAAATTCACTCACTATATCACTCTTACACGTATTACTCACTATCTTTTTCAGTCACTCGTCACTCACTCACTCGCTCACTATCTGTGTTTAATGAATTACATTTTATAACATTTGAAGACAGATCTGTCTCCATCATGGCTACATTAAGCACTGCTGAGAGACAACAGCGATGCTGTGCATGTTGGGATGCTGATCCTGAGAGGAGGAAAAAATATCTAGAGCAGGGGTGTCAAACTCAGTTCCTGGAGGGCCGCAGCCCTGCAGAGATTAGTTCCAACACTGCTCCAACACACAAACCATGTAGTTTTCAAATAAGCCTGAAGAACTTTAATTAGGGTTGAATCTAAACTGTGCAGGGCTGTGGCCCTCCAGGAACTAGTTTGACACCCCTGAGTGAATGTCAGACATGGAGATGGGATGTAGAGCAAGGTAAAAAGAAGAAGATTAGTGATCTAAGTGAACAAAGCATAAAAAGTCGAGGAAGCACAACAAGAAGAGAAAAGAGAAAGCAGAGGCTACAGGAAGCACAGACTGTCCTGTCCAATAGTCAAAATAGTTAGGATCTTCAAGGTCAGATAGTGTACACTCCCTCTTCGAACTGTTGCCCTTTGGTCGGCGCTACAGAGCACTGAGCACCAAAACAGACAGGCACAAGAACAGTTTTCCCCCAGCTCATATCTTATTAGGTAAAATAGGCTTTGTAGTTCACGCGCGTTCCAGTATCGACGGAACAATATCATAATGAGCAAAAATCATTAGTTCCAACACTGCACCAACACACAAACCATGTAGTTTTCAAATAAGCCAGAAGAACTTGAATTAGGGTTGAATCTAAACTGTGCAGGGCTGTGGCCCTCCAGGAACTAGTTTGACACCCCTGAGTGAATGTCAGACATGGAGATGGGATGTAGAGCAAGGTAAAAAGAAGAAGATTAGTGATCTAAGTGAACAAAGCATAAAAAGTCGAGGAAGCACAACAAGAAGAGAAAAGAGAAAGCAGAGGCTAGGAAGCACAGACTGTCCTGTCCAATAGTCAAAGTAGTTAGGATCTTCAAGGTCAGATAGTGTACACTCCCTCTTCGAACTGTTGCCCTTTGGTCTGCGCTGCAAAGCACTGAGCACCAAAACAGCCAGGCACAAGAACAGTTTTCTCCCAGCCCATATCCTACCTGAACAATACATAACACATCTCTGGACTGTACATCTGTAAATAACTCATCAAACCTTCATCTGTAAATAGCATATGCACATTCACAATTCTGTTTATGGACATTTCTTTTTATCTATATTTTTATTACTTTTGTTATTTATAATTTATTGCCTATTCTCTTTATTATTAGTGTTTTTATTACCTTAAATTATATGTATGTCTGCACTATGTTTGTATTTTCTGTACTGGAAGCTCCTGACACCAAGACGAATTCCTTGTAAGAAATCTGTAAGATTTGTTTTGTTTGGATGATTCTAGAGACCTTCATGATTATGTAGATATACAGTATATATATATGTCAACAAAAAATACTTATTAGTAACATGAAAATGACATTTCTTTGGGAGGGTTTGCCTTCGCCATGCTTCCTGGAAGTAGGGGTAGGAACTTGACAGCATCATGTGACAGGAAGGAAGCGAATACCTTTTTTTTTTCTTGAAATCCTTTATTTGGTTGTTTGCTTGCATGTCATTGAGAAATAAAACATGGATAACATCTAGAAAAATACTTTCAAAAGGAAAATGACAACTATGAACTGCGGCAACTATAGTTGCCGGTGGGCTTAAATGGGTTAAAATGAATGACTACTAGTCGACCAAAAAAATCTTTAGTCGAGGGCAGCCCTAGAAACAACAACCATCGTGACAATGAGGCAAGATGAGTACAATGCAAGTGAGCAGCACCACACACACACACAGGATGTCGCTGATACTTGAATTAAGGATATCTCTTTCTCTAACAGGTTTTCGGGAACAGACTCAGAGACTGGAGCTGAGAGAAGGAATCCACAGGAGAGTAGACAAGGAGGACAATGTGAAGTTAGGTGGCACAGTTAAGTAGACCATCTGATACTTTGGTGAACCTGGGACTGAGGGTTCTTACAGGGCAGAAGCAGCAGGATGTCCCTAGTAGAGAGCCACATTTTCTGTCCAGGTTGATAGGATGGTGCTTGGGTCCACCGGACATCAGCGTAACTCTTTTGGTGGCATATTGCCCCCTGCATGTGGTGATGGGCAGACCTTCTCACTCTCTTAGAACCAATAATATACTGAGGGAATGTTAAAGAGTTCCCCGCACAGAAAGAATGGATGCTGGTAACCAAGCATGCACTGGAAAGGGGTTAAGCCGGTCCTCCATTAACGCAGGGAATTTTGTGGATAATTGGCCCTAGCTAGGAACTGTCTCCAATAGTTTTGGTGGCTGTGGCAGAAGGTTTAAAGGAATCACCCAAACTCCTGGATCTTCCTTTCCATATTGCTCATTGGACTCAGGGTGGTAGCCTGATGACAGACTCGCGGTCGCATCTAGGAGCTTGAAGAAAGGCTTTTCAGACATTGGAAATGAACTGAAGGCTTCAGTTGGAAACTATGTCTTAAGGAAGGACAAAGTAACAGATGACATGATCCAAATAACCAATTACTTAAACACAATTTGTAGAGATTTTAAAATGAAATGTACTGACATAAAAACGTCAATTAAAATGTAACTAACTTTACTTAAGCTAACATTACATTTACATTTTGATACAGAATTGTACAGTTTAGCTTCTCTACATTTATTCAATAAACAACAATTTCTCAGTTGCACTTGAATGATGTTCTGTTTCTGTAAAAGTCCTTTTCATCAGGCTTAGTGGGTAGCACTGTTGCCTCACAGGTCCCCAGTTTGAGTTCGGCTTAACCAGGAGGCCTTTCTGTGTGAGTTTACATGTTCTCCCCATGTTTCCCCCGGGTGTAGCCTATTTGTAAGCTAGTGAAGTGACTATTGTATATTGGTATATTAACAAAATGGTTTATGGTTCACTTCTCAAAGAAAGCAGTAAAGAAGGTGATAGTATGGTAAACAAGACCAAAGAAAACTTATGTTACTATAATACAATTATTGAGGAAAAAAGTCTCTGTATGAACTTCTGTATAATCTTTTCAGTGAAGCAATAACTATCAGATGTGATAACGGAATGTAGTCACTGATAAACTGTTCAGCAACTTACTCCCAAAACAGCTGTGAAAGGGGAGGTGTTTTTACCGTGTGACCAGGTTTTTACTTCTTTGATGATCTTTCAGGATGATATAAAGAGTTCACCTCTTCCTTTTTCAGACAGTGCTTTTTCAGTTGTTGTGTCTTTGTTTCCTTGAAGAACCATTTCCACTTATAATGGCACCTTTCTTGACCACCGATTACCTGAAGAATATTTTTGAACCAGCTGGCAGTGCATTTGTTGCTTTTTTGTTTTTGCTGGATTATTTTCCAGTATGTGTTTAAGATGGATTCTAAATGTCCTTGTGACCCTGAGAAAAATACTCGTGTCTGCATAGTTTACGTGACTTTGCCCACTGTCTCACTTTTCCTTTTAGTGATGATTACTGGCAAGCACATGAGTATTTTCTGCAGCAATGGAACAGGAACAGCATACAAGGGCATGGTTATTTTAATGTCATTAATTAAAGGACTCTCAGTAGCGAGCCTGTGGATAATTACAGTACTGATGAATGGGGACTGGTACACTCTAAAAAACGTTGGGTTATTTACTGTACCCAATATCTGGGTTAAACACGTTGGGTCGTTTTGTTGGGTTATTCCTATGTTTATTGGGTTATTTCTATAACAACGCAACCAGTTGGGTTAAAATTTTAAATTCCAACGGTCGATCGGTGCAACTGAGACAGATGACACAGTGGTAATAATATGTGTGCGTTATGTTGCTTTTTGTAACAAAGTGTCTTTAAGCCCTGACAGTAATATTGCTGTTTTTCGTACGAGTATGTTTACATCTCCTCTGTCGACTGATATTTTATAATCCGTTAAAAATCCGTTATCTGCACTCTTGACTTGACAGGAGCGCTTTGAAGCCGATCAATTTCAAACCTATAAAAAACGGTTTCCTTGCTTTTTCAGTTTGTCTCGACAGTTTTGGAGGACATTTTACATATATTTCAGATATTTGGCCGATGCGCTGGTCTTGAAGACCCACCGGAGCCTCTTCATCCGGTGTCGCGTCCACTCTGAGTGAAGGTATGTCGCCTTTTTATTCCTTTCGTCTGGAAACTACAGTGTAAAATTAAAACACTACGAACCACAGAAATGAAACGTGTTATCTCTGGAAAGTTGCTGGTTATCGCCAGAGCAGTCATGTAGTGATTATTTTTTACCGACAGAGGCCGCTGCGAGCTACACTGATTATTACATGCGCCGCTACTTCAGCCACGAAGAACTGAACATGGAGAGAGCGGAGCATTATTATCATCAGTTATCAAAAACACCATTATCGGTTTCAAGGTATAGTCACATAATAACTGTTCTTAAATTAAATTAATACTGTTTGTATTATATAATAGGGTCTGAACAGGATGCTGGATTTACACAGTTTCTAAAATTAATGAAATTTCCACTGTCAAAACCCCATACACGTCTTAACTATACCACTTGGGTGAAAGTACTCCCTGATACGGATAAATTATGATACAACTAAATAATTGGACATACAACAATTACATTTTCAGAATTTAATTACATCTTATGCTCAAAAAAGAGGCTTAAATGCCAAATAATAAGGCTAATTAAAGATCCATTTCCAAAAGCACAAGCATATAATCAAGAAATAAAGTGTTTTCAAAATATTTGTATGCTGTATATTATTATTGATTTACATAGCAATACTACTACTACTACTACTAATAATAATAATACCAGGATGGTTAAAGCAAAAAAAATTTTGTCCAAATAACCCTACAAATTAGTTATTTTTTAACCCAATGCATTGGGTTACTAACTTACTACCCAATCCATTGGGTTAAAATAACCCAACATTAGGTAGGTGCTATAGTAACCCACCATTGGGTTATCTGTTGGGTCATTTTTAACCCAACTATTTTAAGTGAGTATGTGTGCCTTACCACAACTAACTACGACTTGCTTCCTTATGAGCAAACCTTTTGCAAAATTACCAAAACCCCTGCTGAAGATGCAGATATCAGAGTCAAAAAAAGTTTTTCACGGGTAAGTATGCTTTTTATTTGTTTTGAACAGTGTACATTAGGCTTGCCGTGGTAGAAGGTGATACCGGTTATACCGGTTATGAGGGAAGATATCAGTGTGGTATTTTGAGTAACACTTAGGCCTACTTGACAACACCAGTTGCTATATCTATATCCCATAGCAATGGAATGGCCTTAAATAATGTATACACTGCAAAAAATCAACATGCAAAAAAACAAATAAAACATAAATTAAGAAGAAGAAAAAAACAAATCAAGCAAAATTATCTGCCAATGGGGTGAGAAAATCGTCATTACTTGATGAGACATCTTGAAATAAGACAAAAAAAAACTTGTGATAAAAAGTTCTTAAAATCTTAAAACAAGAAAAAAACTAAGTAAATGTAGATGTTTTAACTAGATTCAAGCAGTACAAATGTCTAGAAACCAATGAAAAAAAATGTAAAATTTGATTTTTTTTTCTTGTTTTATTTGTGGTTAGTTTTAAATACTCGTGCTAAAAATATCATGAAATGAGAATATATATATATATATATATACACATTTTAAGAGTGTAAGGCTTATTTTGAGCGAAATTATTGGTTTAAAATAAGTATTTAAAGTCTTAAAATAAGACTAGCTAATATTGATGTCCCCTCTCAATCTAGACTGTAGTGCTAAAAATAAGCTCTGAAAAAGACATACAATCAATAAATCAGTTACAACAAGCATGCTCTTAATATCGCTTTATTAACTGCAAAAGGAAAGCAAACGATTGTTCGAATATGACTGCAACGCATCATATCACAGCAATTGGTAAGCGTTTAAAAACAAAGCTTGGCCAAGGTTACACAGATACATCACTGAGAAAAAAAAAGAACAAGAAGAAAAACTGCATTTTATTTTGTTTTAGAATTAAAGCAACTGATGTCTATAAGAACCTGATGAAAACAACTGCTGTCAACAATTAGTGATCAAAAGACCCAAGTATGACTTAGTACTTTTTCACTACTCCCCAATTAACTTTTTCCACTCCAAAATAGCTTTTTTGTAGAAGGAAGTTGCATCATGACCATGGATTGTATCTGAAATGACTTCTGTCTGAAGCACAGACAGTAGAGTTGCAACACACTTTGGGTACACAAGATAAAGTACATAACAGTATTCCATTAGGTAGAGCACAGAGAAAAGTTGTAACAGGTGTACACTGTAAAAAATGACCGTGAATTTAACGGTAAATTACGGTATTTAACTGTAAATTTAAGTTAAAACTGTAAAACCTAAAACGTTGCTACCATATTTTTTACGGTAAAATTCCGGCAATCACAGCTGCCGTTTTTTTACCGTAAATTTTACGGAATTTTTTTTACAGTGTAGTACCAACAGCCAATATGCAGTTGTCCTCTGACACGATCAGGACGGGACTGGAGAGTTGTCTCCACTTGAGGAAGGAATCCGGGTTTTCTGTTAGCTAGAAATACAAACAAATAAATAACTGAGCAGTACATCTTGATATAAATGAACACTCCTCTATTTATCTTGGTCTTGTAGAAATATAAATAAGGTTATATGTCTTACCTCGAGGATGTGCAGCATTGCTTCACTTGCATGTCCAAACTTTTTTGGTGGGGCTACAGGTGATGGGAACATCTCTGAAGAGCCTTCATCAAGGCTATGGAGTGTTTCACTATTGAGGAGGACAAACAGTCTTTTACAATTTAATCAAAATAGTGAGTTGAGCATGGATTCAAGGGATAGCTCACCCAAAATTGAACATTTTGCCATTTACTCACCCTCAAGTTGTTCTAAACCTGTATGAGTTTCTCTCTTCTGCTGAACACAAATGAAGATATTTTGAAGAATGTTGGTAACCAAACAGTTGATGGACCCCACTGACTTCCACAGTATGAAAAAAAAAGTGTTACCTACATTCTTCAAAATATCTTCTTTTGTGTTCATCAGAAGGGAGAAACTCATACAGTTTTAGAACAACTTGAGGGTGAGTAAATGACAGAATTTTCATTTTTGGTTGAACTATGCCTTTAAGATTTTCACTTTGCCTCCTAATTCTTAAAGCTTTCTTTTTTAATTTATTTGAAACTGCAATTTATTCCTGTGATCAAAGCTGTATTTTCAGCATCATTACTCCAGTCTTCAGTGTCACATGATCTTCAGAAATCATTCTGATATGCTGATTTGCTACATATTAGAAACATGTATTATTTATTAACATTTATTTTTAATATCAGTGTTGCAAACAGTTGTACCATTTTTTCAGGATTCTTTGATGAATGTTTATTTGAATTAGAAAGCTTTCTAACATTATAAATGTCTATACTGTCACTTTTGATCAATTTAATGCATCCTTGCTGAATTAAAGTAATAATTTCTTTAATTTCTAAAAAAAAACAAAGAATAATAGTATAATGTATCAACCATCCTATAATGATAAAAATCCACCCACTCCTTTTTTTTAATCCCCATAAATCATAAGCAGTGTCTCCCAATGACCTGTTTTCAGCCATGGTGCAAATGTGACACTCTACAGAAATTCGTTTATGTTTGCGCGAATCATTTTACACCGGACTGCTTTGTGAATGAGGGTCAGTGTAAAGCAGGTTTTGCACAAAAGTTGTTCCTGAAGGATGGAGCAGTGTCAACTGTTCGTGATCCAGCTACGTCTAAACCATAGCCCAAGAATAGACTAGTCATCAATTAGATAACATATCAAAGAAATGAAACCAAACACCTTGTAATCACTGTTGACTTTGCTTACATGATGGAATATCAAACATCTTGCAAGTTATTTTGGCAAAAACGATATGTAACCAAATTCAAAGTTATTTTGGCTAGAAGTAGGTTACTCATAACCAGTCTATATCGGATCTATACTTAACTAAGACAGTGAAATGACGGCCATTGCTTGCTGGGAACCTTTTGGTCCACAGACCTTTTTTAAAGTATATTCTGAACATGTGGTACACTTACCAGCAAGTGGTTTTGTGCTCACTGATGGTGGTGGTAGCTTTTTTGTAGAAGGAAGTTGCATCACGACCATGGATTGTATCTGAAATTACTTCTGTCTGAAGCACAGACAGTAGAGTTGCAACACACTTTGGGTACACAAGATAAAGTGCATAATAGTATGCCATTAGGTAGAGCACACCTTCATGGTGGTGTGCTTCGCTCTCCTGTGTCCAACATTACAGCTGAAGCATTGCTACTTTCTGCTGAATCTAACGTGCAAGAGCTTGAATCACCATCATAGTCCTCAAAATCCAAACGCCTTTTCTTTCTTCATTGTCTCTGCCTGTTTTCACTGATGCTGCCTTCACGTGCTACCAGAATGATCATGAATAGGAATGTGGTAGTTTAAAATTGCATATGAAAGCAATGTGAAGTCGACCGCTTGAATTTGTCAAGCTCATAATCACATGTGGGACTTATAAAGTTTGTGATAGCACACGATGGCAGCATGAGACCAGCTATGTTGTTATTTTTATCACGCCATGCTCCCCGTCTGTGTAATTCATAAATGCTCATTTATTATGCACAGTACAATCAGATGACTGACTTTTAAATCGAGTATGTTTTCTTGTAAGATATCAGGCTTGTACTAATAGTGGAATGTTTATTTGCAAAGGCCAGCACATCAGAACTGAGCAGCCAAACAAGGGAAACTTGTTCATTCACTGCAACTCCTGGTTTTGTTCATTAACTTCCTGTTGCATTCTATGTGTTGTCACTTCCTCTACAGTCTCTCTTTCACTGTCCGATTCCGGTTCGAACACATATGGCTGAACACCGCTAGCAGTTTCTGACATTTTCAGTGCGTGAGAGTGTTTTGTTATTGCTGGCATGCCGGTGCTCTTCTGAAAAGGGGTCCGGAAGCACCAGCTCATTTGTATTTAAAGGAACAAACACAAAAACAGCGCGTTTTGGCTCATAATCTACAAATTTCAATAAGCTATAAAAAATTATCTGTAGGGTATTTTGAGCTAAAGCTTCACATACACACTGTGGGGACATCGGAGACTTATTTTACATCTTGAAAAAAGGGGCTTTTTATTCCGTTTCTCAACGGCTCTGCATCCAACTTGCTCTGATGTCATGCTGAAGTGTGCCAAAAAAACTCTCGCGACGGCGAGGTGGCTGTGTCGGATTGTGCAGTCGAGCGCAGTTGCTCTCCGACTGCGCTGATCAAAAGCATGATGGGAAACGACTGACTGACGACACAGCTTAATGCTCATTGGTTCAGACAACCGTGATGTTGTGTTCTCTTCAAAAATGTTTAAAACATTTTAATTTTTTTATCTGGCTTCATGTGATTATTAGGGGTAGGGGAAAAAATCGATACAGCATAGTATCGCGATATCTATCTTTTATTATACGATTTGGTAGAATAATAAAATCAATTTCTTTACAGCCCACTAGATTTTTTTTTCTGGTGAGGTCAGCTGGGTCACCTTCTGCATGCAGTAAGTTAGTAAAATAAAGATGGCGGCATTGCGGAAAGTTATCAGGAAAGCCCCGTCCATGTTTAAATCGGCTGTAAGGCTATGTTTTATTTATTTTAAATTTAACAGTAATTTACTTTCAAATGCCCCAATTGCTAAAGGGTCTGCACGATTAATCAAATGCTATTGTCATGCGCATCTCGTCAGTAAAGCCGGTTCTGTGATTATTAGTAAATCTCCGTCATGTGCTTTCAGATGGTGCAGCATTTACTACACAGAGCCGTAATTCACTGACAAGCTACGCAATAGCAATAGCGTTCATAATCGCAGACTAAATAATCGTGCGATAATGAAATCGAAGAATTCGTTCTGCGATTATGAAAGCTGTTTGCGTAGCTTCTCAGTGAACTACGGCTCTGTGTAGTAAATGCTGCTCCATCTGAAAGCATGTGCGTTATTGACAAGCACCACATTTAATAACATGTTTTTACTCCAAACTCACTTCATAACATCAGTCAAGTGTTTTAAATAAATCCTTCTGTGAGATTATGTGGCTTCTTACACAGAATAAGGCATGCATGAAAGCAGTTAAATCCTCTGTTTATTCAGCTGCAGCGATAGGCATTTCCTATTGCCTACATTTTTTTACTTTTAATTCCGGGCTAGTTTATTTATCTTAGAAGAAAGAAAACTAGATTTATTGGCTCATTTCAAGATTTTTTGACTCGTCAAGATTTCATTTTTTGCAGTGTAGTGCCCTGTGCTAGTGAAAAAGGCTGTTTTCCATTTGTCTCCCTCTCAGAAGCCAATAAGATTGTATGTGCTGCGTAGGTCAAGCTTAGTGAAGTACTTGGCTGTTCGAAGTTGTTCAAGGGCTGCTGGAACCAAAGGCAGGGGATAGCGGTACTTGACAGTGATTTCATTGACAGTGACCTTGATAATCGATGCATGGACAGAGGCCACTGACCTTCTTGCTCACAAAGAAGACAACTGATGCTGAAGAAGTTGAAGGTCTGATGACCTGGTAACAATTCAATGGCACAGTCACTGGAGCAATGAAGAGGAAGTTGCGAAGATTTGGTCTTGCTGAAGGCTTCAATTAAATCATTGTAATCAGGTGGCAGATTGGGTACGGAGGTGGGTTCAACTCAAAAATTGCCTGCTGCTGTATAGTCAAGCATAGCTGTAGTAGTCCACGATTTTCCTGAGTAGGTTAGTACTACTGACAGTTCAAAACAAGAAGATCAATGATTTTGCAACAGTAACTCACTGTAGTATTGAACTGTTGAGATGGTTGAACTGGACAGATGGTTTTTAAATATATATAAATTAGTGTATATATTACATGATGCAGTTTTTATTTATTTGTTTATTTTTGTATTTATTTGTTTATTGAATAAAAGGAATCCCAGTCTTACAAAAAAAGTATGGTTGGTATCCCAATCTTACTAAAAAAATAACGGTTTTATCCTATAACGTGGGGACGTGACAACGGAGTTGAGGATCCAAATTCAGGCTTTATAGACAATGTATAACAGCAAACAATATAATCCAAGGCAGAGGCAAAAGAGTAATCCACAAAACAGGCAATGGGCACTCCAGCTGGAGCTTGTGACAGAGCCCCCCGGCTTAAGGAGCGGCTTCCAGATGCTCCTAAATAAAACATCACAGTCCAGGAGGGTGGTGAAGTGGAGACGGAACAGGGGGAGGGATGGAGGGCCAGGTCCATGTGCGGGAGTAGGAACTGGAGACTGAGGCAAGGCTGGCGGAGCAGGGTGCCAGGGCAGAGCCGGCAGAGCAGGAAGCCAGGGAGTAGAAGTAGAAGCCCACCAGGGCGTAGCAGGTGACCACCACAGCAGAGCAGATGGGACCAAAGATCCCCACGGTGGAGCAGATGACCACGAGGGTGGGTCAGGCAGAACTGGAACAGAGAGCACAGAGAGGTTAACAGCGGCCGTTACAAGGCAGACAGAGAGTTCACAAACGGCCTTCATAGTCAACACAGGACAGTCAGAGAGTTCAGGAACAGCCTCATTGACCATGGCAGGACAGGTGAGGAGCTCATAGACAGCCTCCTTGACCGTGACAGGACAGGCAGAGAGTTCAAAAGGGAGTGCCACCTCCTTGAGAGGTTCTGCAGTGGAAGCTGCCACCTCGGGAGGAGCTCAAGCAGATGCCAGTGACTTGGAAGGTTCTGCAGCTGAAGCTGCCATCTCGGGAGCTGGAGAGGGCTCTGGAGCAGACTCTTGGACAGGAGCAGGCTCTGGAGCAGATTCGTGGACTGGAGTGGGCTCTGGAGCGGATTCACGGACTGGAGCGGGAACAGAACAATGGAACACACAGAATGGCGACTGCCATTACAGGGAGCACTGAGGATAGAGGAACAGTCTCTGTGATGACCAGTGCTGAGGCTCTTGGAATGCCGGCAGCTTGTACCGACAACAGAGGTGGGTCTGCCATGCTGGAAACCAGCCTCAAACTCCTTTGGAATGCCTTAGTGTCTTCAAATGCAACATTCACGATGTTCGGGAACACTGGAGTGGCATCCGTGATGGCTGAAGACTGTGGCTTGACATCTATAACAGCTGGAGGCTCTGGCGTGACAGCCCTCTTGTGAAGCGGCTCTGGGTTGGTGGCCATCTTGAGAAGAGACTCTGAAGTGACGGCCATCTTGGGAAGAGACTCTGAGCTGGTGGCCATCTTGAAAAGAGACTCTGGGCTGGCAACCATCTTGGAAAGAGACTCTGAGCTGGCGGGCATCTTGGGAAGAGATTCTGGACTGGCGGCCATCTTGGGAAGAGACTCTGGTACAGCGGCCATAGAGACAGAGCACATTGTCCCAAATTTCTCAGTATTATTGATCCAATTACTTATGATCCAGTCACTGCACTGTATTATGCATGAGGTTGTATTACAGTGGATAATTCAAATCTCATGAAAGAGCCTCAGCACTGTCAGTTCACCTCTGTAAACATAACAGCAACAATATAATATGACAACACATGGAGCGCATGAGAGCGGTTTCTGAAAATATTATTAGAACTTTTAAATGTTCTTCTTCATTTTTTATATAGACCAGTATCTCTGCTTATTTATTTCAAATAATAATTTATCAAAACATAATGGATTTGTTAATGATAGTTGTTAGTAGTCTCTAATGATACAATTTCTTGAGAGTTCATTATCATTATTAGGCTATTATATTTTTTTAATATATCAAGGTGGCCCCTCTCTCCGTTGTTGATGGTTTGTTTGAGTGAATTCAGGTAAAGTGGGCCACTTTTTGTTAAACGTCATTTACCTAGATTTTTCTTTCCTTTTTGTGATTACTTTTGTTAACTTTAAGATCCAGCTAATATTTAAATTTGAATACAGTTCATATAATGTGCGGTTTGCAAAGTATACTGTAACACCAATAAACATTTTGAGATGCAGTCAAGACAAATTTCTTTTCAGGTAAAGTGGGCCATCGCTTATTTATAAAAAATTATTCTGTATCTTAATTAAAAACACATGATTTATTAACACAAATTATCAAATAAACATATTCAACAACATATTTAACAAACCCCAAAACACTATAGCAGTGGTCACCAAACTTGGTCCTGGAGGGCCGGTATCCTGCAGAGTCTAGCTCCAACCATAATTAAACACACCTGAACCAGCTAATCAAGGTCTTACTAGCAAAAAGTTACTAGGTATACTTGAAACTTCCAGGCAGGTGTGTTGAGGAAAGTTGAAGCTAAACTCTGCAGGACACCGGCCCTCCAGGACAAGTTTGGTGACCCCTGCTATAGCAGAATGACAAAAAATCTTACTTGACCTAACGTAAAAATAAAATTCTAAATTTGGTACACAATATTGTCGCTATCCATAATACATTTGCATTTTAGCATTACAATATATTGTGACACGGTCAGGCCCGGATTAAGAACACATAGGGCCCTGGGGCTATAGCAACCCCAAGGGCCCCCCTTCATAGTAGCCTATCTTGGTGCCACAACGTTTTCTACAACACAACAGGAATTTTGTTTTTGGTTTTTTTTGTTGGTTTTTTATCAAATCTCCAGCACACAGAGATACAATGTGTATGCACACTTAGTATTCATTAATATATTAATTATTATTAAGTATGCATTAATGTTTGCCTACAAAACCACCACTGGCTCTGCACCCCTTTACCTAAATTCATTACTTCAGACTTATGTGCCCTCTAGAAGCTTGCGTTCTGCAAGTGAACGATGCATTATTGTTCATCCCAAAGACACAATCTCAGCCGGATTGTGAGAACAGCGGAGAAAATTATTGGTGTCTCATTGCCACAGCTACAGGACATCTACACAGAGCACTGTGTGCGGAGAGCTGGTGGCATCCTGAAGGACTGCACACATCCATTTTATGGATTGTTTACATTTATGCAGTCAGGAAAAAGATAGAACAACTAGGCTGTTAAATAGCTTTCTTCCTACAGCAATCGGGCTGCTAAATCAGAGTTTGTCATTTTATTGTTGTTAATTTTTTAACACATTTAGAGTACTTTAAATAATTTTACTAGAATATTTATGTTTTAGTATTTCTAAATAATTTTTACTGAAATATCTGTTTTTATAATGCACTGAACTGTAAGCTGTGGACGTGTGAAACACAATTTCGTTTCTATGTAACATATAGAAATGACAAATAAAGCATCTATCATACTTGTTTTTCTTTGTGTGTGTATGTGTGTGTGTATATATATATATATATATATATATATACCTTGCTAAGTCTACTGCGTTATGCTAACCGAGACTTGTCATTTGTACTTACATATTGTTGCATATATGTTGCTCTTTTGTTAGTTTTGATTGCTTCTATTGTCCTCATTTGTAAGTCGCTTTGGATAAA
>NW_015549600.1:470029-505707 GCF_001515605.1 Sinocyclocheilus anshuiensis | reverse complement strand
ACAGTAATTTACTTTCAAATGCCCCAATTGCTAAAGGGTCTGCACGATTAATCAAATGCTATTGTCATGCGCATCTCGTCAGTAAAGCCGGTTCTGTGATTATTAGTAAATCTCCGTCATGTGCTTTCAGATGGTGCAGCATTTACTACACAGAGCCGTAATTCACTGACAAGCTACGCAATAGCAATAGCGTTCATAATCGCAGACTAAATAATCGTGCGATAATGAAATCGAAGAATTCGTTCTGCGATTATGAAAGCTGTTTGCGTAGCTTCTCAGTGAACTACGGCTCTGTGTAGTAAATGCTGCTCCATCTGAAAGCATGTGCGTTATTGACAAGCACCACATTTAATAACATGTTTTTACTCCAAACTCACTTCATAACATCAGTCAAGTGTTTTAAATAAATCCTTCTGTGAGATTATGTGGCTTCTTACACAGAATAAGGCATGCATGAAAGCAGTTAAATCCTCTGTTTATTCAGCTGCAGCGATAGGCATTTCCTATTGCCTACATTTTTTTACTTTTAATTCCGGGCTAGTTTATTTATCTTAGAAGAAAGAAAACTAGATTTATTGGCTCATTTCAAGATTTTTTGACTCGTCAAGATTTCATTTTTTGCAGTGTAGTGCCCTGTGCTAGTGAAAAAGGCTGTTTTCCATTTGTCTCCCTCTCAGAAGCCAATAAGATTGTATGTGCTGCGTAGGTCAAGCTTAGTGAAGTACTTGGCTGTTCGAAGTTGTTCAAGGGCTGCTGGAACCAAAGGCAGGGGATAGCGGTACTTGACAGTGATTTCATTGACAGTGACCTTGATAATCGATGCATGGACAGAGGCCACTGACCTTCTTGCTCACAAAGAAGACAACTGATGCTGAAGAAGTTGAAGGTCTGATGACCTGGTAACAATTCAATGGCACAGTCACTGGAGCAATGAAGAGGAAGTTGCGAAGATTTGGTCTTGCTGAAGGCTTCAATTAAATCATTGTAATCAGGTGGCAGATTGGGTACGGAGGTGGGTTCAACTCAAAAATTGCCTGCTGCTGTATAGTCAAGCATAGCTGTAGTAGTCCACGATTTTCCTGAGTAGGTTAGTACTACTGACAGTTCAAAACAAGAAGATCAATGATTTTGCAACAGTAACTCACTGTAGTATTGAACTGTTGAGATGGTTGAACTGGACAGATGGTTTTTAAATATATATAAATTAGTGTATATATTACATGATGCAGTTTTTATTTATTTGTTTATTTTTGTATTTATTTGTTTATTGAATAAAAGGAATCCCAGTCTTACAAAAAAAGTATGGTTGGTATCCCAATCTTACTAAAAAAATAACGGTTTTATCCTATAACGTGGGGACGTGACAACGGAGTTGAGGATCCAAATTCAGGCTTTATAGACAATGTATAACAGCAAACAATATAATCCAAGGCAGAGGCAAAAGAGTAATCCACAAAACAGGCAATGGGCACTCCAGCTGGAGCTTGTGACAGAGCCCCCCGGCTTAAGGAGCGGCTTCCAGATGCTCCTAAATAAAACATCACAGTCCAGGAGGGTGGTGAAGTGGAGACGGAACAGGGGGAGGGATGGAGGGCCAGGTCCATGTGCGGGAGTAGGAACTGGAGACTGAGGCAAGGCTGGCGGAGCAGGGTGCCAGGGCAGAGCCGGCAGAGCAGGAAGCCAGGGAGTAGAAGTAGAAGCCCACCAGGGCGTAGCAGGTGACCACCACAGCAGAGCAGATGGGACCAAAGATCCCCACGGTGGAGCAGATGACCACGAGGGTGGGTCAGGCAGAACTGGAACAGAGAGCACAGAGAGGTTAACAGCGGCCGTTACAAGGCAGACAGAGAGTTCACAAACGGCCTTCATAGTCAACACAGGACAGTCAGAGAGTTCAGGAACAGCCTCATTGACCATGGCAGGACAGGTGAGGAGCTCATAGACAGCCTCCTTGACCGTGACAGGACAGGCAGAGAGTTCAAAAGGGAGTGCCACCTCCTTGAGAGGTTCTGCAGTGGAAGCTGCCACCTCGGGAGGAGCTCAAGCAGATGCCAGTGACTTGGAAGGTTCTGCAGCTGAAGCTGCCATCTCGGGAGCTGGAGAGGGCTCTGGAGCAGACTCTTGGACAGGAGCAGGCTCTGGAGCAGATTCGTGGACTGGAGTGGGCTCTGGAGCGGATTCACGGACTGGAGCGGGAACAGAACAATGGAACACACAGAATGGCGACTGCCATTACAGGGAGCACTGAGGATAGAGGAACAGTCTCTGTGATGACCAGTGCTGAGGCTCTTGGAATGCCGGCAGCTTGTACCGACAACAGAGGTGGGTCTGCCATGCTGGAAACCAGCCTCAAACTCCTTTGGAATGCCTTAGTGTCTTCAAATGCAACATTCACGATGTTCGGGAACACTGGAGTGGCATCCGTGATGGCTGAAGACTGTGGCTTGACATCTATAACAGCTGGAGGCTCTGGCGTGACAGCCCTCTTGTGAAGCGGCTCTGGGTTGGTGGCCATCTTGAGAAGAGACTCTGAAGTGACGGCCATCTTGGGAAGAGACTCTGAGCTGGTGGCCATCTTGAAAAGAGACTCTGGGCTGGCAACCATCTTGGAAAGAGACTCTGAGCTGGCGGGCATCTTGGGAAGAGATTCTGGACTGGCGGCCATCTTGGGAAGAGACTCTGGTACAGCGGCCATAGAGACAGAGCACATTGTCCCAAATTTCTCAGTATTATTGATCCAATTACTTATGATCCAGTCACTGCACTGTATTATGCATGAGGTTGTATTACAGTGGATAATTCAAATCTCATGAAAGAGCCTCAGCACTGTCAGTTCACCTCTGTAAACATAACAGCAACAATATAATATGACAACACATGGAGCGCATGAGAGCGGTTTCTGAAAATATTATTAGAACTTTTAAATGTTCTTCTTCATTTTTTATATAGACCAGTATCTCTGCTTATTTATTTCAAATAATAATTTATCAAAACATAATGGATTTGTTAATGATAGTTGTTAGTAGTCTCTAATGATACAATTTCTTGAGAGTTCATTATCATTATTAGGCTATTATATTTTTTTAATATATCAAGGTGGCCCCTCTCTCCGTTGTTGATGGTTTGTTTGAGTGAATTCAGGTAAAGTGGGCCACTTTTTGTTAAACGTCATTTACCTAGATTTTTCTTTCCTTTTTGTGATTACTTTTGTTAACTTTAAGATCCAGCTAATATTTAAATTTGAATACAGTTCATATAATGTGCGGTTTGCAAAGTATACTGTAACACCAATAAACATTTTGAGATGCAGTCAAGACAAATTTCTTTTCAGGTAAAGTGGGCCATCGCTTATTTATAAAAAATTATTCTGTATCTTAATTAAAAACACATGATTTATTAACACAAATTATCAAATAAACATATTCAACAACATATTTAACAAACCCCAAAACACTATAGCAGTGGTCACCAAACTTGGTCCTGGAGGGCCGGTATCCTGCAGAGTCTAGCTCCAACCATAATTAAACACACCTGAACCAGCTAATCAAGGTCTTACTAGCAAAAAGTTACTAGGTATACTTGAAACTTCCAGGCAGGTGTGTTGAGGAAAGTTGAAGCTAAACTCTGCAGGACACCGGCCCTCCAGGACAAGTTTGGTGACCCCTGCTATAGCAGAATGACAAAAAATCTTACTTGACCTAACGTAAAAATAAAATTCTAAATTTGGTACACAATATTGTCGCTATCCATAATACATTTGCATTTTAGCATTACAATATATTGTGACACGGTCAGGCCCGGATTAAGAACACATAGGGCCCTGGGGCTATAGCAACCCCAAGGGCCCCCTTCATAGTAGCCTATCTTGGTGCCACAACGTTTTCTACAACACAACAGGAATTTTGTTTTTGGTTTTTTTTGTTGGTTTTTTATCAAATCTCCAGCACACAGAGATACAATGTGTATGCACACTTAGTATTCATTAATATATTAATTATTATTAAGTATGCATTAATGTTTGCCTACAAAACCACCACTGGCTCTGCACCCCTTTACCTAAATTCATTACTTCAGACTTATGTGCCCTCTAGAAGCTTGCGTTCTGCAAGTGAACGATGCATTATTGTTCATCCCAAAGACACAATCTCAGCCGGATTGTGAGAACAGCGGAGAAAATTATTGGTGTCTCATTGCCACAGCTACAGGACATCTACACAGAGCACTGTGTGCGGAGAGCTGGTGGCATCCTGAAGGACTGCACACATCCATTTTATGGATTGTTTACATTTATGCAGTCAGGAAAAAGATAGAACAACTAGGCTGTTAAATAGCTTTCTTCCTACAGCAATCGGGCTGCTAAATCAGAGTTTGTCATTTTATTGTTGTTAATTTTTTAACACATTTAGAGTACTTTAAATAATTTTACTAGAATATTTATGTTTTAGTATTTCTAAATAATTTTTACTGAAATATCTGTTTTTATAATGCACTGAACTGTAAGCTGTGGACGTGTGAAACACAATTTCGTTTCTATGTAACATATAGAAATGACAAATAAAGCATCTATCATACTTGTTTTTCTTTGTGTGTGTATGTGTGTGTGTATATATATATATATATATATATATATACCTTGCTAAGTCTACTGCGTTATGCTAACCGAGACTTGTCATTTGTACTTACATATTGTTGCATATATGTTGCTCTTTTGTTAGTTTTGATTGCTTCTATTGTCCTCATTTGTAAGTCGCTTTGGATAAACACGTCTACTAAATGTGAATGTAAATGTAAGTATTCCAGGCTACAACACATTAAAAAAAATAAATACATTAACACCAGATATATGAAGTCAAAGCAAACAGGTTTCGAGAAGCAGCAACAACTTTTGAGCATATACAGCTCCCTTAAGGAGTTTAGTTTAAATAGTTTTATTATTAGAAGGTCTTCTTTCTGGCCCTAGAAGAGGAGACATCCTCATCAGGGCTGGACTGGTGCTAAAATTCAACCCATCTGGCCCACACAGTCCTGGGGTTAGGGCAATTGGAATAAATTATTTATTAATAAATAACGGACGAAAACAAATGATATTTTTGAATACTTAAAATGCATTTAACAATAATAATATTCCATTATATTGCACGCTCTTAATTATTGAATTCATGTTTTTCTGCAATTAAAGTTTATTAGAACTATTAAATTGTCCTTTGTAGTTGCCCTAATGAAAAGCTAATTCTTGAATCCAGAGTTAACAAGTATTAGTAAACCTTAATAGCCAGAGCCATATCAACCTGCAGCCCAAGACTGGTTGCCCACTGAAGCTAAGCAGGGTTGAGCCTGGTCAGTACCTGGATGGGAGACCTCCTGGGAAAACTAGGTTGCTGCTGGAAGAGGTGTCAGTGAGGCCAGCAGGGGGTGCTCACCCTGTGGTCTGTGTGGGTCCTAACGCCGCAGTGTAGTGATGGGGACACTATACTGTAAAAAGCTCCGTCCTTCGGATGAGACGTTAAACCGAGGTCCTGACACTCTGTGGTCATTAAAAATCCCATAGCACTTCTCGTAAAGAGTAGGGTGTATCCCCGGTGTCCTGGCCAAATTGCCGCCACTGGCCCTTGTCTACCATGGCCTCCTAATAATCCCCATCCACTTGATTGGCTCTATGACTTTCTCTCCTCTCCGCCTGTAGCTGGTGTGTGGTGAGCGCACTGGCACCGTTGTCCTGTGGCTGCTGTCGCATCATCCAAGTGGATGCTGCACACTGGTGGTGGTTGAGGAGAGACCCCCCACATGATTGTAAAGCGCTTTGGGTGTACAGCAATACACAATAAAGCACTATATAAATGCTTCATTCATTCATAATAAAATTGACTTATTGCCTTTATTTGAACCAATATTTAATAGGCTATAAGTATCGTATAACAATTTTCGTCACATTAATAATAAATATCATTAACCATTAGCCAGTTATACAGTGGTATTGTGGCTGCTGTGTGTCACATGACAAGCATGAGACGCCTCAAAAAGGCATGACATGGTGAAAAATGACTGAATGAATAATACTTAAAGTAGGTTAAGTAGGTAAAGTAGTTTCAAACTGTGCCCCCTAAAAGCACAAGTGGCCCCTGTCTGGCCCCCCCAGTTACTTTGGTTTAGAACCACTCCTGCTCGTATTAGCAGTGAAATGTCGTCCGATTATGTCAAACGTCATATGCTCACTAGATGTCATGACAACAAATGTCATGAAGGAAAAATTTCAATATCTCGCCTTCGCTTTCATTTCGGACCATCTCCAAAAAGACATTTAAAAAAAAATGAAACAAATGATTTACAAGTTTAACATGCGTTTATCAAAGTAGGAAATATAATTAGTGCTCTTGAAATACGAAATGGAGGCGGGTCCGGATTGAATTCCCTCCGGGTCTGGACTTTGAGAAGCACTGGCCTAGTTAAATGTTTAGCCATGTCACTACTGATTTTTAAACTAATCAATCATGTTACAACTTTACAGCACTTATTGTGAATTTCACTGACATTGTAGTAGAGTCCTTTGTGAAAACATCTAAATGGTTAATTATAGATATAGTAAGACAGAAACTCACCTGTTCCCCACTCATGTTGGTCTGCTGTATTCCCTGAAAAGGTAAACAGGTGTTTCGGGTCTCGAGAGATGGTTGGTTGTTGACTTTAGGAGGGCACAGAAAAACCACGCCCCACTGAAGATTGACGGCTCCCCCGTTGAGATCGTCAAGAGCAACAAATTCCTTGGTGTTCACCTAGCGGAGAAACTTACCTGGTCTCTCAACACCAACACTGTAGCAAAGAAAGCACAGCAGCGTCTGTGCTTCCTACAAAGGCTGAGGAAAGCACATCTCCCACCCCCCATCCTCACCACTTTCTACAGAGGGACTATTGAGAGCATCCTGAGCAGCTGTATCACTGTCTGGTTTGGTAACTGCACCATCGCAGATCACAAGACCCTGCAGTGGATAGTGAGGACAGCTGAGAATATCATCGGGGTCTCTCTTCCCTTTATCTCAGACATTTACACCACACGCTGTACTCGTAAAGTCATCAGCATTGCGGGCGACCCCACACACCCCTTTCTTAAACTTTTCACCCTCCTGCCATCTGGCAGGAGGAACAGAAGCATTCGGGCCCTCACAGTCAGATTGCGTGACAGCTTCTTCCCCCAAGCCATCAGACTCCTCAACTCCAGAGGACTGTGGGGATAAGAACTCATTCACACACTGGACTGATTTGAACCACTCTCACACACATCCCAATCTATTATCTACCTCCGCACAAACAATTTTGCACATTTTTGCTCTCTCAGTATGCACACATGCACTTTATGTAGTCCTGTGTAGTTTGTGTTAAACGTCTACAGTTCTTATTTTATAGTCAGCTTTTTTTTTCTTAGTACTTTTTTTTTTATAGTCTCCTAAGTTCTTATATAACTTTTACTTAGCTTATTTAATATACAGGTGCATCTCAATAAATTAGAATGTCGTGGAAAAGTATTGAGGCAGTAATTAAAGCAAAAGGAGCCCCTACCAAGTATTGAGTACATGTACAGTAAATGAACATACTTTCCAGAAGGCCAACAATTCACTAAAAAGGTTTTTTTTTATTGGTCTTATGAAGTATTCTAATTTGTTGAGATAGTGAATTGGTGGGTACATATATTTGTCCATACCTCTGCATATTCTCTCAAATAGAGTTTTGTATTTGCAAATCACTTTGCGTTTGTTTGAAAGTCGAGTTTTTCTTTGCAAAGCAGTGTTGTGCTTATTTGCAAAATGCTGGATTTGTTTGATGAATATTGGCACAAAATTTGCTCCATAGAAAGGAAAGGATATGATGTGTGGCCAAGTATGGTGTCCCACACTCTGAATTTGTGCTCTGCGTTTCACCCATCAAAGTGCACACACACAGCAGTGAACACACACAAACCATGAACCGGGGAGCAGTTTGGGGTTTCGGTGCCTTACTACGGGTCTCACCTCAGTCGTGGTTTTGAGGGTGGAAGAGCGCTTCCCCACCTACAATCCCTGCTGGTACCGAAACTCAAACCCATGACCTTTGGGTTACAAGTCCAACACTCTAACCATTAGGCCATGACTGAATAGGAGGAACAAATAAAAAATGTAAGATAGTAATTTAGTAAATAATAGGTTAAAGTTGACCCACTTTACCTGAATCCCACTGGGCCACTTTATCTAACACATTCAGCCAAAGTGGGCCAGCAATATTTAAAAAACTTACAAGAGAACTAACAATTTAAAAAAAAGTGTTATTCTTTCCATCTCTTGGGCATCGCATTTCTGTTTGCCTGTCACAAATTTTGGACAGGATTATTTTAAAATCATATTTTAAAGTAATGTATGTCTCTGCATTTCCCAGAGACAGCTCTAGTTCTCAGTCAAACATATAGGAGAAGCATTACTTTTGACTTAGCCAAAGAAAATCAACATTTTTTTCCTGTATTAATTTATGCATTTTAAACATTTTTTATTAAAGGTGCAAAAAGTCATAAACAAAAATCTGAAAAGAAGTCAATATTTTACTTTTTTCCCCGCAGCAAGTCACAAATAGTAGTATTTACAAATAAATATGAATTTTCCATTTTGATTTCATGAGGACAGCTGTGCTGCATTATGAAAATTATGATACCGTGGCAAGTCTAGTGTACATTGTAATAAAAAAAGCATCAAGTCAGAATTAAATATAGCTAGTGGTAGTGTTTTGATAGAAATAATGTTATACTTAGCACATAAGCACATGATATATCTATCTATTTGTAAGCAGTGTTGGGTAAGTTACTCTAAAAAAGTAATTAATTACTAGCTACTAATTACATCTTCAACCACGTAATTAGATTACTGTTCTAATTACTTTCTCTAAACGGTATTGCATTAC
Source organism: Sinocyclocheilus anshuiensis (assembly GCF_001515605.1). Classification (NCBI taxonomy): domain Eukaryota; kingdom Metazoa; phylum Chordata; class Actinopteri; order Cypriniformes; family Cyprinidae; genus Sinocyclocheilus; species Sinocyclocheilus anshuiensis. The sequence goes on along the minus strand of NW_015549600.1, from coordinate 496,791 downwards.
GCTACTTAATACTACTTTGAAAAAGTTAAACAATAGAAGGATAGACATCAAAGTGCTCTTTTAATTAATTCAAATGTACTCACTGAACTAATTTGTGCCTGTTATCTCACAATTAATTCATATATTTTCTTTTTAAGGAGATGGCCATTTATGTGTTATTCGTAGTGAGTATTGTTTGGACATTCACAGCTATAAGACAATCTCACTGCATGCAACCACTTGCATATCAGTATAATAAGTATTTTCTGGAGGAGACCGACCTCTATATAACAGAGGAGTTGAAAAAACTGGCTAAAGACAATGCAAAGAAAAGAGGAGAGGAACAAATACGTGATGTCAGATCCTTTTTAAACCTAGTCATTCCAGAAACACAGCAACAGCTGGAGGGGGTTTCATCACAGGCTGCATTTGATCAAGCAAACACAGAGCAACCAGATCGATCTTCGGACACACACACTACATCATCAGAGCATTTGGAAGAAACAGAGGAAAAACAACCTTTTTTCAAGCATGAAATTGTCCAGCCATGACTTCCTGTTCCACAGAATTATAAATATGAGGAACACAAAGGCCAAATTCCCTTAATCATCCATCACAAGGAGCAAAACCAAAGAATATAGTTCTGATGTGCAGAACAAGAATGTTGAGCTTCACAAAATAGAAAGTGGCTGTAAGAAAAGAGCTAAAGCATTGAAAATCCCCATTTCCACCATCAGGGCAATAATTAAGAGGTTCCAATCAACTTTTACAAATCTGCCTGGAAGAGGACGTGTGTCTATAAAAATTCTCCTCACTCATCCAAAAACAAACTTCTGCATATCCAGTTGTCAGACACAACTGGAACTTCAAATGGCACTGGCTTCTACGGTCAGATGAAGTACCCCATGTCCACTGTTAAATATACTGCTGGATCTTTAATGTTGTGGGCCTGTTTTTCTGCTGGAGGTCCTGGACATCTTGTTCAGATGCATGGCATCATGGATTCTATCAAATACCAACAGATAAAAAAATCTAAACTGCCTCTGTTAGAAATCTGATAATGGGCCGTGGTTGGATCTTCCATCAGGACAATAATCCAAAACAAACATCCAAATTAACACAAAAATGGGTAACTGAGCACAAAATTAAACTTCTGCCATGGCTGTCTCGGTTCCCTGACCTGAACCCTATAGACAATGAGTGTGGTGAACTGAGGAGAAGAAGCAGCAACATGGAGCTGGTATTCTGAAGGATCTGGAGAGATTCTGGATGAAGGAATGGTCTCTGATCTCTTGTCAGGTGTTCTCCAAACTCTTCAGGCATTATAGGAGAAAACTCAGAACTGTTATCTTGGGAAAAGGATGTTGCAATAATTGGGTGCCAATATTTGTGGCCAACATGAACTAGAGAAAGTATTTATTTCACAGTGAGATTTTCCCCCCACTTTCAATTGTTTTACTTCAATGATAGGTTAGAATTTTGTGAATTTTTTGAATGAAAGATCAAAAGGATAAACAACGCAGATTTATTTTCACAGCCGCCTTTGCTCATATTTACCAAGGGTGACAATATTAGTAGAGGGCACTGTATGTCAGGAATGCAGTAACAGTGTTTATTCATTTATGCCAAAGTAAATATACATCTTTTTTTGTTTGTAATTCATTCATTCAATCATGCAATCAAAGGAAACTAATTGTGTAGAGTTTGATATTTTGTTCTTATTTTTCTGTTCTCATAGCTGAATGAGACATGATGAAGATGATTGCCTGTAGGGTCTCAAAGGTCAATAACGCAGCACATGTTTCCACAAACACTGTGTTTCTAAGTTAGCTTGAGGCTGGCTCTTTCTACTCATTTTCTATGGTCTTTGGAAGTGTGGATAAATCTGTCTTCAGTAAACTGTAGAAATCTAAGGATTCTTGGTAGCAACCTTTGTGTGTGTGTGTGTGTGTGTGTGTGTGTTACTTAAAGAGAGCAACCATGCATTTGTATTGCGTTTTCCTTTCTTTCATATTCATTCATTTATTCATCCATTCATTCATAATCATTTATTATTTAAAAATTGTATTATTCCATTTAGTCATATAATAATTTATAATAATCATTTAAAGCATTTACAGTATATACTCATTTCATTGATTCATTCACTGATTAATTGTTTATATTATATTATATTATTTTTTTCCATTGTTGTTTAGTCTTATGCAAATATGTTCTAATGCAACACTAGCTAGCTACTCTTATAATTCAGTGCTGTGTCAAAAAATATATAAAATTGAATAAATTATAACTGTACTTGTATAATTTAACATAATTTAATTATTGTTGGTCCGCACTAAAAGATCGGTATTTGCATTTCCCTATTCGTTAATATTTATCTGTTTTGTTAAGAGCATCTGTTGCATAAATCATTGCCAGTCTTGTGTCTGTAAGCAGTGCATACAGTATTTTTTTTTTAAACTGTTTGTTAATTAACTTAAACATACCATTTAATATTACACAATAAAATTATTGAGAGAAAAATCTCTGTATGAACTTTTGTATGAGCTTTTCAACGACGCAGTAAGTATCAGATGCAATAACTAAATGTAATCACTGATAAACTATTCAGCAGCTCACTCCCAAAACAGCTGTGAAAGGGGAGGTGTTTTCATCATGTGACCAATTCTTTACTTCTTTCATCTTTCAGGATGATATAAAGAGTTCATTCCTTCCTTGATACTTGCTTTTTCAGAGAGTGCTTTTTTTTTTCAGTTGTTGTGTCTTTGTGTTCTTGAAGGACCATTTCTACTTACAATGGAACCTCAATTGACCACAGATTACCTGAAGAAACTTTTTGAACCAGCTGGCAGTGCATTTGTTGCCTTTTTGTTTTGGATTATTTTCCAGTATGTGTTTAAAATGGATTTTAAATGTCCTTGTGACCCTAAGGAAAATATTCATGTCTGCGCAGTTTACATGACATGTCCTGCCATCTCACTTTTCATTTTAGTGATGATTATTGATAAGCACATAAGGAGTATTCTCTGCAGAAATGGAACAGGAAAAACATACAAGTGCATTATTATTTTAATGTCATTTATTAAAGCATTCTCTGTAGCAAACCTGTGGATAATTACAGTACTGATGGATGGGGACTGGTATGTGTGCCTTACCACAACTAACTACGACTTGCCTCCTTATGAGCAAATCTTTTGCAAATTTAAAAAAAACCCTGCTGAAGCTGCAGAAATCAGAGTCAAAAAAAGTTTGTCACGAGTAAGTACTTTCACTTTAGTTTTCTTACTTTAATAATTTTTGTTTTGAACAGTCTTCATTAGGCTTGTCACAGTAGTTGTACCGGTTATACCGGTTATGAAGGAACAGATGCTATAGCTCGTATTATATTTTTGTATATGTTGTTTTCAATCACATATAAGCTTGTTAGAGAGATGAGGGCTTTTCACACTATGCTTAATCCCAGTACCTACACTCTCAGAAAAAAAGGTACAAAAGTTGTCACTGGGGCGGTACCTTTTCAAAAGGCACACCTTTGTACCTAAAGAGTCCATATTTGTACCTTAAAGGTACATATTAGTAACTAAAGTGTACATATTAGTACCTAAAAGGTACAAAAGTATACCTTTTGAAAAGGTACTGCCCTTGTGACACCTTTTGTACCTTTTTTTCTGAGAGTGTAGTTGTTCAAAAAGTTTAATCTGGATCAGTATTATCTAGATCGCATATTTATTTTGCTATCCGAAATCAGGTAATCTATTTTACTTTTGTTTTCAAACCACTGAATCGTGTTGATCCAGATACACACTTTTTCAGATTAACAAATCTGGATTACAAGTGCTTCCGTTTCTCAAACGGAAGGCTGCATCCTCCAGAGGTCACATTTGTAGGTTGCATACATCATAAAGATGATCTTATTTTATAATATTAACAGTTATAAATTTGACCATTATTCTTAGTGAAGCGTAAATTGTTGTAATATAATTATGACTCGCGAATGTAATGCTCAGTTAACTGAAATAAATCAGGCTTGATGACGTATGCAGCCTGCCTTCCGTTTGAGAAACGGCCAAAATAAAATGAGTTCTTCTACCAACATATTTGGACTGGACTTATTATAAGAACATTATAGAGGCTATTTACACTAAGTGAAAATAGCATATTTTCTTAGCGACAGATGCTATTTACGCTAAGTGAAAATAGCGATAGATGCTTTTTACACTAAGTGCAAATAGCAATGCATTATTTACACTAAGTGAAAATAGCTATAGATGCTATATACACTAAGTGCAAATAGCTATATATTATATTTACACTGTGTTAAAACAGCAGGATTTTCTGCTATTTATAGTAATTATTGCAAATAGTGGCAATTATCTGCACCTCAGTATTGTAGTATACAGTATGCAATAATAACGTATTGAGTGTAAATTATAATTTTAATTCAAATTATTAAATGGATTACTCCTACCATGGATGCCACCTTACTCCTACCCTAACCCTACCCGATACTTTATTTTTAACTTTTTGATTATTTCCTTCATTTTTATTGAAAATAAATGTCATTCCGATGTGATATGAGATTCGAAAAGGGAGAAAAAAAAGTTTGTCAAAACGCGGATTGCAACCCAGATCAATCATGTCAATAATGACTGTGCCACTTGTTTTACCATCTACACCACTGGAGCTGTTTTTTAGTTGTCGTCTTTTGTAATGTTGACCAATCACACGTTTGTGGGCAGAGTTAGTGTAAATAGCCTCTGCCAACAAGGCGGGGTATTTGCACTTAGTGTAAATAGACACTCAGATTAAGGCAAGTATATGACTCCAGTAAGCCAGTAAAAGTATAATTTTTGGGGGGTGAAGTTGAACAGAGCAATTGGCTGCTATGTACATGCTCTACAAATGATGGAAAGATTTTTGAAGAATCCTGCTCTTGCAAGTATTTCATGACAATCTGACTTGGTAAAAATATGACAAATCTTACATTTCATTTGGATTTACCTGCATTTTAAAGCAGGTAGAGAGCCCACTGTGTTCTCTGTCAAGAGATTCTCTCCAACGAGTGCATGAAACCATTCAAGTGCAAATGCCATCTACATCAGAAACATCCCAATGAGGCAGGAAACTCCAATGACTATTTCAAACATCAGGAGTTGTGTTTGGCCTGGCAGACTAGTGCTTTTCGGAAATAAGCATCAGTCCTTGAAAGGAGTTTAAAAGCATCATATTTAGAATCCCTCCACATCGCAATTGTGCAGTAACACTCATTTCCTGGGCAAGGTTAGGCCCTACTTAACGGCCCTGCTTAGGAGCTTAGAGCCTACTTAAAGACCAATGTAACTGGGGAGAGCAACTCAGCCCTGCCTTGAGTAAAGGCACTCTTACTAAGACCTGCTATAGCTAGTGCTTCATCTTTTTCTTTTAGTACTTGACCATAATGCACAACAGATAACAAGGAGGGATGCATTCGCAGGCGAACTTCCTCTTCTTATTAGGATTATCAAAGCAAAGCCAAAATACGGCACCCATACAAACGGGAGAGATATCCTTACTTCAAGACCCAAAAGTAGTTGGGGATGGAGAGTAGAGGTAACATACTGTATACTGCCCTTCCTAACAATTTACCGTGCTCAACCCTTGACTAGAGGGAGCAAGTGATGTAGTGTGACAAGGACAGTGTTTTAGTTCCTTTTCTAATTTTATTTTCTAAAACAAAACCTACTCTATATATGTGAAACCAGTGAGAAATTCTAGTCACCATGAGCCTGAGAAGAGGTCAACTAGTCTCAAATCTTATAAAGAGGGACCATGAATCATCTCACCTCAACCAACTTATCCATTACTTCAGCAGTCCTTTAACATCCTGCAATGTACTGAACCTATTAGATGACAGGTCGTGATTATTGCGTCTCCGCATCTCTTACATCCCCAGTCCAGTCTCAGAGCCTGATGTAAGTGCTTAAACCCAACCAAAGGGGAGCATATTCCCTACTTCAAGACTCAACAATATGGTAAACAAAGTAGAGGGAATCTATACTGCTCTACATAACTCTGTTCACCTTGCATCAACCGTTAGGGACAATCAGAGGTATGCCCCTACCACTATTCAGACAGGGAGGCAAACATGAGAAATGTAGGCTGCTAATTACAATATGTCTGTACATTATATAAAAGTGTTTATACATAAAATACGTAGTTGTATTTATATTTTAGGCAAGGAATCATCATTTGGGGGTCCATGAGATTAAAAAGTTGGATTAGAAAGTCTTTGCATTATACACAGCTTAAATAGGTTACAGTTCAGTCTGTCATCTGTGAGCAGATGACCCTTTTTGGGGGGTTTCAGAGGAGGACAGTGTGTCATTGGCAGATTCTAATGCGGAGGATTGTGCAAAGGTGATGCTGGATTGAGCCAGGTGATGCCCAGTCTGAACGCCAAGCTCATATGCGTGATGATGAGGACCTCTGCATGGAATGGTCGGCTCTGGATGGGTCTGCCCATAGCTGACCTGACAAATGGTTTCTTCACCTGGGTGCCGCCAGTGAGTTCCCCGTCAGAGACCTGCCCCATTTTTTCCTGGAAATTCACAGTAAACAAGCGCACCCCTTCTCACAGCTCCTGTCCAGATCTAGCGTTGTGTTATTGACGATGATGGGTTCGCCACATTAGATGTGCTTCCACCCATGAAATCCATTGCTGTTATAGCGGACAGAGTAATTCTCCTCTTCACTGCAGCACAAGTGTCTCCCTGCCAAGGTCAGGCTTTGGAAGCCATACCAGGCGTATCAAGTCGGGTCCTGCAAACACTAATATGCTTCAAGGGTGCCATCAAAACTTCAGTCCAGGGTAATGGTGCTCACATTCCCCGTTCCAAAGTAGAGTGTCTGCTGGCGACGGACACCGTAGATCCTAAAGGTAAACCATCACTGCATCAGAGCTGTGGCCCCTTTGGTTTGTGAGCGCTGTGCGAGGCAGACCGTTATTCAGCTCCTGGTCCAGCCTGGAGCAACATCTACAAATCAGTTGCCTTGAAATGATGGCAGTTTTTCTGGCCCTAAAAACCTTCCTGCCAGCCCTAAGGGGGCACCATGTCCTCGTCCATTCAGACAATATGACGGTGGTAGTCTTTATAAATCCCCAGGTTGGTCTCAGGTCACGGTCCCTCTACAGGATGGCGATACATTTCCTTTTATGGGCACAGTGCAAACTGCGCTCACTGAGGGACTTGTCCACGGTCCTAAGGGCCCTTCAAGGCCCTCCATTTGAGCCGCTGCAATTGGTCGTCCTCAAACCAAGACATGGCTATGAGCCCAAGGTGCTCTCCACTCTGTTCAGAGCACAGCCAGGTTATTACTATTCTAGCTCTCCATAACTCAGAGGACAGGCAGGGTCCTAATTTACTCCGTTCCCTTAGAGTTTATGTGGAGCGCTCTGGCCATTTTTGGCAATCAGAGCAGCTCTTTGTATGCTTCAGAGGCCACTCTAAAGAGCTGCCAGTTATGAAGCAGAGACTATCCCACTGGATAGTTGATGCTATAGCCCTGGCTTACACCTCAGTGGGCTCACAGTGTCCTATTGGAGTGAGGGCCCACTCCACCAGAGGAATGGCCTCCTCCTGGGCTTGATCCAGTCTTTATCAGAGATATCTGTGCAGCAGCTGACTGGTCTTCACGTCTACCTTTGCTAGGTTTTATAACCTGGACGTCCTTGCCCTTCAGGAATGGGTCTTGTCCGCCTAGTCATCTTGCTCCCCTGCTGAATGGGCAGGGTTTTTTATACCAATGACCCTGGCCTTTTATACCGATGACCTAGGCAGTCAGCTCCGCCCATTTTGGTGGGCTGAAAAGCAATTTGTTCGTGCAGCTACACAAACTTTAACAAATCAGGCTTCAGTATTCAGAATATACAGGAGTTTCCCAATAGTGTTCTCACGCAACACTTATTCTCGTTATCTCAGGGAACCGAGGTTACGTTAGTAACCAGAGCATTTTATAACAATTGAAACACTTTAAACGGCAGGATAAATGCATGGGCCATTAATCTGCATTATTTTAATGTTTAGGTTTTTACCCAAAACCTACCCAGTTCAGATGGTACATGATACATAATGATACCTATGATACGTAAATGTGGAGATGTCCACATTCAAGCATTTCATACAATGGCCTTAAACAGCTTACCTTTTTACAGCAGATTTAGTTCACCAACAACTGACAGTCATCAATAATAAATCCTAAAATTCAACATTAGTAACTTTTTGACCCATCATTCATGCACTGAATCTTCAATGACCTCCCGTTCTTGGCTCATTTTGAATTGTTGACTTGAGAACAGTTGCAATCGAATAGGTCCAGTTCACTAATAAATCATTCAGTGCGATTTGCTGACCTATTTAACAGGTTAATTGAAAAGAATCCGCTTGTTCACAAATCAGACACAGCTCTCGCATCTTGGAGCAGGGGATGATTTCGTCAGTTCAAAATAGGAAGGACATGTTTTTATGAAATGTAGTAGGGTAAAAAGTACAACACACTATGGTGCCAAATGTGTACTGTGTATAACAATGCAGTGTTAGAATGTTACAGCTTGATACATAACGGCCAACAGCCAATCGTGTGCCTCACATTCACATGCTTTGGACAGTTACAGAAAAATGCACGTTTTATAAATGGTAGTTTCAGCATTTGAGGGGGAAAAATGTCAAAAGGTGCCAGAAAAAGTGTCATTTGGAGTGAGAGAGACCATTTCACTCTTACCTTTATAGTCTGAAAAGTCCATTCAGGATAATCTCGATACAGTCGGATAGTTAGGCTGCGTTTACACTGGCACAAAAAATCCGATCTTTCGCTCACATCTGACAGAGATTGGAATTTGTTGCACACGTGTAAACACAAAAACCCGCACGAGATCCGATTTCTTTGCATCAGATCTGAGCCACTTCCAAATGTGGATTTTAATCGGATGCACATCTGATATCTGGACATCCGACCTACGTCTAAACACACATATCCGATTCTCCACAGAACTCCTAATGCGAGGGCGGCACGTTTGCTCATAAAGATTTTTAATGGCGTTTTAATGCCGGCGTGCTGTATGCGCTCGCATTTTATTGAGATGGAAACTTTTTATAGGTAAGAAATTGCACATTCAACTGGTTTTCAACCCCCGCCCCGTGAATTTTGAAAATACAACAGCTAAAAGCTACATATATTTCTCAGCAATGAGGTGATAACTAAGCAGTTTTTGTAATTAAACCGACAAGCTTGTTTGCAATGCTTCACAATCGATCGCTCGCACGTGGGTGCATGCGTTCGTTCGTTCTCTCTCTCCTTAATTCGAATTAATTTCAATAAATATAATCATTATTTCACTAAAGAATTCTACCTCTAACGAGCTGTAGATAAAATAGTCTAACAAATTAAAATTACCGTTATTTTCCGGTCTTTATCCGTTCAGTCAGATTTTGTGCTGCAAAACATCCATGACAGCCGTTGTCCATGCTGGCAAATAATAATGGCCATTCGACATGAATTATATAAATAATTTTAAAAGCACGGCCATTTAAAACCCGATGGTCTACCATGTGCATAGTAAAGCAATCACTGCAGACAATCCTTTAGGGTGGGAATTAGGCTAATGTAAACACAGATATCGGATACCAGTCGTGTCAAAAGTGAATGTAAACAGACGTGCCAAAAAATCTGATATGGTCAAAAGATCGGATCTGTGCATTAAGACTTGCAGTGTAAACGCAGCCTTAGTCGGAATAGTACAGTGCTGCAGCCATGACATCAAAACCCGGAAGACTAATCGCCGGTGGTTTTCTTTTTTATGAGTAAAATAAGGTTTGTCGTAACTTGATGATACTTTGATATTTTGTTTGACAACATAAATTACACATCCCCATATCAAACATGAGAATTTTGAGGCTGTTAGGATGAATTCAGGTAAAGTGGGACGTTTAAGCTTGATTGTACAGTGCTCAGTGTGTTTACACTTTCAGAGCATAACAATGGTCTTTAATTAAAGGGACACTATTTCTCTAAATGAAAAAAAATTGTTTTGGCTAATGCAATATGATACGGGTGATTATGGCTACACCTCAAAAAATTGTGATAGTGAAGGGTAGAAAACCCTTTGACATAAGACTTTAATTTCTAACTTATATATTATTGTGACAGTTCCTGCTTTGTTTGTTACTATATAACAGATAATACAATGCAAATAATACATTTTTTAAAGATTGTTAGCTTTCTTGTGAGGTGTTTAAATATTGCTGGCCCACTTTTAATTTTTAAGTTAAATAAAACATTGAATTTTGAATCACAGACAGTATTTTTGTAGTTATTGAACTAATTTTTACCTGTTATCCTGCAATTAATCCATACATTTTCTTTTTAAGGAGATCGCCATTTTGGTTTTATTTGGAGTAAGTGTCCTTTGGGCAATCACATCTGTAAGACAATCACACTGCAAGCGACCACTTGCATATCAATATAATAAGTATTTTCTGGAGAAGGCTGACCTCTACATAACAGAGGAATTGAAAAAAATGGCTGAAGACAACGCAAAGACAAGAGTACAGGAACAAATACATGATGTCAGATCTTTTTTACAGCTTAATGGTTCTCAGCTAGACATTCCAGAAACACAGCAACAGCTGAAGAGGGTTCCACAAGGAACCTTGCAATCAACATCACAGGCTGCATCTGATCAAGCAAACCAAGAGAAGCTAGATCAGTGTTCAGACTCTTGTACTATATCGTCAGAGCATTTTGGGGAATCAGCTGACAATATACCTCTACTACACGGAAAAAGTGAAAAGGCTTTGTCACTTTTTTAAAGTGCATTATTGGTCTGATCACAGTTTTGTTCAGTTTGACTAAAAGCAAATAACACTTCCAACCAACCAATAAATAAGTAAGTTTAAAGAGTTTTGCTTGACAGCAGAGTGTTGATGTTCAAAACACTTACTGGCTACTGGCTAGCTTTACTTATTGCAAAAATTATTGTGGGTTATATAATATTTTCTGTTGTTGTTGTTTTGTAAACCAGTGTGTTCATAATTAAGATAATACATTAAAATAATATGGTAAGACACCAATTTTCAAAATCAAGCAGCAAAACGAACTGTTTTGTATGATACCGGAAGCTAGACCCATAGAATTTACAAATGTCGCGCCCATTTTTACGGCAAGAAAAGGATGGAGAGATTTAGTTTGTAATTAATTCAATCAGCTGTGCAATCAAATGAATCATGTAGTGTAGAGTTTGATGTTTCCTTCTTATTTTGCTCATGATAGCTGTATGAGACATGTAAGGATGATTGTGCCTGTAGGGTCTCAAAGGTCAATAACGCAGCACATGTATCCACAAACACTATGTTTTTAAGTTAGCTTGAGACTGGTTCCTTCTACTCATTTTCTATGGTCTTTGGAAGTGTGGATAAATCTGACTTCAGTAAACTGTAAAGATCTAAAGATTCTTGGTAGCAACTCTGTGTGTGTGTGTGTGTGTGTGTGTGTGTGTGTGTGTGTGTGTGTGTGTGTGTTACTTCAACAAAGCAACCATGCATTTGTGGTGTTTTTTACTTTCATTCATTCATCATTTTATTATTACATTTAATCATTAATCATTTATAATAATCATTTAAACCATTTATAACCTTATTTAATTGATTGATTCATTGATTATTCTCCACTTCAAGGTTTTTAATGTCAGCATTTTCCATTGCTACTGCTTGTTGTATAATAACACTTGTTGGGTTTGTGTTGGTCAGACAGACACAGTCTGAGCATTGAAACAGAAGCAACTGAGAATATTTAATAAACTCTGATCCTTTTTTACCATCATTATTTTGTCCCCTGCTTCTGCTCTTCTCTTGCTTTACTCAGTCAACTTCTTGGCTGATAGAAGACTGTGTTAATACAGTTTTGGGTACCAGACAAGATTTGTTGTTAATGGGTTTTGAGTATAAGACAACTTTGCTGACTAGTTGACAAAACAGATATTTTCTGACAGGATTAGGCATCCAAGGCTGGATATAATATTTCTGGCATGGTGTGATCCAACATCTGTGAACTAAGTGAACTCAAATTTGACTCCTGGTCTTCATTTGACGAATTGGTCTCTCTTTTTGGGGTTATACTGTTTTCTGCTAAAGTACTTCCCAGCATGCTGTTGCACGGGACTTAATGGGGAAGTAAAAGTGTTGAAATTATATTTCTAGTAGGCCTATCTTTTGTCATTCTTGCTAGTAACAAAATCTTATTATACTAGTCACAGCTGCTTTTTACTTATGTTATGACTAGTCAGAATGACCACTGTAGAGTTCAATTAAAAATCTTATAGTAAAATAAAAAAAAAACTTACTAGTAACATTTGGAATAAGTAGTAAACGTGTACTAGTATCTATTTAATTAGTATGAGTTTCCAATTAATTCAAAAAGAACTAGTATCTAATGAATAAACACTTGTATGTAATAAACATCTATCTATTTAATAAGTATGAGTATTTCAAAGTACTAGTATAAATAAGAACTAGTGGTAACACTTTAGTATAGGGACCAATTCTCACTATTAACTAGTTATTAGCGTGTCTATTACTAACACATTTGGCTGTTTATAAGTACAGATAGCACACGTACATCTGCAAGAGTGCCTCTTCTGGCAAGAATCTGCTGTGTGCAAACATCTGATGTTCGTCTATGAGATGTCAGTTTTACATACATTCTAAATCATAAACATCTAAAAGACATTTTCTAAACGTCTATTTGACATCTGATAGGAAAGTCATATTTGCAACTGGGAAATTTGAAGGAACTGCAACAACCCTATTTCAGAATCCAATATGGCTGCTCAGTGCATCAACAGTAGTAAAACAGTAGTAGTCAAGTCAAGTCATTTATTTATATAGCGCTTTTAACAATACAGATTGTGTCAAAGCCAAATTGGTATGTTTCGCCGGACTGCAAAGAAATATAGAGCTGAGTATCATCAGCATAACAGTGAAAGCTAACACCGTGTTTCCTGATGATATCTCCCAAGGGTAACATGTAGTAGTAATACATTGTTTATTAGCACTTCTGTTGGCTGTGTCTCAATAAACTCAATAAACAGTACTATCTGATCTCTGTTTGTGGATATGAAGCTTTGGCATTATCTGTGCAAGATTGGTGTCAGGTTCACATATCAAATGTCTAAATCATCTGAATCAAATATTTACTTTCACTACATTTAATAAGGAAAAAAAATAAAGTGATAACCCAATGTTAGTCTGAGAACGAGTGGACAGCCTACTACTTCATATTTTTCAGATCTTTGTGTTGAGATCAACCACCAGAATGGGGAAATGTCATCTCAGTTATTTAAACTTTAGACCATGGCATGATTTGGTGTCAGCTTCGTTTGAGTATTTCTGTAACTGTTCATCTCTTAGAATTTTCATGTGCAGCAGTACCTAGTTTTACACAAAATGGTACCCAAAAACAACATTGGTGCTGAATAGAATATTATCTCAGTCATCCTTGGATGAGCTACAGCAGGAAACTGCATCAGGTTCCACTTCGGTCATACAAGAACAGAAAGCTGAAGCTCACTGAACCGGGACAGTTGAAGACTGGAGAACATCGTTCTGTCTGATGAATCTCGATTTCTACTGAGGAATACAGAAAGTTGGGAATTTGAATTTGGCAACAGCAGCATGAACTGACCCAAGCTGCCTTTGGTCCATGTCATAATTACCGTAATTACAAAATGAAAAGTTACACAACTCTATGATGGCTGGATATAGCTACATTAAACAGTATTAGTGTCTTTCATTTTTTTCAGATCATTCTTGCGCACTTGTTAACTTTCGTTAGACTTGAGGCCTATGTGAAGTGACTTTAAAGTGAAATGAATCACTACTCTATTCACAAGGATTGTGTTATTTCACCATAAAATTATATCTTTTGTCACTAAAATCAAACTTGAAAAGGGAGGCATTTTGATTAATAACCGTTTCTAGCAGTAAAGACGTGAAGCAAAACAGAGACAACATTTTTGAGACACAAAGACATTTTCATAGCGTTTATTCAGCATCGGATACTCACAGACCATAACTATGAAAATATTAACTTCACAAGCCAAAAGGTCAAGTTTAACAGAACATTAATATATATGTGCTGGGTTGAATTAAGTTCAATGGGAGACTTTTCTGCTTTGACCAATGAGAAAAGAGAAAGCAAAGTGCTCAGAAGAGATTATTGGGTCATCTGGGCCTCGATGGCTTGTGCCGTCCACTCCGGTGCTGCCTGACTGATCTTCTCCAGGAGGTTGTTCACCTGGAAGCACAGTGACTGAATCTGCTTGTCCCAGGTGGGCAACGGCTCTCGCGCTGACAGAAATAAGAGACTTCATTCAATTTTATTCATGGTTAAACAGTTTTTATACAACATATTCAGCCCAAAACCAAACTTACTTTCAAAATGGACAATGCTATCTATCTGGTCAATGAATCCATTCATGCGACCTTCAGTAATCATTTGTGACGCTATCTTTTCTGCCTGTAGGAAAACAAAGATGTGTATATACAGTGCATCCGTAGAGTATTCACAGCACTTCACTTTTTCCACATTGTTATGTTACAGCCTTATTCCAAAATGGATTAAATTAATTATTTTCCTCAAAATTCTACAAATACCCCATAATGACAATGTGAAAAAGGTTTGTTTAAAATCTTTGCAATTTAATCAAAAATACAAAACGGGGAAAAAAATTCACATGTACATGTATTATGATCACGGTGTGGATATTCACTGTACTTCAGAATAACAGATTCTACATCTTGACCCAAATGACCCAAATAAGAATTTTCACCGGATATTGTCATCTGAACAAATAAGAAACAAGTCTAAAACTTTTGTTCTGACCAACTGAGGAAAAAAGCATTGCAATAAAATCGCACTACCAATGGTGATTAAATCTAACGCTCGGTTAGCTCATATCACATAAAAACCGTGCAAATTATTATTATTGTTATACTTTGTTCTCAAATTGCTAATATTAACAACATCAGCATTGCATGACTACATGTATGTAGTGTGTATTAGCGTTACATATAGATTTCAATTTCTGTACAGTCTAATCCCATTCGAATTTCATACAAAGAAATTCTTTTAACCCAAAAAGCAAATTATTCTTTTTTAGAACTGGTTCTCTTTGAAATACAAAACTTGTGTAATCCCACGTAGGCTAACTGTAATCAGATGCACATTTAAAACTGGAATATAATCTAATTTCAGTCACTTACTATAATATAAACGATCCGCCACTTGCAGCATCATCACATGCGATATATGCCACTAGCTGGGATGCCTTCTTTATGTTTACAGACGTGATGTAATGACACAGCGGCATGCTCGAATTTCCCGCGAAAACCTACCAGTACCACTCAAATTAGAAAACATTATTATAAGCTTACCGTTGTGGATCGGGCTAACGTAAGAGATCGTTCTGAACACTGGCTGGTTATGTACTTCCTCAAATATTGATTTCGGATCGTTTTTAACCAAAAAAAGTTATAGACTGCAGCTTTAAATTTTAATAATATTTCACAATATTACGGTTTTTCTTGTATTTTTGATCAAATAAATGCAGCCTTGGAGAGCATAAAAGACTTATTTCAAAAACATTAATTTACAATAGACCTTTCCTGACACTCAGTCAGTCAAGCACAGCTGTACCTTTGCAGGAGGAATCTCCAGAAGAGCTCCTAGCTCTTCAAACGTGATGTTATTGTAGAGTTTGCTAGCAGACAGCAGGTTGTGCTCAATGACTGCTCGGTCTAGGATGCTTGAACCTGAAAGCATTAGACAAGTATTAGTCATTAGCTTAGCAAAGAACATGAATAAATGACAGTACTAAAGCATAACATGTAATACCATCGGCTGTGGTGGCTTTCTGATGCGGCATCAGCATGGCAGCAAACTCTTGCAGCTGGTTTCCCCGAATGATTCGATCCAGGTACATTTTTTCCAGGATGCCGTAAGCGGCGAGTTGCTGACAGCGTTCATCCTTGAAGAGCGTAGCCAACATACGAGAGCGCTGCTGACCTTTTGGACACATTGAGAACTGATTATATAATGTGACCAGCTTCAAATGAAGCTGAAACGGTTTAACCACAGTTCCAGCCGTTTAATCTTAATGATGTAATAGATGAAGAGTACCTGCAGAGGCCAGTATAGTGCAGTGAAGCGCATGCTTCAGGGCCTCCAGACGCTCAGTCTCATGGACGATGGATTTGTAAGAAAGCTCATTGTAGCGCTGAGCTGCTTCAATGAACTTCCTCCGATAGTCCAGAACTCTGGAGTAACATACCTGCAAAACATGATGGAATATATTACAGTTCACAATAATCATAAAGCAGCCAGACATTACAAAATCACACACTGTCAGTTAGTAATCTAACAGACCTGAGTATTTGGATTCAATTACTTTTTGTATTGGAATGGTTGGGCCACAAAAACATTTGTTTTTATGTTTGTTTGTTTTTTTTGAACCACCAGTCATAGAAATATATAAATTGTATATGTAATTTTATTATATATTTTAATTTGTGTAATTTAAAAAAATAATTATATTATTAATATATTAATACATTTATATTTCAATTGTTATAATATTATTTATATTAATTTATTTGTTGTTTACATATATAAAACATCTGCAAACTGTTTTTCTAAATATAAAATCATATCTATATATCAATTTTAAAATTTTATATATGTGTGTGTGTTTTTAAATAACATTTAAATTAATGAATATTATAAAAATATAAGAACTGTATTGTAAGCTATTTATTAATAAATGTTTATTAATTAACAGCTTACAAGATAGTTAATAAATGCTTATTAGTAAGCTTTTTGGGTAAATAAAGCAATTTTCCAATTAAATTCTACTGATTCTTCAAAACTCCACTAAAATCGTCACAAATCTATTTGAAATACCGCTCAGCCCTATTGGATACTGTGCATTTTATACAGTATATAGTTCAACTGATGGTGCACCTTGTAGTGAATCTGCAGCTGTTCATTGGTGGATTCATTCTGAAGTAAAGATGCTCGGTTGATGTAGGCCTCAGCCTGAACTGGGTCATCGTCCTCCAAATACAGACGTGCAATTTTGAGGTAAGTGTCCAATTTATAATCCACATTGTACTGTCTGTTGAATCAGAAAAACAGACATGAACAACATAAACTAATCATTAGTGGCTTTGAGTGATATGCAGATGCAAATGAGAAGCTTCAGTTTGTTCCAAGAGAAAAGCGATCTTACTTTTGACCCGTCTCCAGCGGGATTCCCACAAGAACCAGTGCTGCGTTCCTCCAGTCCTCCTCTTTCTCATAGAGTGTGGCTAGATGCTGTCTGATCGAAGCCACCTGGAAGTGTATGAGATTGGCTCATACATGATCCACATGATTCCAGCATTGATCTGAGAGTATTTTTCACGACACATACCTGTTCTTCAAATGAGATGACTCTGGGCTGGATCTTCTCCAGGGTGAAGTGGCACACGGCTTTCGCAGTGCCGTCTGGCAGGTTTTGAAGGTGCGTGCAAAAGTCTGTCAACAGCTGTCTGGATATGACCAGGCTGACGTTCTCATTGACCACTGCGCAAGTGTGAGAAATAGCGAAGCTCGTCAATTTAGATGATGTAAAGAGAGGAATGTGTACGTTCTCATATTAAGTTGATTCTATTAATATCGGCAGACTAGCATATTGAATATTAGTGTACTTACTCGCTTCAACAAATGCTTTCAGTGCCTCAAGTTGTTCTGCATCAGTAAACTGAAGAGCCTTTTCTAATATTTGACGATATCTGTCAAAACAGTGCACAAAAACACATTCATTAGACTAAGAATTATTAGAATTGTTTGCAAAAAAAGAAGCAAGTGCTGTTGGGGGCAGGGCATGTTAACTCTAGAACATTTGATTGGACAAAACTTTAAATACGCCCCTAAATGCAAGATGAGTCATCAATATATTTGGTCTTTTTAACCAGAAAAGAAAGAGTGTGAAATGTTGTGTATGTCTGATGAAAGATCAATTTTTCCACCTTTAGGTGCACACTAGCATATACATTACCTCAAAGCAAACAGACATTAACTAAAAGTCTCAATTTTTAATTTCATTGCGTCTTTAATTCCGTAAATAAGTGCTATTTAAGCTAACTTCTTGTCATTACTCCAGCCCTTGCGAAACGTACCATTAAAGCCATAAATGCATTATCATACGAATATTTATTAATGATTCTAATAACTACTAACCATTAATAATAGCGATTTCGTACTATAACATAATTCGATCGTTATAAAAATACAAATCTAGGCCTATGCATGTTGACAGATAACGTTATTTCATCTGCTCTGCATATCCTCACGCTAGCTAAGTAAGGTTAGCCTGTACTCATCTCATCTGCAGCATCACATCTTCCATACAAAAAAAACGACGCAATAATTAATTCATGCAACAGACAGACAGTAAGTAACAATTCGAGTAAATGACTTGAAATGACATACTTCCCAGCTAGATCTTTGTGAGACCCGCTAGAGTTCATCAGCTGCGCGAGCTCCTGCCTCACGCCGCACGCCATTTTCCTCTGCGCTCACAACAACAACAACGGCGCGAGCCGCTAGAGCGCGCCACTCCATCTATTCCAATCTCCTTCTTCTTCGTTTTGTTCAATGGCCGTTCACTCGGAGTATTACCGCCACCTACTGTGTATCTTGCGCACATGGGTGATGAATCTGTATATGCCTATTTCACAACGTGACGTAAGCAAACCGGAAGTAGGGAAAATATTTTCCGGTGAAAGCGCTAGCCGAACAATGGCGGAGTCCAAAAGTAGTCAGTCGTGTAGTGTACCTTTGTGTTCTAATTCAAAGAAAAAGCAACCTCACTTATCATTTCATAGTTTTCCCATCGACGAAAACTTAAGAAAGCGTTGGATTTTGGCCATACGGAGAAAAGATGGGGCGGCATTTACTGTGAGGAAAGGTAGCACTTTTGTGCTAACTGTTAAGCACTTCACGGAGGATGAGGTCCGTGTCCATCCAGAGTCCGGTCGTAAGGCTGTGCCTTCCAGGTTTGCGTGGAACAGTTGGGGAGAAGTTCAATCACGCTAGACTCGGACATCAAAAAGAGGTGTTCGTGGTGCAGAGAAAGCAGTAACGTTGGATGTCGAAATGGAGAGTGCTGGTGCAGGAGGAGCATGATTACAACAGCCGTCCAGCCCCGGGTGAGTGTAGCGTTAACTAATACAATAAATAAATAAAAACATACAATTTTAATAAAAATCTAACTCTTTACTTATGATCTGCAGTATCCTCTCAGATTCTGAACACATCAACCCCTCCGGACATGTCATCTTTCCAGTTTAGGATAGGTATGTTACAACAATATATTTTCAATATTTGGAAATAAAGATCTGAGTAAGACCTATCATAAAGCTTAATCTAAATCAAATGGTTACAAGTTATAAAAAAATCCCGCAGTCTGCAGTGAACATTGTTTACTTTTAATGTAATTAATTGAAGCATGACTTATAGGGGTAGTTCACCCAAAAACGAAATTTGTAATTTACTCACCCTCAAGTTGTTTCGAATTTGTTCTGTTGGACGTAAAAAGATGTTTTGAAGAATGTGTGTAACCAAACAATTGCTCGTCCCCATTCACTTCCACAGCGTGAAGAAAAATACTATGGACGTGAATGGAAACAAGCAACTGTTTGGTTACACGCATTCTTTAAAATATCAACAGAAGAAATTTGTACATGTTTGAAACAACTTGTGTGTGAGTAAATGACAACATTTCCTTTGTGGGTGAAATATCCCTTTAATTAGAAAGTAACTGCTTTTTCTTGTAAACATATATAACACTGTAGAACTGTATTCACTATAGAACAGTGAATAATAGGAACATCATTTGTTGGTCACTTTTTCTTGCCTATTTTCTTCCTAGCAAAACATCAATGTATGTGCCAAAGTAGCATTGTGAGCTGTTCAGAGTGTACACTGTGGCTGTTTAGTAAAATATGATTTTATAACAATCATGAATTGTAATATCACTCGCTTTAATGTTTTTACTATACAGTTGGTATGGTATTTTTGTTGAAACTTTTTTTGCCTCAATTTAAAAAAAAAAAAAGTATTACATGTTTATATGAAATAAATGTTTATACAAAATAAATATGTAGAGTTGACTTTAAAGAATATCTAAATTTTTTGGTTTCATTCATGGCGATATGAAAAATGTCTTGCATAGTTTAGTGAAAGATTACTGTCATCTACTGGAAAACACCTTTAAAATTAAAATAACGTGGAACTTAAACTAAAGACACTGACTAGATGAACATCCTGAGTGACTTTATTACACTAATGTACAATCAGACATTCCAATTTCTTTTTTTTTTTTTTGTGTGTGTAGCAAGTGTAAAAAAAGTCATCAAGTGTCATGTCATTTAGATGAAGGGAACACTTTCTTTTAATTTTTTTAAATTTTTTTTATTTAAGCAAATGTCATTTGAGGTCCTGAAATACCCTGAACACTGCTCAGAGGTTAAAATGACCATTACTACATAAATAATGTCATTAAGCACAGAAAAGCATGTTGAATCCCATTCTCTTTTGTTTTAATCCTAACTGCCGAAGGTGCTTCCTTACTAAATTATTCAGTTACTGTTGCTATGGACTGTGAGATAACTAATAGGCTACGTTGAAAACCATTTTATCATCAAAAAGGTACTATTCAACATGAACTAAATCCTGTATGTATTTAAGTTACCTCGAGCTGATGTGGTCCCTCATGCTTTCTTAACGACCTATATAACATCTGACCCTATAATTACCACTTTCCCTGCAATAATATTTGAGACTGAAGTGTTCAAACCCACACAGTTAACAATAAATGAGTTTTTATTTAACCGCTTTGAAAATCATCCATAAAACCATAAAAGTAATCAGTTCAAAAAAAGCAGTGTCATGGCAACTGGCTCATTATACATACCCTGATAATCAAAAATAAATTGCTCAAAAAAGAATTTGTAGCCTTTGTGCAATTTGGATCTTTTCACATCTCCCTGCAAATTGTCAACAAAACGGACAACATCTGCTATTCTGACTTTTGGCAGATAATTTATCGACTGGGAGAAAACAAGTTGTTCGCAGTCCATTATGATTATGAATGGCGATCGTAGTGGTGCGCGACCGGAAGTACCGCTACCCTACTTCCGATCTCGGTCGCCATATTGTGAAATAGGCCTATTGCTATCAACAAAAAAAAATAAAAAAAATTGTAATGCCCCACCCACCCCAGAGGATGCATGTTCATCTCCTCCAGCTTCCACACTGTGCTCCTCAACCTCCGAGATGGGCAGAAGCATCATGATCCTCATCCTCAAACACTAAATCCTGTGGTCTAGTCCTGTAAGCTCTAAAACTGTTAAAACCACCTTAAAATATCTGATTATCACTCAAACACTTTCCCAGAAGGTCCACGACACTCACTGGCCTGTTCCTTATGTTGCTAAAAAGATTATGTCGCTGAACATCATATTTACTACATTTAAAAAGCACATGCTCTACTGTTTCAAAAACATCACATTCATCACACATACCATTTTCATGCTTCCCCATTAATGCAAGTGTTGAATTTAGTCCTGTGTGTCCCATCCTTAATCTAGAAATCATTACTTCTTCCTTGCTGTGCCTTCCATAAAACTGTTCTTTTTTCCCTACTGATTTCACAATACTATAATACCACTTACCTGTGCTGTTATTTTCCCATCTTTGTTGCCATATTCTTATTATTTTCCTGTTAATCACTGATTTTATCTCATTTCTTCCCAGAGGTACCTTAACATCCACCAAGTTTTTCTTTAAAGCTTCTTTTGCTAATTTATCCACTGTTTCATTCCCTACTATCCCGATATGTGTCGGTACCCAACAAAAGTATACGATTATACCCTCTATGTTCAGTCTGTACAGTAATGTATACATTTCTACTAGCAGGTCTTCTCTATCAGTTTTTGTCGACAATATACTTTTAAGAGCTGATGAAGAATCTGAGCAAATTACAGTCGGAGTCCTATTTGGCTTAATCTGTTCTACCCACTGCAATCCTACTATTATAGCAGTTAATTCTGTAGAATATACGGACAATTTGTCACTTAACCTTAAACTTATTTTCGTCTTAAATCTTGGAATGTACACTCCTATGCCCACTTTTTGTTTGATTGGATCCATCTGTAAATCTGTATAGAAGAATAAAATTTCTCTCATAAAAACATTGATTTCATAACTATTAGTATATCTTTCTTCTGCTTTTTCCCGGGCCTCCAACAATCTCATTTCAACAATAGGTCCAGGGATATTCATACCGCTACCCCATTTAATGGCATGTTGGGACAGATTATACTTCATTCTCCAGACCACAATCCTTGACCCACTGTTCATATTTCCATCCAAAACATCCTCCATTCTTTTTATATTCCCAACAATCATTTAAAATTGTGCGTGTACGATGATTCCTATTACTACCCTGTAGATTAACCCAATGCATCATCGCAAGCTTTTCTCTTCTTAAATCTAATGGCATCTCCCCCATCATCTGCATATAACGCCTTCCCAATGCTTAGTTTAACTCTTTCAAATATATCATTAATCATTAAACGAAATAAAATTGGGCTGATTACACTTCCTTGTGGAGTCCCATTCAGGATATCACACGATGCTGACATTTCTTCACCTATTCTTACCTGGAATGTACGCTCAAACAAAAAATCTAATATCCAATTATACATTCTCCCCCCATTCCGATTTGATTCAACTTAATTAACAGTCCCTCCCTCCATAAAGTGTCATATGCCTTTTCAATGTCAAAGAAAACCAACAAGAAATTCTTTCATTATTAGAGCTTTTTTAAATTTAGACCGATTCATATTTACATATTGGTGTGGCTGAGGAATGAAAACGATGTATTTTTAGCTTCCTGGAAAAAAGAATGATATTGTGATCTGACAGCCCTGTCACTAGATTATAGGTCTTAGTAATTCTTTCCAGTCTATTTGTAAATAATAAATCTATTTTAGTTTCAGACTGATTAGTTATTCTTGTAGGTTGTTCAATTAACTGTGTAAGATTAAAAAAATCTGTAATATTTTTAAGCTTTTTTCTTCCACCCTTATCACTCCAATTTATATTAAAGTCCCCCATCAATATAACCTCTTTGTTAAAATCCAAACTATGAAGGAGGTGTTTTAATTGATCATAGAACTCAAGCTTTGCTGAGGGTTGTAGGCTAGAATCTGTGATTGCGAAGTACAGTGAATATCCACACCGGTGCGTGACTGACTGCCACACATACTCTTCAAAACATTAGATTCATCAGCGCTGGAGCCGAGCCGGTGTAGTGCCGAAATTTGCACCCTGCCAGATTATGCACCCTGGGATTAGGCAATCAGGAAGCGACTTCAACGAGGGGGTGCATAATCTGGCAGGGGTGCAGAATTCGGCACTACACCGGCGCACAACCCAGGCAAACTAGATAATCCCGCACACAGCTGCGATTCCAGGTTTTCAAACAGAGATGGCGACAAAGAGGCAAAATTTACGGACAGTAGCTTTAATGTGCGGTGACTGACTGCCACACATACTCTTCAGAACATTAGATTCATCCGCGCTGGAGCACAACCCACGCAAATAGATAATTCCGCACACAGCTGCAATTCCAGGTTTTCAAACAGAGATGGCGACAAAGAGGCAAAATTTACGGACAGTAGCTTTAATTAACAGTCCCTCCCTCAATAAAGTGTCATATGCCTTTTCAATGTAAAAGAAAACAGCAACAAGGAGTTTTTTTTAACATCATTTTCAAATAATATCAGAGCATCCATTGTAGATCTTTTCTTCCTAAAACCACTCTGAGCTGATGATAATATTTCTTTCAATCTTTGGGTAAGGTGCCTTCATTCCATATATGATTATATAAATCCAATAATGCTTTAATGGCTACGTCTGGTACATTTTTTTTTAACATACTGTAACTGATCATGTCTCTCCCTGGCGTTGTTTTCTTTTAATTGTTAATGGCTATTTTTAACTCAAATATGAACTTTAGCAAAAGTTTTAGCTAAGACTTCTGTCTTTTCTTTATTCGTCATTTCGAATTCGCCATTTTTCCTTCCTCTTCAATTACAGGGATCTGTTTATAATTATTAATACCATTCATTTTCCTAATCATTCTCCATACCACATGGCATTCCAGTCTCTCTCCCAATTGTGTTACAGAATTCCTGCCAAGCCTTTCTCTTTGCACTTTTAATTACCCTTCTTGCAGCTGCCCTTTACTTCTGATATTCTACAACTGTATCTTGAGTTATTAATCTTTTTTAAAATCCGGAATGCCTTATTCCTCTCTCTAATTGCCACTGTGCACTCTTCAGACCACCACGGTACACTTTTCTTTTTCTTTCCATTACCTCTTATTAACGGTTTAGATTGGTTTGCTGCAGAAATGATTTCACCTACTATATATCTCCTCAATATTCCCTTCCAACTTCATATTTTTGAAATGTTCTTCACACAACACATAAAATTCCTTCCATTTTGCCTGCTTAAATCCCCATCTTGCACACTGAATAAAGTTTTGCTTTCGAACTGCATTCTGAATCTCACAAACTACAGCTTAGCAAAAGTAATTATGACTTTGATTTCTCTTTCTTCCACCTCTTTATCAGCTTCACTTCTCGTATGTCTTACTTAATTGTTTGCTCACAATCAGATCCATCACCCATGCTGCTCTTTTTACCTTTTATTGTATCCTACTTCCTGATAATCCATGTCTTGATCACTGTCGCCATCCGAAGTATCTCCCTACGCCATTCTCCCTTCTGCCATCTTTTTCCAGAAATGAGAAAGCATCGTAAAGCTTAAGTTAATCGTAGCTCCATTGGTTTCAATGGGTGTACGATGTACTTAAGCTTACGATGCTTTTGGGAAACACAGCCCTGGCTGAGACAGTTTCTAAATGATCTGTTATAAACCATATAGTCTAATCTATTTCACAACTACATAGTATCAAACACAAAGCCCAGTGCTAAAGTGCAGAGTGTCTGCAGAGAAAGGACAGTGTAGCAGACACCTGTGCATCTATGCATTGACCTAATGTTTCCTGTGGCTATAGAGTTAAATGGAGTGAATTTGTAAAAGCTCCTATAAATAAACAGCCTGCATTTTTCCTGCAACATCATGGGCTAATAGAATAGAATAGAATAGAATAGAATAGAATAGAATATTTGAGCTAGATGAAGTGTATTCATGAAAGATCCTAAAAGTAAACAGCCTGATTTTTTAATATAATATAATATAATATATATAATATAATATAATGTAATGTAATGTAATGTAATGTAATATATAATGTAATATATAATATAATATAATATAATATATAATGTAATGTAATATGATGTAATGTAATGTAATATAATATAATATAATATGTAATGTAATGTAATGTAATATGTAATGTAATGTAATATGTAATGTAATGTAATGTAATGTAATATAATGTAATATAATATAATATAATTAATGTAATGTAATGTAATGTAATATAATATGTAATGTAATGTAATGTAATATGTAATGTAATGTAATATAATATGTAATGTAATGTAATGTAATATAATATAATATGTAATGTAATTAATGTAATGTAATGTAATATAATTAATGTAATGTAATGTAATGTAATATAATATAATATATAATGTAATGTAATGTAATATAATATAATATAATATAATATAATATAATATAATATGTAATGTAATGTGATGTGATGTGATGTGATATGATATGATTCATATAATATCATATCATATCATATCATATAATATAATGTAATATAATATAATATAATTAGTGCTGTTAAACGATTAATCGCAATTAATTTTTCTGTAAAGTTGCTTTAGTAATATAATATAGTATAATAGAAAGAACTAAACGAAATGTATAAAGATCCTAAAAATAAACAATCAGAATTTTTACTTCACCAACACATGCTACTATATTTTAATATACACTCATGTAGTTAATATAATATAATATAATATCATATAATATCATATCATATCATATCATATTAATAATATTAGAGATATAGATGAAGTGTGTTTATAAAAGATCCTATTAATAAAAAGCCTATATTTTACTGTAACATGTGCTACTATATTTTATATACAATAATGTAACTAATGTAATATAATAATATTTTATATAAATTAAATCGAATAAATTTTTATATGTAAGGCGAATATAGGTGAGTCACTTTCTGATCATTTGTCTTTGGCATTCTTTTTAAAATATGATCCAAATGGCTGCATCAATATTTCTATTGCACTCTTCGTCCTTAAACGTTTATTGTTTACTGTATATTTATAAGTGATGCCATGTCATACATAATAACTGATTGCTTTTTTGAGTAATTTACTTGCCCAGTAAACATGAGTTCTGATTCAGAATCAAAATGAACATAGGAATTAGCTTGATATGATGACAAAACAAACAAAACAGTTCTTATTCTATATAAATAATCAATCATCTTTCTGCGTACGATACTGCACGGAAGTTGTGGCGTGACGTCGTTTGTTGTTTCCGGCGAAGGCGTGGCTTGATTATGGGATGTTAGAGGTGAAATGGCGCTCGGCGCGGTATTTTAAACAATCGTCTTCGTCTGCGAG